>NC_061512.1:109967621-110029697 GCF_022539505.1 Lolium rigidum | reverse complement strand
AACATGAATCCTTCAACTGAATGTTTTATAGGTCATAATTATTTGGTGACAAGATTTCATTTGTTCATAACTTCTTGGTACAGATAATCCAATTACGGACTACTTGATACTAATTGTGGCTATTTGTTATCTAGAAATGGATTCTATTATCGGTTTTGACCAATTGGTCGGAACATCTTCTACTTAATCTTGCAGTATTGATCCTATACCAACTGTGGTCTTCTGTTACCAACTATGGTCTTCTTATATTTTCTATGGTTTCATAGGTCATCTTCCTTTCTTCGAGGGTTTATTGTTGCAAGAAAACCACTAGCTGACACTATGAATATAGTATCCTAAGTGATTTCCCATGTATTCCCTCTTCTATGTTGACTATGGATCTGCTTCAGCTTCACCATAATCACCATATTTTTTACCTTCATGCTTCTCATGTGCTAAAGTACTCCTCTATTGAGGCTAAGTATGAGTTTTGATTGATACTTTCTTCAGAGTATTGTGGTTACTTCCCACAACTTTACTTCTTTTTTCTGATGCACCTTCATCTTGTCTTCAGAATCTTCCAGAATTCGTCACTTCCTCACACTTTTACCATTACCCTCTAGATCTATAGCATCAAGTAAGGACTTGATATTGCAACATGCATTTGCATATCAAAGTCTAACTTCATGTATGGATCTAGTCAAACAATGAAAATCCAATAAATCCAAGAAGATTCAGCTTTGTGTTTATAGTACACACCATCATAAGCCTCGAACATAATAGTTGAGTAAGACATCTCTAAACATCAGGCTCTGAAGTGTAGTATATAACACCACATAAGATAGGTTTATATCATGATACTTAGCACGACTATATGGGATTCTACTATTTGTCTCAACCTTTACCTTAATTGCACAATTGCAATGAGATAAACTTGAATCAAAGTGGTCTAGGATAGTTAAGGTTAACCTAATTTTCTTTGGAAGTACTAATTTAACTTCCCTTTTTCTTGAGGAATACCTCATATGATATCTTTAGGGTCCAACATCGTTACTCTAAACACATCACTATTGGAATATAGCTCCTATACTTCCATGTGTTCTTACCATGTAACTAAGGTTCTGATGTACTTGACACAGTTCCCATGGTTTTGGAACACAAATCTTGCACTGTTGTTGAGGACCTGACTTCTTATTGTACTTCTCATTATTATTTATGACGTTCTAGTCCATCACATAATGATTCTCAGGTGAATCATATATGATTAACAACTCTACCATGTATGTGATGACCCAGCGTACCACTGCATGGTGTAGTACACAAGTCGTTGACATAACACAAGTGAAACACCGTTCCACCCATATTACATCTCTCAGAGTGGTACAACAGAAACATATGCGAGTCCAAGGTATGTCTATAGAAGTACACACGAGCTGTTTACATAAGATCAACACAACCTCCTACTATACGGTGAGGTAAAACTTCAAATAAAGCTCCGGAAGAACGACTCGTAATCTATCTTATTGCTAACTCAAGTTCAAGAGCTACTTGGCTTGCTATAGAAATCTAGCTACTTAGGTGCTAGGATTAGGGAAAGGTTCCCTTCTATTACTAGTCTAGGTTTCCATAATAATTGATGCGGGAGTTGACTCCATTGACTTCGTTGATTGGATTCTTCATCTTGTTGCGAGTTGACTCCTTTGTCTTCGAGTTCCACGGTAGTTTCTCCTTCGGTGCATTGCTCTAAGAAGGGGGTTCAAACGAGATAGAATGAGTACGAGCGTACTCAGCAAGTTCATATTAGGAAATATGTGTATCATGCACTATCTACAGCCATAGACCAGAAAGTCATAGACCAATGCAGGTTTTCATAATCATTTCTTCAAAAGGTTTATTTTATTCTGAAAACTATGCCCGTCAGTCTTCACGGAGTTGACCAGAACTTCGTGGAGTTCCTTTCCTGCCGCGTTCGCAGTTCCTTCCCGGAACGGGAGTGACAGTCACAATTCGGTATCCTCTGCGGAGGTGCGTTACTTTTCCCATAAGAGACCTTATCCTTGTTGCCAACCGGGCGAATTCTTTCCCGTCCACACTTCCTTTGGTGTGAGGCCAGGTGTAAGATCCAAGTCCACACCGCCTTCTCCGCGACCGCAAACCCACCCTTTTGTCCACCCGCACACCTCCAGTAGACTTTCCCCCGATAATACGGCTTTACTCATGGTGTACTTTGGACAATCCTTCATAGATCGGAAGAGATTAACATCACCAATGGATGGGGATTTAAAAGGATTTCCCAACCTATTGCGGCAGTAGCCTCCAGCACCCCACCGTCTCTCCGATCCGTTGGCGTGCGGAAGGGAAAAGATACAGCTGACTTCCCGGAGCCATTATAGATCTTATGGTCAACGCGGTATGTACGGCGCTAGAATCACTCGGACGGCATTGGTAATTAATCCTAGGGTGATATAACCCATGCAATGGAACCTCCACCATATCAACACATACCATGGTTCCATTGCCCACCACATAGTCATATTCATAATTGTAAAATAATACTTTGCCTTTCAATGCATGAGTGATAAGTATAGTACTTTGCATATAATTTGATAAAAATAATCAAATGACATGAGCAAGCGATGAACTTGCCTTTCTTGACTGCAAGATTATGCGGGCAAAAGCTTCGATACGTGAGAACTCCAAATGCTGAAATACCATCATCGTCCGGTAAGGACAATGTTTAAAGAACTGGCAATAATGCTATAATGCATAGTATGAAATGCAATCGTCCCGAGCGTAACCTAATCCCGATGATTTAAGATTGATGAGTTGTACAGATTTCTTTAGGGTGTGTTGAACTTTTAGAATGGTTCTCAAACAAGGTTCTTATTAGGGTTTGGTTATATTAGCATCATAACCAAGTGATATAAGACATCATAACAATCATATACATAAAGAATAGTGGTGGAATAATAGGTAAAGAACAGTTGTTAATTTTAAGTTCTACAGATCATGGTTGATGATTACTTATACTATACTTCAAAAGAATAACTTTTGAAGAACATGTTGTTTAAGAATTAATGAGTATTTCAAAGAAGGATTAGGCTTCTAAGGTTTGATTGACATTTGTACTTCAAAAGAATAACTTTTGAAGAACAGGTTAAATAGGAATATGAACTATTATATATAGGTGCTATGGCTTCTAGGGTTTACTATTGGATTCATTTAGTTTTACTAATAGGAACTAGTTGGTTCTTATCTTGGGTTGGTTCTATATACAACAAGTATTGACAGGTTATTACTATGGGTGATTATGGTATCATATCAAAGGATGATGGTCAAGATGGTTCTATAAATTAGCTATTAGATTTACTATGGTTTCACAATTGCTTCACTAAGTAATCTTTAACTGCTTCTAATCTAAGTGACTTATCATTTCCTAAGTAGGGTTTAGTTGATTAGGAGCATGTGATGTGATTTGCTACACAAGGTTGGTATTAGGATTTATCATCATGGTTTAACTAGGGTTTGATGGTTGAGGTTGATCCTCATGGTATGGTATATAGGAGTTGTGATCAATGGTACTAATTCAATTAACAAGTTAGGGTTTATACCTAGGTGACATTAGTGGATCATATAGGTTTTAATTAAGAATAGGAACATGAAATGATAATCTCATGTGACTTGGTTTTATGCTAGTGGATCATAAGCATGCATTCAATTGTTGCTAATTAGGGTTCTATATGTCAAGTAAATCTCCCATGATCATATGTGACACATATCTAGGGTTTTAGAGTTGGTTCTAAGGTGGAATGATCACATGAAATAATGGGATCCAGATTCTAACTTATAATAAAACTAGGGTTTCTAAATTATGATCCAATTCTTAAAGTAATACTTGGTACTAGAATTAATGTGATTAAGTACTTGAAATAAAGTTATTAATAATTTTAACATGCTATTAATTAAAATAATTACTAGTTAGGGTTTATGAATTACCACTAATATTTAAGTTAATGCAATATGATAAAGAAAATTAATCTTAACATTTTAATTAGTTACTGAATAGTTAAAATTTAAATTTGAAACTTCACTAATTATTGAATTCAATTTGCATTTTAAACAATTAGAAAGACATAATTAATAAAGATAAAAATAAGTGAATTTTTATTTTGACACACATTTTTGTTTTATATTTTATTTGAATAGAGTGTATTTTTGTGAGCATTTTGATATATTATTTGCATTTTTCTGAGTTGAATTGAATTTTATATGGTTTTACAAAGTTTCTGCAATTTTCTGGAATTTGAAATTAACACTAAATACTAAAGGTACCGGTTCACTGTTAGCCCTAGAGACAGACAGGTGGGACCTAGTCCGGGTCACCTGCCACGCGGGCAACGACGACGGCAAGACGCCGGCGACCAGGGGACGACGGCGCCGCCTCTACGAGGCTCCCCAAGATGCGCGGATGGTTACATTCGAACCATGATTTGATTCCGAGCGAGGATAGTATCAACGCCACCACCGGAGGTCACCGGAGTTGCTCCGGCGAACTCATCCGCGGCGGCGCAATGACGGCCAACCAATGAACTAACGCTAGGATGCACTCTAGGAAGCAAGGGATAGCTCAATCGACGCGCCTCGCTCACCTTGATGCTTCCCGGATGCTCGACGGAGTCCGCCGGAGACGAGAACGACGATGATCTTCATTTTCCCGCGAGATGCCGAGGAAAGGGAACGATCGATTGGCGACAGTCTGAGACCCCTCTCCTCGATTCCTTCCACGAGGATGCTCCCACGAGACACGGCGCATCTCCTCGACCTAACGGTGGACTCCGGGTGGCTTCTATCGACGGCTAGCCGGAGAAGGACTGCCGGTGAGCTTGGTCAATTGAGAGAGATAGAGGGTGACGCGAGAGAGAATGGATGGGCGGCGAGACATTAGGGTTTCAGTGCGGAGCTCTGGGCGTATTTATAGGCCACGACGAGGTCTAGTTCGTCATCTCGCCGGCGGCAGGGGTGGAGATGTTCTGGCGATGGTGAAGTGCATTTGGGCACGAATCTTGATGTCTTCGGATAGGCTCGGACGCGAGGATGATAGTGTGGAGCTTTAGAACCTTCTGCGGCGTCCGGGGCCGTCCCTATCGCCAACGGTGAGGTGGCCGGGCTCCTCCTCTGCGCTGTCGTCTCCGGAGAAGAAGAAGGAGACGATGACTTGCCTCGCACGAATTTTAAAGCGAGCCGAAACGGTATCTGGGCTGTTTCGTTATGGGCTGGGCTGGCGACGTGGGCTTGGTTGGCCTGCTTCGGCTGGTGCGGTACTGGGCTGCTGCGGTACTGCTCGGCCTGCCAGGTAAGTTTCCCTCTCTTTCTCTTTTCAAACTTTCTGTTTTTATTTTCTGGTTTGAATTTGCTATTTGAATTCAAATTGATTTACGGTTTCTTTTGCGGGTTCTAAATTATTTGAATATCAAAACAATTTGATAATGTTTCTCACTTGTATTGTTTTGTTTTTAAACAACCATTTTATAATTGATTCATTTTATGTTCTCATGAGACACAACTCAAAATTTAAAATAGGTATAGATTTAGGGTTCATCTCAATTGCCTTTTAAATTTAGGAATCAATTCTGTTTTAAAGGATTTGAAATGGAGAACATGTGAAGGTGAACATATTCTATTGTGCTAGTGCTTATTCATAGTGATTACTCACATATACTTTAATTATGGGGTTTAACAAATGGTAAAGGAAATGGAATTGGTTCATGATTTTATGTGGAGAATTATTCCTAAGGTTTTAAGAAGATGGTTAAGAAAGTTCTATAATCACTAATCTGGTTTTAGTAAACTTTAGCTTGAACCAATTAAGATGGATCCTATGTTTATAATTAGCAATGCATTTGCTAATGATGGTTTAATTTATAGAACACTACTTCATTTGGTCTACTAGGATGGAAAGGTAGGGTTTAATATTTTATGTGAAGTGATTCCTATGTGAAAGGTTTAGGGTTTTGGTGATGCTTCACTAATTGAAGTATTAAATAGGCATGAGGCATGGTAGGGTTCTAATTATAATCCAAGTTAATCCATGGGTTGGAATTCAAATGTAGTTTAGGATTTAAGTGGTGATCACCAATGTGATACACAACTAGGATTAAAATATGAGCATAAGCTTTGGTTATGTTTCACTAATGGTACATGGTTCTCATCTACAAGATTAAAGGTTGGTTTGAACAAGTAGAATTTAATACTACTCTAATATTCTCTAGGATAGACATGGATATGGTTAGCATCTATAACCTCTCTCACTTCTCAATATCTTGGAATATCCTAAGGTTCTACTCAAGAGATGATGATATGATCCTCTAAATAGATGGTTTGCCTAGGAATTCTACCTTGAAATCTTATGTAGCTTGTTCTTCAGGAAATCTGATAAACCTGCATCTTGTGGTATGCCTCCACCTCCTAGCTTCTTCATCTTGATCCTAGCTAATTCACATGGAAGGTCTCAAGTGTTTGGTTTCCTTGTAGCATGGTACAAGGTGTCCAAATGGAGTAAGGGTGTGGCTCTATTTATAGGCTTGGGCAAGCTCTAGTGTCATGACACATAGGTGGTGACTCTTGTGTTGGTTTGATGAGTAAGGTGCTTGGTTGTCATGCCCTCATCCATAGCAATCCTTTGAGCATGAGGTGGCAAAGCTTGGAAAGCAAGTCATGTAGATATTTTCATCCCATGTGGCATGATCCTTATCCCCTAATATGATTTATTTTTGGATAGCCAAGTGGCATTTGCTACTAAATATCTTGTGGATGGTTTTATTATTGTTGATGAGTCACTATATTATATTTGATTGGATTTATATTATGATATTGGTGAAAAGGTGAAAGTTGAAGGTTATTCCTAAATTTTTGGATAGTTGGGTTTGATTTCACCAAGGCATGGTCATATGAGTTTCAAAGTACTCATAGTTAATTTTATTCAAATAGTTTGAACTATAATTCGTAATGTAAATGGATTTAGTTTTATGATATTCCATATACTTAATAAGTTATGATTTAAATGAGAATGTGTGGCTTTTATGCACTTTAGACCCTGTGGTTTACCTTATTTATAAGTGAATTAAATTACACACAAAGGTAGTTGCTAACTTTTAAGTGTTAATAAGTTAGGGTTTGATTCTTAAAGAATGTGTTGTTGTAAATCTAATTCCATTTGATCTAATCCATAGATCAAATCATCTCTACCCAAAACAAGGTTTTAACAAAGATCACAGTGAAGTTTATAGCGCTTGACTTGATGATCTACTTCAGTTCCAGCAAGTCAAGTGAAACTTCAATTATCGTGGTAAGTTTTATTTGAAGCGCGAAAATTCCCCGGATTTTCTATGCATGAATGCAATGCACACTTTGGTGTTCTCTCATTTTATTGCCTCTAAACCTGGGATATTACAGCCTCTCCCCCTTAAACCGAACTTCGTCCCGAAGTTCGAACGCTCTCATGTTTCGAATGTTGGAATGTCTTGAACGGATCACCATCCTTCAACTCCATGGTGATCACACTAGATATAGTGGAATATATCCCTTGTCCAGATCCTTCCTGGAGTCTTCTGATGTCTGGCACTGATACTGCCTTCTATTCTATGATTTCTTCCAACACTCTAAGCTTATAGGCTTACTATCCAAAGATTCTTGGATTAAGACATCTTATTGTGTTAGTGGACGTTATTAATGGCTGTGGTGACATCTTCCTATTTGGGTACTTAAAACTTGGTTCTATCAGCTGCGATAATCCAGCTGCGATGTAATATGGCACTATGGTGTACCAGCTGCGATATTCAAACCTTAAGTCTAAAGGATTTATTTAAAGTAGGGTATTGTTTTCCCTTACTACCATAACGAAAGTAATGGTACTTGGTAAGGTATTTACAATAGGCATGGTCCTGGTTGTTTAGTCCTACGAATGAATTAGACTCATTTAGTCCATCCAATCATGGCCTCTAGTTTATCCTAGTTACCTTCCTTTTGGTTTTCTTTAGGTTCCATGAAAGGAATCTTTCTAATAATTATTTGTTTTAGTATGGTCAAACTCCTTCGTATAGTATCTTCTTAGGCTTTGATTGTTCTCCGATATCTTCTTCCTCCAACTTCATTATCGAAGACTTACTTAAGTTCTCTTGGTTTCGAGTAATTACAATTACCCACTCAAGTTAAGGTCTAACCCATACTTCCTCGAGATATGAACCTTGGCTTCTGGTATGACATCCTCCTGAGAGTACTTTTATATGGGTACTTCCCAACAACCTTATAAAAATAAGATCAGACTTCCTCTCAGTTCAGACCTTCTTCTTAGTTCATCATACTCCAAATATTATATCTTAATACTTCTCATTCAGCCTTCCTCTCCCCCTTGGAGTGTACTAATGATCTTCCAACTTCCTTTCTTCTAATCATTAAACTCCAAGGTGAGGTAGTTGGTTTAAGTCTGGTTTAGGTTTATACTTTTCTAGAGTCTCATGAAGAATTCTTTGTGGTGTATCCACACAATTGTGGATATCCGATGCGAATCCTCCGACTAAATATTTATTAGCTATGGAATACCAGCTGTGAAATACTAGCTGCGGAATCCCCTTTTCTTTTAGGGTAAAGAAATGTTCAGGTTGTGGGCTATCTGGTACCAGCTGCAGACTACCTAGTACCAGATGTGACTTATTGGATACCAGTTGTGGCTATGTTGTGGTTGTCAATATCTACCTACCAGCTGTGGCTACTTACATAGCTTTAGTTAAGATATACCTCACTTAACATTCTTTCTCTTCATGGTTATCCTATATCAGCTGCGGTTTGATGATACCAGCTGCGACTTCACTTGTCTATTTTCCTTCTTCCAGGGTTGTTTTGCAATAAAATCACTTATTGACACTATGAAAATAGTATTATAAGTGACTTCACTTGCATTCCCTTCTTCCATAGTGAATATAGCTCCACTTCTACTGCTCCATATTCACTATTTTTTTCACTTTCATGATACTTCCATGTTGAAGTACTCCTTAATTAAGCATAAAAATGAGTTTTGATTGGTCCTTCCTTCAGATTATTGTGGTTGCTTCCCACAATTTTTACTTCCTTTTTCAAGTGAACCTTCATCTTGTCTTCCAATCTTCATAATTCGTCACTTCCTCACACGAATACCTTTACCCTCTAGACCTATAACATCAAGTAAGAGCTTGATATTGCAACATGCATTTGCATATCAAGGTCAAACTTCATGTATGGATCTAGTCAATCAATGAAATCCAATAAAATCCAAGAAAATCCAGCTTTGTGCATACAATACACATCTTTATATGCCTGAATATAATAGTTGGGTAAGACATCCCTAAACATCAGGTTCAGATGTGTAGTATATAACACCACATAAGATAGGCTTAGGTTGTGATACTTAGCACTTATACGTGAATTTCTACTATTTGTCTCAACATTTATCTTAATTGCACATTTGCAATGAGACAAACTTGAAACAAAATGGCCTGGGATAGTTGAAGTTAACCTAGTTTTCTTTGTAAGTACTAACCAAAATAGTATACCATATATATGTGCTATTGAGGACTACTTCCGGTAATACAATTAGTTCTAACATGTCTACTCTAAACACATGATTGTTTAGAATATACCACCTACTCTAGGATTTCTCTATGTGATATGCTCTAAATAAGCCTTCTTTAAACTAAAGACTATGGTTCCAACATACTTGGTACAGTTATTAGGATTTTAAGGCCTAAGCTTTCGAACTATTCCCTAAATCCTACTCCTTATCATACTTTCGTTAACTCACTTATGATGTTCTTCTCCCTCACATCATGATTCTCAAGTGAATCATATATGATTACCAACTTTACCATGAAAAGTAGACTTAAATACTCCTCTCACTCTTCCTTACCTCCTATGATTGACTCATCATAGACATATACTACATTATATAAATTATCTCCGCTACTTAACATCAGTCATTTGACATTTTAAATGACTCTTACCTAACCATAATATGTCTTGGTATACATCTTCCAATAGGATATCTTCCTTATGGTTGTATCCTCTCTTTGGACTACCATGTGTTGTATACCGATCGTGGTCTACTACCACCCATTATCTTAAGCTTCAATGGTGTTCTATTTATTTTGGAATGAAGCAAGATAACTAATTCACTTTACTAAAGAAAGATAGATAAGAAAGATTGACTCAAGTGTGTCAGGATTATTCTCAAGTGAATACCCATCTCAAGTCAAAAGAATAGTTGGTTCAGCATAGTTGGCTTAACTAAGATACTTCCTATAGACACTACCAAACCTATAGGTCTCCTTTAAAGGGTTTTAATCCTAGGGTCAAAGCATTTGCTCCGATACCAGTCTGTGATGACCCAGCGTACCACCGCATGGTGTAGTACACAAGTCGTTGACATAACACAAGTGAAACACCGTTCCACCCATATTACATCTCTCGAGTGGTACAACGAAACATATGCGAGTCCAAGGTATGTCTATAGAAGTACACACGAGCTGTTTACATAAGATCAACACAACCTCCTACTATACGGTGAGGTAAAACTTCAAATAAAGCTCCGGAAGAACGACTCGTAATCTATCTTATTGCTAACTCAAGTTCAAGAGCTACTTGGCTTGCTATAGAAATCTAGCTACTTAGGTGCTAGGATTAGGGAAAGGTTCCCTTCTATTACTAGTCTAGGTTTCCATAATAATTGATGCGGGAGTTGACTCCATTGACTTCGTTGATTGGATTCTTCATCTTGTTGCAGTTGACTCCTTTGTCTTCGAGTTCCACGGTAGTTTCTCCTTCGGTGCATTGCTCTAAGAAGGGGGTTCAAACGAGATAGAATGAGTACGAGCGTACTCGGCAAGTTCATATTAGGAAATATGTGTATCATGCACTATCTACAGCCATAGACCGAGAAAGTCATAGACCAATGCAGGTTTTCATAATCATTTCTTCAAAAGGTTTATTTTATTCGAAAACTATGCCCGTCGGTCTTCACGGAGTTGACCGAACTTCGTGGAGTTCCTTTCTGCCGCGTTCGCAGTTCCCTTCCCGGAACAGGGAGTGACGAGTCCACAATTCGGTATCCTCTGCAGAGGTGCGTTACTTTTCCCATAAGAGACCTTATCCTTGTTGCCAACCAGGCGAATTCTTTCCCGTCCACACTTCCTTTGGTGTGAGGCCAGGTGTAAGATCCAAGTCCACACCGCCTTCTCCGCGACCGCAAACCCACCCTTTTGTCCACCCGCACACCTCCGGTAGACTTTCCCCCGATAATACGGCTTTACTCATGGTGTACTTTGGACAATCCTTCATAGATCGGAAGAGATTAACATCACCAATGGATGGGGATTTAAAAGGATTTCCCAACCTATTGCGGCGGTGCCTCCGGCACCCCACCGTCTCTCCGATCCGTTGGCGTGCGAAGGGAAAAGATACGGCTGACTTCCCCGAGCCATTATAGATCTTATGGTCAACGCGGTATGTACGGCGCTAGAATCACTCGGACGGCATTGGTAATTAATCCTAGGGTGATATAACCCATGCAATGGAACCTCCACCATATCAACACATACCATGGTTCCATTGCCCACCACATAGTCATATTCATAATTGTAAAATAATACTTTGCCTTTCAATGCATGAGTGATAAGTATAGTACTTTGCATATAATTTGATAAAAATAATCAAATGACATGAGCAAGCGATGAACTTGCCTTTCTTGACTGCAAGATTATGCAGGCAAAAGCTTCGATACGTGAGAACTCCAAATGCTTTGAAATACCATCATCGTCCGGTAAGGACAATGTTTAAAGAACTGGCAATAATGCTATAATGCATAGTATGAAATGCAATCGTCCCGAGCGTAACCTAATCCCGATGATTTAAGATTGATGAGTTGTACAGATTTCTTTAGGGTGTGTTGAACTTTTAGAATGGTTCTCAAACAAGGTTCTTATTAGGGTTTGGTTATATTAGCATCATAACCAAGTGATATAAGACATCATAACAATCATATACATAAAGAATAGTGGTGGAATAATAGGTAAAGAACAGTTGTTAATTTTAAGTTCTACAGATCATGGTTGATGATTACTTATACTATACTTCAAAAGAATAACTTTTGAAGAACATGTTGTTTAAGAATTAATGAGTATTTCAAAGAAGGATTAGGCTTCTAAGGTTTGATTGACATTTGTACTTCAAAAGAATAACTTTTGAAGAACAGGTTAAATAGGAATATGAACTATTATATATAGGTGCTATGGCTTCTAGGGTTTACTATTGGATTCATTTAGTTTTACTAATAGGAACTAGTTGGTTCTTATCTTGGGTTGGTTCTATATACAACAAGTATTGACGAGGTTATTACTATGGGTGATTATGGTATCATATCAAAGGATGATGGTCAAGATGGTTCTATAAATTAGCTATTAGATTTACTATGGTTTCACAATTGCTTCACTAAGTAATCTTTAATCGCTTCTAATCTAAGTGACTTATCATTTCCTAAGTAGGGTTTAGTTGATTAGGAGCATGTGATGTGATTTGCTACACAAGGTTGGTATTAGGATTTATCATCATGGTTTAACTAGGGTTTGATGGTTGAGGTTGATCCTCATGGTATGGTATATAGGAGTTGTGATCAATGGTACTAATTCAATTAACAAGTTAGGGTTTATACCTAGGTGACATTAGTGGATCATATAGGTTTTAATTAAGAATAGGAACATGAAATGATAATCTCATGTGACTTGGTTTTATGCTAGTGGATCATAAGCATGCATTCAATTGTTGCTAATTAGGGTTCTATATGTCAAGTAAATCTCCCATGATCATATGTGACACATATCTAGGGTTTTAGAGTTGGTTCTAAGGTGGAATGATCACATGAAATAATGGGATCCAGATTCTAACTTATAATAAAACTAGGGTTTCTAAATTATGATCCAATTCTTAAAGTAATACTTGGTACTAGAATTAATGTGATTAAGTACTTGAAATAAAGTTATTAATAATTTTAACATGCTATTAATTAAAATAATTACTAGTTAGGGTTTATGAATTACCACTAATATTTAAGTTAATGCAATATGATAAAGAAAATTAATCTTAACATTTTAATTAGTTACTGAATAGTTAAAATTTAAATTTGAAACTTCACTAATTATTGAATTCAATTTGCATTTTAAACAATTAGAAAGACATAATTAATAAAGATAAAAATAAGTGAATTTTTATTTTGACACACATTTTTGTTTTATATTTTATTTGAATAGAGTGTATTTTTGTGAGCATTTTGATATATTATTTGCATTTTTCTGAGTTGAATTGAATTTTATATGGTTTTACAAAGTTTACTGCAATTTTCCGGAATTTGAAATTAACACTAAATACTAAAGGTACCGGTTCACTGTTAGCCCTAGAGACAGACAGGTGGGACCTAGTCCGGGTCACCTGCCACGCGGGCAACGACGACGGCAAGACGCCGGCGACCAGGGGACGACGGCGCCGCCTCTACAGGGCTCCCCAAGATGCGCGGATGGTTACATTCGAACCATGATTTGATTCTGAGCAGGATAGTATCAACGCCACCACCTGGAGGTCACCGGAGTTGCTCCGGCGAACTCATCTGCGGCGGCGCAGTACGGCCAACCAATGAACTAACGCTAGGATGCACTCTAGGAAGCAAGGGATAGCTCAATCGACGCGCCTGCTCACCTTGATGCTTCCCAGATGCTCGGCGGAGTCTGCCGGAGACGAGAACGACGATGATCTTCATTTTCCCGCGAGATGCCGAGGAAAGGGAACGATCGATTGGCGACAGACTGAGACCCCTCTCCTCGATTCCTTCCACGAGGATGCTCCACGAGACACGGCGCATCTCCTCGACCTAACGGTGGACTCCCGGGTGGCTTCTATCGACGGCTAGCCGGAGAAGGACTGCCGGTGAGCTTGGTCAATTGAGAGAGATAGAGGGTGACTGAGAGAGAATGGATGGGCGGCGAGACATTAGGGTTTCGAGTGCGGAGCTCCGGGCGTATTTATAGGCCACGACGAGGTCTAGTTCGTCATCTCGCCGGCGGCAGGGGTGGAGATGTTACGGCGATGGTGAAGTGCATTTGGGCACGAATCTTGATGTCTTCGGATAGGCTCGGACGCGAGGATGATAGTGTGGAGCTTTAGAACCTTCGCGGCGCCGGGGCCGTCCCTATCGCCAACGGTGAGGTGGCCGGGCTCCTCCTCTGCGCTGTCGTCTCCGGAGAAGAAGAAGGAGACGATGACTTGCCTCGCACGAATTTTAAAGCGAGCCGAAACGGTATCTGGGCTGTTTCGTTATGGGCTGGGCTGGCGACGTGGGCTTGGTTGGCCTGCTTCGGCTGGTGCGGTACTGGGCTGCTGCGGTACTGCTCGGCCTGCCAGGTAAGTTTCCCTCTCTTTCTCTTTTCAAACTTTCTGTTTTTATTTTCTGGTTTGAATTTGCTATTTGAATTCAAATTGATTTCTGGTTTCTTTTGCAGGTTCTAAATTATTTGAATATCAAAACAATTTGATAATGTTTCTCACTGTATTGTTTTGTTTTTAAACAACCATTTTATAATTGATTCATTTTATGTTCTCATGAGACACAACTCAAAATTTAAAATAGGTATAGATTTAGGGTTCATCTCAATTGCCTTTTAAATTTAGGAATCAATTCTGTTTTAAAGGATTTGAAATGGAGAACATGTGAAGGTGAACATATTCTATTGTGCTAGTGCTTATTCATAGTGATTACTCACATATACTTTAATTATGGGGTTTAACAAATGGTAAAGGAAATGGAATTGGTTCATGATTTTATGTGGAGAATTATTCCTAAGGTTTTAAGAAGATGGTTAAGAAAGTTCTATAATCACTAATCTGGTTTTAGTAAACTTTAGCTTGAACCAATTAAGATGGATCCTATGTTTATAATTAGCAATGCATTTGCTAATGATGGTTTAATTTATAGAACACTACTTCATTTGGTCTACTAGGATGGAAAGGTAGGGTTTAATATTTTATGTGAAGTGATTCCTATGTGAAAGGTTTAGGGTTTTGGTGATGCTTCACTAATTGAAGTATTAAATAGGCATGAGGCATGGTAGGGTTCTAATTATAATCCAAGTTAATCCATGGGTTGGAATTCAAATGTAGTTTAGGATTTAAGTGGTGATCACCAATGTGATACACAACTAGGATTAAAATATGAGCATAAGCTTTGGTTATGTTTCACTAATGGTACATGGTTCTCATCTACAAGATTAAAGGTTGGTTTGAACAAGTAGAATTTAATACTACTCTAATATTCTCTAGGATAGACATGGATATGGTTAGCATCTATAACCTCTCTCACTTCTCAATATCTTGGAATATCCTAAGGTTCTACTCAAGAGATGATGATATGATCCTCTAAATAGATGGTTTGCCTAGGAATTCTACCTTGAAATCTTATGTAGCTTGTTCTTCAGGAAATCTGATAAACCTGCATCTTGTGGTATGCCTCCACCTCCTAGCTTCTTCATCTTGATCCTAGCTAATTCACATGGAAGGTCTCAAGTGTTTGGTTTCCTTGTAGCATGGTACAAGGTGTCCAAATGGAGTAAGGGTGTGGCTCTATTTATAGGCTTGGGCAAGCTCTAGTGTCATGACACATAGGTGGTGACTCTTGTGTTGGTTTGATGAGTAAGGTGCTTGGTTGTCATGCCCTCATCCATAGCAATCCTTTGAGCATGAGGTGGCAAAGCTTGGAAAGCAAGTCATGTAGATATTTTCATCCCATGTGGCATGATCCTTATCCCCTAATATGATTTATTTTTGGATAGCCAAGTGGCATTTGCTACTAAATATCTTGTGGATGGTTTTATTATTGTTGATGAGTCACTATATTATATTTGATTGGATTTATATTATGATATTGGTGAAAAGGTGAAAGTTGAAGGTTATTCCTAAATTTTTGGATAGTTGGGTTTGATTTCACCAAGGCATGGTCATATGAGTTTCAAAGTACTCATAGTTAATTTTATTCAAATAGTTTGAACTATAATTCGTAATGTAAATGGATTTAGTTTTATGATATTCCATATACTTAATAAGTTATGATTTAAATGAGAATGTGTGGCTTTTATGCACTTTAGACCATGTGGTTTACCTTATTTATAAGTGAATTAAATTACACACAAAGGTAGTTGCTAACTTTTAAGTGTTAATAAGTTAGGGTTTGATTCTTAAAGAATGTGTTGTTGTAAATCTAATTCCATTTGATCTAATCCATAGATCAAATCATCTCTACCCAAAACAAGGTTTTAACAAAGATCACAGTGAAGTTTATAGCGCTTGACTTGATGATCTACTTCAGTTCCAGCAAGTCAAGTGAAACTTCAGTTACTGTGGTAAGTTTTATTTGAAGCGCGAAAATTCCCCGGATTTTCTATGCATGAATGCAATGCACACTTTGGTGTTCTCTCATTTTATTGCCTCTAAACCTGGGATATTACAATGTATACATATTTTATCTCTGTTCCTTACCTCCCATGATTGACTCATCATGGTCTATACTACCTCTTATAACTAATAGTTATCACTTACTATCAATTGTCTCATAAGTTTGAATAATTTACTTACCCATGATTATACCTACTAGTGCGATATGTTTTTATATACCTATCTTCATCACCTGATAATACTCCTATTACAGGTCTGAATAACTCTTACTTAACCATAACAGATGTTGGTACACATCTTCCAATAGGATAGCTTCCTTATGGTTGTATCCTCTCTTTGGACTATCATGTATTGTATACCGACTGTGATCTACTCATCTATTGTTTTAAGGACTTAATGGTGTTCTACATGTTCGGGATTAGCTAACTAACTTTACTTTATATTGGAAAGTTAGGTAAGAAATATTGACTCAAGTGTGTCAGGATTATTCTCAAGTGAATATCCATCTTAAGTCATAAGAAGAATTTGGTTTAGCTAAGACCACTTCCAATAGACAGTACCAAACCTATGGGTCTCCTTTAAAGGGTTTTAATCCTAGGGTCAAAGCATTTGCTCTGATACCAACTGTGGTGACCCGGCATACCACTGCATGGTGTAGTATGCAAGTCTGATATAATACTCATGGAACACCGTTCCACTAGTATTATATCGCTCAGAGTGGTACAACAGAAACATATGCGAGTCCAAAGTATGTCTATAGAATTACAACATTTACTCTGTTACATAAGATCATCACAGCCTCCTACTTTACAATGAGGTAAAACTGCAAATAACTCCAGAAGAACGACTCGTAGTCTAGTCTTATCACGGACTCTATTTGTAGAGTATTTAACTAGCTATAGAGGCTATGAATAGATTCTAACTAAATAGGAGCTAGGTTTAGGAAGATAGTTTCCTTCTATGGCTAATCTAGGTTTTCTCCTTGTTGGATGTGTATTTGACTCTTCTGACAGGGTCTTGTCTCTTGAAGTAGTTGTTGACTCCTCGACCTTCGAGTTGCATTGTAGATCCTCCTTCGATGCCTCCATATCTAAGCAGAGGATTTAAGAGTGGGATGAGTACGAGCGTACTCAACAAGTTCATTATAGGAAAGAGGTGTTTAATGCACTAGCTACAACATTAGACCAGAAAGTCTAATATCAATGCAGGTTTTCATAACCATTTCTTCAAAAGGTTGCTTTTATTCAGAAGAACTATGTCCGTCCGCCTTCACCGGTTTACTAGAACTTCATGGAGTTCCTTTCCGGCAGCGTTCGCAGTTCCATATCCCGGAACAGGGAGTGACAGGTCACGGTTCATTACACTCTGCAGAGGTGTGTTGCTTTACCCATAAGAGATCTTAACCTTGGTGCCAACCGGGCTCGAGTTTCCCGTCCACACTTCCTATGGTGTGAGGCCCGGTATAATATCATAGCCAATTATATTCCTCCGCTACCTCATACAGCCACCCTTTGCTGCAAACTCCAACCCTGGGTCCTCGCCGGTGCTCTTATACCAATTAAGGACGGCCCTCGACCACGACAACAGTTCAGGTCTCTACCATGAACTCCTTCGCCGGCAGCTGCAACCCATCATAGACCGCAATAACCGTGGGGACTTCATCGGGACCCCCACCCTACCACTTGTCCTCTCTTGGATCAAGGGTACCACTTGTCCTCTCTTGGATCAAGGGTCTACGGTAAAGCGCATCCGTTGATGTACAAGAGGTGGAAATACAATTGACTATTCCGTCCCACTCCAGATCTTATGGTTAACACGGGTATTACGGCACAAGAATCAACTGGACGACATTTGTTGTTTAATCCTAGATGGATATAAACCCTTGCAATGGAACCTCCACCATATCAACACAATCCATGGTTCCATTGCCCACCACATAGTCATATTCATAGTTATGAAAATAGTGGTTTTGGTTTTTATGCAATAGTGATAATCATAGTACTTTGCAAGTAATTTGATAAAGATACTCAAATGACATGAGCAAGTAATGAACTTGCCTTTCTTGGCTGCAAGATTATGCAGACAAGGTCTTCGATACGCAATAACTCCAAATTCTGAAATAGCATCATCGTCCGGTAAGGACGATGTTTACAAGATTGTCAAGGATGCAATAATGCATAAGTATGAGATGCAATCGCTCTAAGCGTAACCTAACCCTGATGATTTAAGATTAGTGAGTTGATATGATTGGTTTTAGGGTGTGTTACAATTTTAGAGTGATTCACAAACAATGTTCTTATTAAGAATTGGTTACTTGGTATCATAGACATGTGCTGCAATATATCATAACAACTAGTAGATACCCCGCGCGTTGCTGCGGGACCTTGTAGAAAATAAACTCAACCATGTGAGCTATAACCTTTTAAACCACATGAAGTAAAAATGTAGCACAAAACTTCTAAGATTTTCCAATTTTGGGTACCAGCGGTGGGACGTTTGATCATGAAACAACATATTTTAGCGGATATGTTTGTGTTAATACTATTTCTCACTACCACAACTTATATTTCTTGATCAGGTTTACAACCCAATAAACAGAAACAACAATAACATGGTAGCTACAGAAACATAGCCTTACATTCAAGATTTGCAATAATGGTCCCTCGTTAACTAAGTTGACATTGGTATTTATACAACTAACAAAACAGTATAATTGAAAAAAATTTGACAGAATACAATGAAAGCATGGGATGGCATGTAGCAATCAAATTCTCCCGAAGATGGTTTTGGTTGGTCCTTTTCTTGCCATTCTGATGGGTGTCGTGTTCGTGAACTACCGCTGTACTGGACATATGTGTTTTTCTATGGCGCAATTGAGGTATATGTAGATGTCAAGGCCTACAATAACATGAAAATACATCCCAAATCCAATAAGTACAAAGAAACGATTAGTCACATGAATTTTTGATATATTCAAGAGCGTGGAAGAAGGTAAAAATGTAAAATATAAAGTAAAAGGGCATTGAGAAAGGCCGATGTGTATGTTGCCCAAAGCAACTAATAGAAGGTCCATTTCCATATTATTCTTTTAGCTGAACCACCAGAAAGAAGATCCTCATGACATCGTTAAGTTAACTTATAAATTAATACTGAAATAAAATATGAAGTAAAAGGGCATTGAGAAAGACAGAGAAAAACTGTACAAAAGCTAAAATAAGTAGATAGAAGACTTTATCTCCATTATTCTTCAGCTAAGGTAAACATGAACAGTAGAATACTATCTGCAAAGAAAATAAACCAATTATTAGGAACCCTTTTGCAAAAGCACCTAACTGAATCTTCTTGGCATGGTACCAAATTTCTGAAACCACAAATTGTATTAAAATAACAATAACCACATTGAGACATGTTGGAAAAAAAGTAATTGATAAAATAAATAAATGTAACAATCGAACAATATCACATTAGGTTCTGTTAAAAACTCAAATGCCCTTAAAGTGAGACATCTCGCAGCTTTACATCTATGGTGAGATGATATAGGAATTAACCATCCGTACCAGATGTGATACATCTCGCAGCTTTACAAATATATGTTTGAATGATGAATCTAAAGCAAAAGCAAATTCAAATTCCATCATTGCATCAGATTGTAGATTGTAGATGCCCATATGAATAGCACATGTAATCATGATTGGTTTCTTTTGGAGAATTCGTGACTGAATGGACATGGATACTTGGATATAGTGGGGAACATGAAGTAAGCAAATTAAAACTGAGAGTGAATGCGAAAGAAGCAGATTAATCCTCCATGAAACATAATTGCACGCAAATAGCCATTTCATATCACGTGTAGAATCATGCTTACTGTGAATATAAGCAACCAAGAACCTGTAAAATCTAATCTTGGGGTCATACCAATTGTTTCCTTGTAAATGGGGTACGAAAGTCAGTCACATGTTCTAGATGTTGCTGCATGGAGCCGATGCCATCAAAAGCTGCAACATGAAAGATTAACAAAGCTGACTGAATTTGCTTAATTCCGTGAACTGCTAATCCAAGATTTGTACAAAGGAAAAAACAACCTCAATTGTACATACGTAGGTTAGGATATAAGAGAATGCAGAGAAAGGTTCGTTGAGGACAATGACTTCCTAGGCCGGGATGGTGCCTCCATGATATCGCTATGTTACCTGGTCGTTGCTCGCCGACCACTCATGCTTACAAACAATCAAATGTACTGGAGGAAAGATCAAATAGTGTGTGAACTTCTGAATTCAGAGATCAAACTGTGGCATATATTATGCATTGTGTATATGCTAGTCCATACTATGCTTAGCAGGTTCTAAATACAGTGGCCTCAAAGCATCATACTAAACAGAGAGGAAAACTCAGTACATGGCGCGGAACTCGGACTAACCTTGACTTGTCGAGCAGAGGTGGAAGTGGACCATCGGTGGCAGCACCGGCAAGGGCTCAAGATTACTGTCGTCGACCACGTCGAGCGAAAACCTGCTAATCAGAAACGTCAGTGGAGAGGAAGCTCATACAAATTTGTAGGATGCTTGACCGGTGGAGATTCAGATCAGACCACTACCCGCAAAAAAAAAAAAAAAAAAAAAAAAAGATCAGACCAGGGGCACTGCCTCCCAGTCCCAGGTATGGTTGAGACGATGGGGAGAGCAGAGGTGAAGAAGAGGACTGCTCAACTATGGTGAGACGATGGGTATTCAGATGAAAACGGGGGCACTCCCTCCCAAATATGGTGAGACGACGCGGGCGCATCGCAGGTGCACAACTTTAACGGGAGAGAAGGTGATCAGGTTCTGTCGGTTACTATAGTTTAATTAGAGGAGATAAGAAGACAAGATGGAATCCATCAATGCTATGCATGTGTGGAGTTGAATAGAAATGGTTTCATGAAGGAGACGAAAGGTGAGAGGCGGTGGGTGAGGGGCTGCACAGAAAATGAAGGAAGAAACACGTGACGTTATGTGAACACGCATAATCGCTGGAAGTCTATGAATCGAACCATAGATTTAAAATCGAGCGGACATAAGTAATTGAGGTGATGTGGCTGCACCAGATTTCAGCTTGCAAACATTAAATGCTTGTTAGTGGGGATGAACTTTATAGATATTATAGATAACATTAATAGCAGACAACAATAACATTTGGTATAATCCTAACATGTAATGAATAGTGATTGGTTTTAGCACTATATGGCATGGTTAATGATTAATTATCATATACTTCAAAAGAATAACTTTTGAAGAACATGTTCTTTAATAAAGAACAGGTATGATAATTAGGGTTGTGGAGTTCTATGGTTTACTATGGTTTCAACTAGTTTCTGGAGTAAGTATTAGATGGATCCCAACAATGTTGGATTCATCAATAGCTAGGGATCATATGGTTTTAGTGAAGCACATCTAAGCAAATTATTATATATAGGTGCTATCAAGGTTGGTATACCTTGCTGATGATAGCTGGCTAGGGTTTATAGATCCTACTAGACAAGGTTAATGATTACTCTTTATTTTCTTCAAAAGAATAACTTTTTGAAGAACATACTTTATAAGGATTAAGAAGTATTACAATTAAGGATGAGGTTGTGTAGGTTTGTTATTGGATCCATTAAGTAAGAAATAGTTGGCTCTTAAACATGATGGTTCATATGTATCTAACTCTACTAGGTTTAGTTGGTATAAGCATGTAAGTTAAAACATTGGGCATAGTTGCTGTTGGAGTTCATCACAATGGTGTGATGCTAAGCATGGATAGGTAAGGTTGATGTCTCTGAGGATTGGAACTAGAGTTTACATTTGGTTAACCCTATTTGATCATCTAGGTCTGATGAAGATAAGCACATGGGATACTAAATTCTTAGTGATAGGGCTTCAATCTTTTATGTGGTCATGGCAAATATTGAGTTGCTATTATGGTTCTAAGATTGAAAGGAAAATATCATGATCACATCTCCTAACCTAGGGTTTAGGTTAGAAACAAATTAGGGTTCATATGAATTAATGGAGCTAGTGTTCCTAATTGAATTAGGGTTTTAGGTTTCACATGAAATGTTAAAGTTGTAATATCATTCAATAAGGAATTAGGGTTTCCTAATTACCATGTAGTTCTATGATTAATAACTTCATTATAAAGTTGAAGTTATTAATAATTTTGAAATAAAAATAATATTGGATTTGATATTTTATTATTTTTTAAGAATTAATAATTAAGATAATTATTAATCAGGATTTAAATCCCTCTAATAAGGATTTAATAAGATAATGATAAAATAAAATTAGTTTTAGTGCTTTCTTTATTTACTTAATGATTTTTTTATTAATTCAACATCAAAAACTAAGTTTTATTTATTGAATATGATGAATTATATTACATGATTAAGGGTGGAATAGTATTCTGAACATTTTAAAAATTCAATCAATATAAACATGAGTAATATTCATAATGGTTTTTAGAAGTTAGAAAACAACTTGTATTATTGTTAAATATTTTTATTTAATCTGTAATAATAATTAAAAAAATAGGCACTCATACATAATTCAATGAACTTATATGGTTAGGGACACGCGTACGCATTAGTTATTAAGATGAGAGTTAATTGGGCAATTTGTACTCACTTACGATACAATAGTTGATTCTATCTTGGACTAAAGCTGATGAGCTAATTGGTTCTAGTAGTATAGACGTACACACACGGCTGAGTCAAACGCGTACAAGTACGAGCCCAGCCCAACACGACTCTCTCACTCGTTCTCATCTCACACGCTCGCGCACGATTGCTCTTCTGGCGATGCGCTGCTGCCGCGCCGCCGGCTGTCGCACCGGCCGTCACCGGCTGCTTCCGGCGCCACCGCACGCCGCCGAGGCTCCGCTGTTCTCTCCTCTACCGAACCCCTACTGGCATCCCTCTCTTCGCTCACGCATGTGCGCACTCTCCCGTGACGCCCCAGGCTCCGCCACGCCGCCCTTTCCTGGACGCCTCCTGCCTGCTCCGGCGTCGACGCGAGAGGGCTTTGGTCCGCCTCGACCTGCTGTTCAACTCCCCTCTCTTTGATTTGATCCTCGTGGCCTCTCTTGTGCTTCCCCAACCTGGAACCCTAGGTCACCGTTGGTGGTCTTTTGACCGCCGCCGGTCTCCTCCTCCGATGCTGCTCTCCGGCGTGGCTTCGCCACGGACATCCCTACCATATACCGCTGCCTTGACGCCGCCCCTTTCCCGCACACGTGCCTCATGGCACCCCTAGCCGTGGCTAGGTCACCGGTGTGGTTCTCTGGTTGCCACGCCTCCTGCTGCTCTGTCTCGTCGCCTACGAGCACTACTTTGCTCTTCCTGAGCTTTTGCTTTCGGTGGAGTGGTGCTAGTGTGGTGTGGCTGCAGTGTTGCTGTGGTGGTGGTGCTGCTGTGATGGTTGTGGTGGTGATGTTGCTGTTCCCACTGCATCCTCGACCTCGACGCCGGCGGGTCGGTGCCGTGGACGCAACCCCGGCGTCGGCCATTTCCTCCATTCGTCTTCACCGCTGTGAGCCATTCCCCTCTCTCCCTATCTCTCTGTATTCTCTATGGCTATGAATCTATCGGCCAAGAACTTGCGGGTATTTAAACTGGTTGATGTATGTCAATAGTGATCATTATATGATACTACTGTTAGATAATCCAGTGCCTTATGCTTCAACCAAGGCCTTAACTTGGATGAGTGGATCATCCCAACATGTGTAGCTATGTCTCTGATGATTTGTGCTTTATATTTAGATTACTGTCCATGATTAGATACTTGTGCTGCTGGCATGATATTTGTTTGTCGCTGTCCTGGTTCATCCATTTGATGAACTGGGATTCACTAATTGAGCCATGATGGTGTTACTGAATTATGTGAAAGGTTAACTTGTGAGCTTGTATTCTGATTCATGATGGCATGGCTGCTACTAGGGTACTACTTGGTTGGCCTGGGATTAATTTCTTGGACCCCAAAGTAAATCCTGGTGACATGTTAATTAGTAGTGGCTGTTTATGTTGATGGCTCAATCAAATGCACACTGGTACTTGACAGATCCTTGCTTTATAAATACAGTGATGCCTCTAATTGGATAATTAATCATCCAGGCATGTATGGCTGGTTGTATTTATTTTACTTGATGAAACCGAACATATGCTACAACATGCACTATTGAGTTGATGTTTGGTTTGGGGTTTAACTATGATACAAATTGCTGCCCCATTTAATTCATGGTTGAATTCAAGCAATGAAATAGAAGTGCTATTACTTGGATGATTTATTTGTTGGCTTCGGTGAGCTTATGGTGTGCTTATTATGCTCGATTAGTGGAGATGCTTACTCGGATACTTTATATGATGGCTAGCTTATGGCCCCGCTTGCTTTTCTAGTTCTACTTAGTTGGTCTAGGAGTGATTTCCTGGATCCTAAGTATGCTTCTACAGCTAGTGGATTTCGGTGAAGGCTGTCTTGTATAAAAATTTATAAGAACAGAATCTTTGCTGCTTGATTCTTGGGCCCCGCTCTCGTGATGCAAAGGCTGAGGCAAAAGTACTGGATAAGAACAGATACTAAAGTGTGGCTTACAATTTCTCTGTGATGATTTTTGCATAGCATCACTATGCAGATCTGAGAGAAAATCTATCTCTCCATCCTCCTAGATGAAAACCTGCTGAGCTGGGTAGCTTAATAGCTGGTTCTTCTAGCTTTTGTGAGATCCTTCTAATGGAGTGCCTGTTCCTCCTAGCTGCTTCATGTCCTTCCTGGTGATCCTGCTGATCTGGTTGTTCTAGCTGGTGGAACTAGTGCAATAGATGGCTATCTGAGCTCGTTGATATGCCTTTGTGCTCCGGAAATGGTTGTACTTGTTTTGGCTAAGGAAGAACATCCTCCGGCCGGATGCTCGTTGTTGGTTTTTATCTTGCTGGATCTGTTTCTTTGTGTGGTTGACGACACATGCGATGATGATGCTTGCTTATGGGTGTGTTTCACTATCTAGTGCAAGAGAACAACATTCCTTTCTCTTCCTCCTTGAGCAAGCAACGTCGGGTTGCTCTTATCTCACAATTTGGGCTTTACTTTTAGTACTGCCAAGTGGAAACTACTCGAGGTTGAGCTTAGGATCATGTCGACTCATCCATGTCAGACATGGTTCATTTATATGCATTTGTGGGATTGGTTTAAATAGGGACTTAACTAGATTAGAGGGAAAATAATTTATTGCTTTTGTTGCCTATTCAATTGGATCAGATTTTGTGGCCCAATATCCTTTTGTTGCCTACTTGCTGATGGTTGCCTAATGATCCTAATTGGTTACGAAGTCCCATTTGTTGCCTAAGATAAACAATTCCCTCTAATCGCATTCGAATATTAGAACAGGTGTCTAATGTCCTAAAGTTGACTTCCAATATCAAAATGCCTCATCCTTGATGATGGCGACATTTTAACCATAACACAATTTATTTTCCTTTTGTCTTTGTTGTTTCTTTTGCAGGGAAAGAAGAACAAGAAATGTTAAGAAGATTTAGTTTAGGAATTCTTTTAGTTCCATTTTGCAATCTCATACTTCTTGTGTAACTTGTAATATTTCAATAAGTGTTGTAATAATTCTTATGTGAATTGTTATTTATAATATTTGATTCTCATTTATTTTTTATATTTACTTTGTATTTATATAATTGTTTTAGAATTCTAATTCTAATTTAAATCCTTATTTGAAATTATGTCTCTCATATTTGAATTTGAATTCAAACCATTTCCCTCGAAAACATAATAGATCAACAAAGGTCATGTCGAAATTTATCGCACTTGTGTCGATGACATAAATCAATTCCATTGACACAAGAGAAACCTCGATCACTTTGTGTTTTAGTTGAACGCGCGAAAATTCCCCGGATTTTCTATGCATGAATGCAATGCACACATCTGTTTCCTCTATTTTTTGTAACCCCAAATCTTGGGATATTACAAATAGGGCACGGGGAAAGAAAGGGGAAGCAATGGCACGGGCACGGGCGCGGGGCTGGCTCGGGCTCCCATTTTGCAACGGTCACCTCGGTAAGCTGTGGGTCCGGCGCACTAACGAGGACAAGTTGTGGGTCCCACGATGATCTGGATAAGTGAAGACGTGTCCACTGCGGGGCACCAACAGCGGCCCCACTTGCCAGCACCAACCAACGTCAACTAAACGGGAATCCTCCGTCCGAGCTCCTTCTGCGGGTTTCAGACAAGGTCTTGGAGAAAACTGAGGAAAAACTAAGGGGCTGGTGAAAACTGAGCACAACTAAGGAGCCAGGGGCAGGAAAATAGAAATCCCTAAAGATAAATAGCATATTGGGTGAAAAAATTACAGCTAGGCAATAGATAGAATAAAGTTCATACATGACAAGATGATTAGTATGAGATTCGTTTGGGCATTACAACATAATACATAGACCGTAATCCAACTGCGTCTATGATTAATAATCTACCTTCCGGTTAGCATCCGCTCCCCTTTCAGTATTAAGTTGCAAGCAACAGATTATCGCATTAAGCAATGTGTGTAAAGTAAACAATAGAATTACTCTTGGATAAAACATTGTTATTTTCTCCCTAGTAGCAACATCACATCTACAATATTAGATGTTATTGTCATTCTTCCGGAAAACTAGAGACATGAACCCACTATTGAGCATAAATACTCCCTCTTGGAGTCACAAGAATTTACTTGGCCAAAGCATCTACTAGCAACGATATGACATGAATATATAATCAATCTCAACCATAGTATTCAATATTCATCGGGTCCCAGCAAACACAACATGTAGCATTACATATGGATGATCTTGATCATGATAGGCAGCTCACAAGATCTAAACATGAGGCACAAATTGGAGAAGACAACCATCTAGCTACTTCTATGGACCCATAGTCCAGGGATGAACTACTCACGCATCACTTTGGAGGCTGGCATGGCGATGTAGAGGCCTCCGGTGATGATCTCCCCCTCCGGCAGGGTGCCGGGAAGAGCTTCATAACCCTCCTGAGATGGGTTCTGCAATGGCGGCTTGACGGAACTTTTCGTGGATGGAGTCTTGGGTATTCAGGGTTTTCCCAAGATCGTGAATATAGGCGGAAGGGTGAGGTCGGTGGAGGCCAGGGGCCCCACACCTTCCCTAGGCGCGGCCAGGGCCTGGGCCGCGCCTAGGGTTGGCATGGGCGCCCTGCTGCGCCTCCTCGACTCCCCTTCGGACTTCGTCTCTGTTACGGTAAAATATTGATTTCGGCTTTGTTTCGTCTGATTCCGAGAATATTTCCTGTAAAAAATTTCTGAAACTAAAAACATCAGAAAATAGAAAACTGACACTGTGGCATCTTGTCAATAGGTTAGTGCCGAAAAATATATAAAATTGCAATGAAGTGTAAGCAAAATATAGTGGAATTGATGTAAAACAAGCATTGTGCATCAAAAATTATAGATAGGTTTGAGACGTATCAAGCATCCCCAAGCTTAACTCCTGCTCGTCCTCGAGTAGGCAAGTGATAACAAAAATAATTTTTGAGGTGACATGCAACTATCACAATCTTGATCAAGATTTTGTAAAGCATTGTAAGCTGGAATCAAAATACTCCAAACATAGGCATGATATACGTAATTCTAACAATAGAACTTAGCAACTATGTTATAACATGAGAAGTAACTCAAACAAAGGATCATGAATAATTATGCAATGAAAGCAACTGTTTGTTTATGAGCATAGAGAAAATATAGCAAAGTGGTATTCAACTTGTGCTTTATGGAATAGCAAAACATAAATGCTAGGACACCTTTAAAGTTTAAAGGGTGACTAGATACAAGTAATTTAAGAACAAGCAATAGCATAATCATGAATCAATCAATAAGTCTTGGGACTATGCACATTATACTCAGAATGGCAACTATGCTCTCTTAATTGGTGCATAAAGAAAGAAGATGAAGACTCAACATAAAAGTAAAAGAAGGGTCCTTTGAAGAAGGAAGTAAGAATCAACAATTTTTATGCAACTTTCAAAAATGTATGATACTTATTAGTTTTGAGCTCTCATTGCCCCTATCATAAGAATCTTGAATGGTTAAAGTTAATGTGAGGGAAAAATTGAGTCATATGCTTGACAAATCATAAGTTTATAATCTCATGCCCCTTGAATACGAGTACCTACACCTCATGCTACTCAACTTAGGTCCCAAATAGGTTCTTGTCATTGTAAGTATACATGTATTATTAAGAACGTAATAAGGGTACCTCTTGCCCCATGATATATAAGTACTCTTTCATATAAGAGCAATCCCACACCAAAATGACAAGACAAACAGACAATGAGCATCTCAACAATCCTTTTATTTACTATGGGTATAACTTTTTATTAAAGATGCTTCATAGAATGCTCACTATGAAATTTTGTAAACTTCCACCATGAATGATGCATGGCTTAGGTTAGCGACCCATTGTTTCTCTAACACATATACAAACTTCATGGACTTACAAGTTTCCATTTTATTTCGCATCGATATGCATCCATAAATAAAAGATCATGACATCAATTAAATAAGAATAAGTGCAATGTTGAAAGTATGCCCCATGAAAGCATGGTTGTGCCAACTCCCAACTTACAACTTGTAAGCATATAATCTACATAAGATAGTCACAATGATTCAAGTTTATTAAGTGCAAGAAAGTAAATGTGTCATCAAGTTCGTGAGAGCTTTACTGACTATTTTTCTCATAATCAATTTGAAGGATAGATAAAAACATGATGAATATACTTGGAATAGCAATAATGCTAATAGGTAGATATGGTGGACACAATTGGAAAACTTTGGTTTTTAGTGGTTGGATGCACGAGTAGAGATTCATACTCAGTACATGCAAAGGCTAACAAAAGACTGGGAGTGACTAACTAAGAGAGCAATAATGACCATAATCATGCATGGCGACAAAACAATATTAATCAAAGCATAAAGTGATATCACAAGTTAAAAACTAAATGATCATAGAGGCTTTAGTTAACTGGTTTGTAGTCATAACATGGTGTAAGCATGTGCCAAGTCAACCCAATAAAGCACAAAGGAGAATATCACAATGTTATGCTTCTTATGATAGAAACAACACATGATTTTTTCAATGGCACATTTAGGGCTCTCAGATATTTGAGACAAGTCATGATGAAACAATAAATACTAATCATATCATAAAAATAACATCCAACATGGCATGCCAAAGTCTATGCCACAGTCTAGACAAGCTTCCTTTTGGATCACTATTAGCATGAAACTTTTTACTCGTCTCCAACACCAATCAATTTATTTGAAACAATTAACTCACATAGATAAAAATAAAATGGACCATAGAGCTAATGACACATGAATAAAGAAAACTAACAAGCTCTGAACAAATACAAAAGGTGAGAAACCAGGACTAAACGAAGTACTAGAAAACTAGAACACTCGCAGACTAGTAAAAGTGAAAACTAGAGTGTTATATGCAATTAAGACGGAGTGTGTCATTCTCCAACACAAATATGCTGGGATCCAACCTTATTGGACAACAAAAAAACTAAAAAAAACTAAAAACAAAAATAAAGACGCTCCAAGAATAACACATAGCATATGAAGCAATAAAAATATAGCGTACAGAAAGAGGCATGTTGCTTTGCTGATGAAGAAGGGAATGCCTTGGGCATCTCCAAGCTTTGACGCTTGTACCTCTTGGATATTTCTTGGGGTGGTAGGGGCATCCCCAAGCTTGAGCTTTTGTCCATTCTTCACCTCATTACATCATTCTTCTCTTCCTACACTTGAAAACTTCCTTCATACAAAACTTCACACCATTATTTATTACAACGTTAGTGCAATCAAAATAAAAAATCCACTTCGGTCCAGTTCTAACATATATCAAACATCCATTAAAACAGTAGCTACTGTAGAAACTCCTTCAAAAATCTCTTTCTCTCAAAAGAACTAAAAAAGAAAGAGAATAAGAGGCAAATGCAAATAGTGGCAGAAATCTATCAAAACAGAACAGCAGGTAAAGATCGATTTTTTCAAAACTTCTGTGTTGCTAAGTTCGAAAAGTGCAAAACTAATGAAAGTTATATAATAACCCGGGGCATATGCTCAAAAATTGGCAGCTCAAGATTACGTACTTGCTGGGAGTACGAATGTTTATGGTAACAACACAGAATATGCTTCTAGACAGCAACTTCCCCAAATCTTACTTTCTTCTTATTAGAGGTTACTCTTGGCACAAAAAAGAAATAAAAATGATAAGGAGAGATTGTTATAGAGGAAACAACTTCTAAGACTCAACAATAGAGAAATTACAGAAAATAAACATGGGTTGTCTCCCATAAGCGCTTTTCTTTAACGCCTTTCAACTAGGCGCAGAAAGAGTTTGCATCAAGTATTATCAAGCGAAGAAGCATCAAGATAAATTCCGGAAGTATTTTCAACAAGGAATAGTATTTTATCCATATAAGTTTTAGAAAACCCTCTCTCAAAACTTTTGGGTTCACTACTTTCATCAAATGGGTTTGCATGAACAATCCAGTCAAAAAAAAACCAGAGCTTCATGTATTCCTACAAGTTTGAATGGTATTGGTATTTTGATTTCCTTGCTATTTTCCAATTTGGTTTTGTCTATGTTTTCAAGTGTACTAATAACATCTACACTTGAGCTTAGCATCTTAAACCGATCAAAAACTTTCCTAGCTTCTACGACAACATCTTTAAATTCTTTAAGCAAAGTTTTCAGAGTAAAATCTCTCTTTTCATCATTCTCAATTTCATGAAGTTTAAGGAAAATTTGCTGAATTATGGGGTTAAGGTTAACAAACCTAGCCTCCAATATTTGAACTAGATAAGCTGCAACAGTTTCATAATTAGGAGTAAGTTCAACTAAGGATCTATCCTCAGTATCTTTGTGCTTACTAATATGATTAAAGAATTCTTCAATGTTACCTCTCCCAATTATAGAACCACTACCTATTGATAGGTCCTTCAGAACGTACTTAGGGATCAACATAACGAACTAAAAAGTAAAGCAACAAAACAACAACTATAATAAAAAACTAATTTTTGTGTTTTGATATAAAGAAGCAAACAAGATAAAATAAAGTAAACTAAGCAAAACAATAACATAGTAAAGAGATTGGAGATGAGAGACTCCCTTTGCAGAAATCCTCTTTCTCCCCGATAACGGCGCCAGAAAAAGTCTTGATGGCGCTCAATACAAGAAGTTGGGAAACCCCAAAAGGGAGGTATGATGAGCACAGCAGCAAGTTTTCCCTCAGTAAGAAACCAAAGTTTAATTGACCAGTAGGAGAAATACGTGACTTCTGAAGGTGTTGCTAGCTGACTATTGGCAGGGCGCGCACTACCGGCGTCAGCAACAACATGGAACCTGCACACAACACAGTAGCAATACTTCTCCCAAACTCACACTGAGGTTTTCAATCTCACTGGCTTTGCTGATATCAAAAAGTTAATCGTATGGTGTGGAAATAGATGTTTGTAGTGAATGAAAAGAGAACATTGCTTGCAGTAAGTAAACAGAACAAGATGATTGTATCAATGTAAAAAAAAGAACTGGGGTCCATGATGGCGTGCAAGACACACGTCCGTTGGGAACCCCAAGAGGAAGGTGTGATGCGTACAGCAGCAAGTTTTCCCTCAGTAAGAAACCAAGGTTATCGAACCAGTAGGAGTCAAGGATCACGTGAAGGTTGTTGGTGGCGGAGTGTAGTGCGGCGTAACACCAGGGATTCCGACGCCAACGTGGAACCTGCACAACACAATCAAAGTACTTTGCCCCAACGTAACGGTGAGGTTGTCAATCTCACCGGCTTGCTCGTAAACAAAGGATTAGATGTATAGTGTGGAAGATGATGTTTGTTTGCGAAGAACAAGTAAAGAACAAGTATTGCGATAGATTGTATTTCAGATGTAAAGAATGGACCGGGGTCCACAGTTCACTAGTGGTGTCTCTCCCATAAGATAAATGGCATGTTGGGTGAACAAATTACGGTTGGGCAATTGACAAATAGAGAGGGCATAACAATGCACATACATATCACGATGACTACTATGAGATTTAATCGGGGCATTACGACAAAGTACATAGACCGCTATCCCAGCATGCATCTATGCCTAAAAATTCCACCTTCAGGTTATCATCCGAACCCCTTCCAGTATTAAGTTGCAAACAACAGACAATTGCATTAAGTATGGTGCGTAATGTAATCAACACAAATATCCTTAGACAAAGCATTGATGTTTTATCCCTAGTGGCAACGAGCAATCCACAACCTTAGAACTTTCTCGTCATCGTCCCGCATTCAATGGAGGCATGAACCCACTATCGAGCATAAATACTCCCTCTTGGAGTTACAAGTATCAACTTGGCCAGAGCCTCTACTAGCAACGGAGAGCATGCAAGAACATAAACAACACATATATGATAGATTGATAATCAACTTGACATAGTATTCCATATTCATCGGATCCCAACAAACACACCATCTAGCTACTGCTATGGACCCATAGTCCAGGGGTGAACTACTCACACATCAATCCGGAGGTGATCATGGTGATGAAGAGACCTCCAGGAGATGATTCCCCTCTCCGGCAGGGTGCCGGAGGCGATCTCCTGAATCCCCCGAGATGGGATTGGCGGCGGCGGCGTCTCTGGAAGGTTTTCCGTATCGTGGCTCTCGGTAATGGGGTTTTCGCGACGAAGGCTTTAAGTAGGCGGAAGGGCGGAGTCGGAGGGCTGACGAGGGGCCCACCCCATAGGGTGGCGCGGGCCCCACCCAGGCCGCGCGGCCCTATGGTGGCGGCGCCTCGTCGCCTGATGTCTACGGGAGCTTCTATTCTTGTAGACAGTGTTGGGCCTCCAAGAGCAGAGGTTTGTAGAACAGCAGCAAGTTTCCCTTAAGTGGATCACCCAAGGTTTATCGAACTCAGGGAGGAAGAGGTCAAAGATATCCCTCTCATGCAACCCCGCAACCACAAAGCAAGAAGTCTCTTGTGTCCCCAACACACCTAATAGGTGCACTAGTTCGGCGAAGAGATAGTGAAATACAGGTGGTATGAATAAGTAGTAGCAACGGCACCGAGAAAAGTGCTTTGCCCAGGACAATAAACAAGCAGTAGTAACGCAGCGAGTAGTAACGCAGAGAAAACAATAAACAAGCAGCGATAGCGATATTTAGGAACAAGGCCTAGGGATTAGACTTTCACTAGTGGACACTCTCAACATTGATCACATAACGTAACGAGATAAATGCATACTCTACACTCTTGTTGGATGATGAACACATTGTGTAGGATTACACGAACCCTCAATGCCGGAGTTAACAAGCTCCACAATAATGCTCATATTTTAGTAACCTTTAGTGTAAGATAGATCAAAAGACTAAACCAAGTACTAACATAGCATGCACACTGTCACCTTCATGCATATGTAGGAGGAATAGATCACATCAATATTATCATAGCAATAGTTAACTTCGCAATCTACAAGAGATCATGATCATAGCATAAACCAAGTACTAACACGGTGCACACAACTGTCACCTTTGCACACGTGCAGGAGGAATAAAACTACTTTAATAACACATCACTAGAGTAGCACATAGATAAATTGTGATACAAAACATATTGCAATCATAAAGAGATATAAATAAGCACCTCACTATGCCATTCAACAGTGAATAAGTATTCTGTGAAATATAGCCTAAGAGACCCACACGGTGCACACACTGTCACCTTTACACACGTGGGACAAGGAGTCTCCGGAGATCACATAAGTAAAACTCACTTGACTAGCATAATGACATCTAGATTACAAGCATCATCATATGAATCTCAATCATGTAAGGCAGCTCATGAGATTATTGTATTGAGGTACATAGGAGAGAGATGAACCACATAGCTACCGGTACAGCCCCGAGCCTCGATGGAGAACTACTCCCTCCTCATGGGAGCAGCAGCGGTGATGAAGATGGCGGTGGAGATGGCAGCGGTGTCGATGGAGAAGCCTTCCGGGGGCACTTCCCCGCTCCGGCAGGGTGCCGGAACGAGACTCCTGTCCCCGGATCCCGGCTTCGCGATGGCGGCGGCTCTGGAAGGTTTTCCGTATCGTGGTTCTTCGTATCAGGGTTTTCGCGACGGAGGCTTTATATAGGCGAAGAGGCGGCGCAGGAGGGTCGAAGGGGTGGCCACACCATATGGCGGCGCGGCCAGGGCATGGTCCGCGCCGGCCTATGGTCTGGGGGCCCAGTGCCCCCCTCTGGTCCTTCCCGGGTGTTCTGGATGCTTCCGGTGAAAATAGGAACCTGGGTCTTCGTTTCGTCCAATTCCGAGAATATTTCGTTACTAGGATTTCTGAAACCAAAAACAGCAGAAAACAGGAACTGGCACTTCGGCATCTTGTTAATAGGTTAATTCCAGAAAATGCACGAATATGACATAAAGTGTGCATAAAACATGTAGGTATCATCAATAATATGGCATAGAACATAAGAAATTATCGATACGTCGGAGACGTATCAAGCATCCCCAAGCTTAGTTCTGCTCGTCCCGAGCGGGTAAAACGATAACAAAGATAATTTCTGAAGTGATATGCCATCATAACCTTGATCATACTATTTGTAAACATATGTAGTGGATGCAGCGATCAAAACAATGGTGATGACATGAGTAAACAAGTGAATCATAAAGCAAAGACTTTTCATGAATAGTACTTCAAGACAAGCATCAATAAGTCTTGCATAAGAGTTAACTCATAAAGCAATAAATCAAAGTAAAGGCATTGAAGCAACACAAAGGAAGATTAAGTTTCAGCGGTTGCTTTCAACTTGTAACATGTATATCTCATGGATAATTGTCAACATAAAGTAATATAACAAATGCAATATGCAAGTATGTAGGAATCAATGCACAGTTCACACAAGTGTTTGCTTCTTGAGGTGGAGAGAGATAGGTGAACTGACTCAACATAAAAGTAAAAGAGAATGGTCCTTCAAAGAGGAAAGCATCGATTGCTATATTTGTGCTAGAGCTTTTATTTTGAAAACATGAAACAATTTTGTCAACGGTAGTAATAAAGCATATGAGTTATGTACATTATATCTTACAAGTTGCAACTCTCATGCATAGTATACTAATAGTGCCCGCACCTTGTCCTAATTAACTTGGACTACCGGATCTTTGCAATGCACATGTTTTAACCAAGTGTCACAATGGGGTACCTCCATGCCGCCTGTACAAAGGTCTAAGGAGAAAGCTCGCATTTTGGATTTCTCGCTTTTGATTATTCACTTAGACATCCATACCGGGACAACATGGACAACAGATAATGGACTCCTCTTTAATTTATAAGCATGTGGCAACAATTATTATTCTCATATGAGATTGATGATATATGTCCAAACTGAAACTTCCACCATGAATCATGGCTTTAGTTAGCGGCCCAATGTTCTTCTCTAACAATATGCCTGCTCCAACCATAAAGGTGGTAGATCTCTCTTACTTCAGACAAGACGGACATGCATAGCAACTCACATGATATTCAACAAAGAATAGTTGATGGCGTCCCCGAAGCATGGTTATCGCACAACAAGCAACTTAATAAGAGATAAAGTGCATAAGTACATATTCAATACCACAATAGTTTTTAAGCTATTTGTCCCATGAGCTATGTATTGCAAAGGTGAATGATGGAATTTTAAAGGTAGCACTCAAGCAATTTACTTTGGAATGGCGGATAAATACCATGTAGTAGGTAGGTATGGTGGACACGAATGGCATAGTGGTTGGCTCAAGTATTTTGGATGCATGAGAAGTATTCCCTCTCGATACAAGGTTTAGGCTAGCAAGGTTATTTGAAACAAACACAAGGATGAACGGTACAGCAAAACTCACATAAAAGACATATTGTAAACATTATAAGACTCCATACAGTCTTCCTTGTTGTTCAAAACTCAATACTAGATGTTATCTAGACTCTAGAGAAACCAAATATGCAAACCAAATTAGCAAGCTCTAAGTATTTCTTCATTAATGGGTGCAAAGTATATGATGCAAGAGCTTAAACATGAGCACAACAATTGCCAAGTATCAAATTATCCAAGACATTATAGCAATTTACTACATGTAGCATTTTCCAATTCCAACCATATAACAATTTAACGAAGAAGAAACTTCGCCATGAATACTATGAGTACAGCCTAAGGACATATTTGTCCATATGCTACAGCGGAGCGTGTCTCTCTCCCATAAAGTGAATGCTAGGATCCATTTTATTCAAACAAAACAAAAACAAAAACAAACCGACGCTCCAAGCAAAGTACATAAGATGTGACGGAATAAAAATATAGTTTCAGGGGAGGAACCCGATAATGTTGTCGATGAAGAAGGGGATGCCTTGGGCATCCCCAAGCTTAGACGCTTGAGTCTTCTTAATATATGCAGGGGTGAACCACCGGGGCATCCCCAAGCTTAGATCTTTCACTCTCCTTGATCATATTGCATCATACTCCTCTCTTGATCCTTGAAAACTTCCTCCACACCAAACTCGAAACAACTCATTAGAGGGTTAGTGCATAGTAAAAATTCACATGTTCAGAGGTGACACAATCATTCTTAACACTTCTGGACATTGCATAAAGCTACTGGACATTAATGGATCAAAGAAATTCATCCAACATAGCAAAAGAGGCAATGCGAAATAAAAGACAGAATCTGTCAAAACAGAACAGTCCGTAAAGATGGATTTTATTAGGCCACCAGACTTGCTCAAACGAAAATGCTCAAATTTAATGAAAGTTGCGTACATATCTGAGGATCATGCACGTAAATTGGCTTAATTTTCTGAGCTTCCTACAGGGAGGTAGACCCAGATTCGTGACAGCAAAGAAATCTGGAACTGCGCAGTAATCCAAATCTAGTACTTACTTTACTATCAAAGACTTTACTTGGCACAACAAAACATAAAACTAAGATAAGGAGAGGTTGCTACAGTAGTAAACAACTTCCAAGACTCAAATATAAAACAAAGTACTGTACCAAAATAACACATGGGTTATCTCCCAAGAAGTTCTTTCTTTATAGCCGTTAAGATGGGCTCAGCAGTTTTAATGATGCACTCGCAAGAAATAGTATTTGAAGCAAAAGAGAGCATCAAGAGGCAAATTCAAAACACATTTAAGTCTAACATGCTTCCTATGCATAGGAATCTTGTAAATAAACAAGTTCATGAAGAGCAAAGTAACAAGCATAGGAAGATAAAACAAGTGTAGCTTCAAAAATTTCAGCACATAGAGAGGTGTTTTAGTAACATGAAAATTTCTACAACCATATTTTCCTCTCTCATAATAACTTTCAGTAGCATCATGAGCAAACTCAACAATATAACTATCACATAAAGCATTCTTATCATGAGTCTCATGCATAAAATTATTACTCTCCACATAAGCATAATCAATTTTATTAGTAATAGCGGGAGCAAATTCAACAAAGTAGCTATCATTATTATTCTCATCAAGTGTAGGAGGCATAGTATAATCACAATAAAATTTACTCTCCATAGTAGGTTGTACCAAAAGACCACTATTATCATCATAAATAGGAGGCAAAGTATCATCAAAGTAAATTTTCTCCTCAATGCTTGGGGGACTAAAAAGATCATGAAAACCAGCTTCCCCAAGCTTAGAACTTTCTACATTTTTATCAACAATGGTGTTCAAAGCGTTCATACTAATATTACTACCAAAGATGCAAATAAGATTCCATAGGTTTTTTAATTTTCGCATCAAACAATCCATGTTTTAAATCAGGAAATAGAATAAGAAGCTCATTGTTGTCCATTATGCCAAACTAGTGTAAACAAGAAACAAAAAGATGCAATTGCAGGATCTAAAGGAAATAGCTTTGAGCACAAACACAACGGCGCCAGAAAAGTACTGTTACCTGGAACCGGAGTATGAGTGCCTTTTTACCTTTCCTCCCCGGCAACGGCGCCGTAAAAGTGCTTGATGTCTACGGGAGCTTCTATTCTTGTAGACAGTGTTGGGCCTCCAAGAGCGAGAGGTTTGTAGAACAGCAGCAAGTTTCCCTTAAGTGGATCACCCAAGGTTTATCGAACTCGGGGAGGAAGAGGTCAAAGATATCCCTCTCATGCAACCCCGCAACCACAAAGCAAGAAGTCTCTTGTGTCCCCAACACACCTAATAGGTGCACTAGTTCGGCGAAGAGATAGTGAAATACAGGTGGTATGAATAAGTAGTAGCAACGGCACCGGAAAAGTGCTTTGCCCAGGACAATGAAACAAGCAAGTAGTAACGCAGCAGTAGTAACGCATAGAAACAAGTAAACAAGCAGCGATAGCAGTATTTAGGAACAAGGCCTAGGGATTAGACTTTCACTAGTGGACACTCTCAACATTGATCACATAACGCAACGGATAAATGCATACTCTACACTCTTGTTGGATGATGAACACATTGTGTAGGATTACACGAACCCTCAATGCCGGAGTTAACAAGCTCCACAATAATGCTCATATTTTAGTAACCTTTAGTGTAAGATAGATCAAAAGACTAAACCAAGTACTAACATAGCATGCACACTGTCACCTTCATGCATATGTAGGAGGAATAGATCACATCAATATTATCATAGCAATAGTTAACTTCGCAATCTACAAGAGATCATGATCATAGCATAAACCAAGTACTAACACGGTGCACACACTCGTCACCTTTGCACACGTGCAGGAGGAATAAAACTACTTTAATAACACATCACTAGAGTAGCACATAGATAAATTGTGATACAAAACATATTGCAATCATAAAGAGATATAAATAAGCACCTCACTATGCCATTCAACGAGTGAATAAGTATTCTGTGAAATATAGCCTAAGAGACCCACACGGTGCACACACCGTCACCTTTACACACGTGGGACAAGGAGTCTCCTGGAGATCACATAAGTAAAACTCACTTGACTAGCATAATGACATCTAGATTACAAGCATCATCATATGAATCTCAATCATGTAAGGCAGCTCATGAGATTATTGTATTGAGGTACATAGGAGAGAGATGAACCACATAGCTACCGGTACAGCCCCGAGCCTCGATGGAGAACTACTCCCTCCTCATGGGAGCAGCAGCGGTGATGAAGATGGCGGTGGAGATGGCAGCGGTGTCGATGGAGAAGCCTTCCGGGGCACTTCCCCGCTCCGGCAGGTGCCGGAACGAGACTCCTGTCCCCGGATCTTGGCTTCGCGATGGCGGCGGCTCTGGAAGGTTTTCCGTATCGTGGTTCTTCGTATCAGGGTTTTCGCGACGGAGGCTTTATATAGGCGAAGAGGCGGCGCAGGAGGGTCGAAGGGGTGGCCACACCATATGGCGGCGCGGCCAGGGCATGGGCCGCGCCGGCCTATGGTCTGGGGGCCCAGTGCCCCCCTCCGGTCCTTCCCGGGTGTTCCGGATGCTTCCGGTGAAAATAGGAACCCGGGTCTTCGTTTCGTCCAATTCCGAGAATATTTCGTTACTAGGATTTCTGAAACCAAAAACAGCAGAAAACAGGAACTGGCACTTCGGCATCTTGTTAATAGGTTAATTCCAGAAAATGCACGAATATGACATAAAGTGTGCATAAAACATGTAGGTATCATCAAGAATATGGCATAGAACATAAGAAATTATCGATACGTCGGAGACGTATTATCGCCCCACTTCGTTTCCCTTTCGGTCTTCTGGAAGCTTCGTGGAAAAATAAGACCCTGGGCGTTGATTTCGTCCAATTCCGAGAATATTTCCTTTGTAAGATTTCTGAAACCAAAAACAGTAGAAAACAACAACTGGCTCTTCGGCATCTCGTCAATAGGTTAGTGCCGGAAAATGCATAATAATGACATAAAGTGTGTATAAAACATGTGAGTATCATCATAAAAGTAGCATGGAACATAAGAAATTATAGATACGTTTGAGACGTATCAAGCATCCCCAAGCTTACTTCCTACTCGCCCTCGAGTAGGTAAACGATAACAAAGATAATTTCTGAAGTGACATGCTATCATTATTTTGATCAATACTATTGTAAAGCATATGAGATGAATGCAGCGATTCGAAGCAATGGTAAAGACAATGAATAAACAACTGAATCATATAGCAAAGACTTTTCATGAATAGTACTTTCAAGACAAGCATCAATAAGACTTGCATAAGAGTTAACTCATAAAGCAAGAAATTCTTAGTAGAAAGCTTTGAAGCAACACAAAGGAAGATATAAGTTTCAGCGGTTGCTTTCAACTTGAACATGTATATCTCATGGATAATTGTCAACACAAAGTAATATAACAAGTGCAATAGGTAAACATGTAAGAATCAATGCACACAGTTCACACAAGTGTTTGCTTCTAAGATAGAAAGAAGTAGGTAAACTGACTCAACAATAAAGTAGAAGAATGGCCCTTCGCAGGGTGAAGCATGGATTACTATTTTTGTGCTAGAGCTTTTCATTTTGAAAACATAGAAACAATTTTGTCAACGGTAGTAATAAATCATATGTGTTATGTATAAGATATCCTATAAGTTGCAAGCTTCATGCATAGATTACCAATAGTGCTCGCACCTTTGATACGTCTCCGACGTATCGATAATTTCTTATGTTCCATGCCACATTATTGATGATATCTACATGTTTTATGCACACTTTATGTCATATTCGTGCATTTTCCGGAACTAACCTATTGACGAGATGCCGAAGTGCCAGTTCTCGTTTTCTACTCGTTTTTGGTTTCGAAATCCTAGTAACGAAATATTCTCGAATTGGACGAAATCAACGCCTAGGTTCCTATTTTGCCCGGAAGCATCCAGAACACCCGAGAGCCGCCAGAGGAGGGCCTTGTGGGCCCCACACATGCAGGTGGCGCGGCCCAGGCCCTGGCCGCGCCACCCTAGCGTGTCGTCGCCCTGTGGACCTCCCGACTCCGCCTCTTCGCCTATATAAAGGTCCCTGACCTAAAACACGATACGAAAAAGCCACGGTACGAGAAACCTTCCAGAGCCGCCGCCATCGCGAAGCCAAGATCTGGGGGACAGGAGTCTCTGTTCCGGCACGCCGCCGGGACGGGGAAGTGCCCCCGGAAGGCTCCTCCATCGACACCACCGCCATCTTCATCAACGCTGCTGTCTCCCATGAGGAGGGAGTAGTTCTCCATCGAGGCTCGGGGCTGTACCGGTAGCTATGTGGTTCATCTCTCTCCTATGTACTTCAATACAATAATCTCATGAGCTGCCTTACATGATTGAGATTCATATGATGATGCTTGTAATTTTGATGTCATTATGCTAGTCAAGTGGGTTTTACTTATGTGATCTCCGGAGACTCCTTGTCCCACGTGTGTAAAGGTGACAGTGTGTGCACCGTGTGGGTCTCTTAGGCTATATTTCACAGAATACTTATTCACCGTTATGAATGGCATAGTGAAGTGCTTATTTATATCTCTTTATGATTGCAATGTGTTTTGTATCACAATTTATTTGTGTGCTACTCTAGTGATGTTATTAAAGTAGTTTATTCGTCCTGCACGGTGTAATGGTGACAGTGTGTGCATCCGTGTTAGTACTTGGCGTAGGCTATGATTATGATCTCTTGTAGATTATGAAGTTAACTATTGCTATGATGGTATTGATGTGATCTATTCCTCCTACATAGTGTGAAGGTGACAGTGTGCATGCTATGTTAGTACTTGGTTTAGTTGTGTTGATCTGTCATGCACTCTAAGGTTATTTAAATATGAACATTGAATATTGTGGAGCTTGTTAACTCCGGCATTGAGGGTTCGTGTAATCCTACGCAATTAGTGGTGTTCATCATCCAACAAGAGAGTGTAGAGTATGCATTTATTTATTCTCGTTATGTGATCAAAGTTGAGAGTGTCCACTAGTGAAAGTCTAATCCCCAGTGCCTTGTTCCTAAATACTCGCTATCACTGCTTGTTTACTCGTTTTACCTGAGTTACTACCGCTTGTTTACTCGTCCTGGGCAAAGCACTTTTCTGGTGCCGTTGCCACTGCTCACACTTATTTATACCACCTGTATTTCACTATCTCTTCGCCGAACTAGTGCACCTATTAGGTGTGTTGGGGACACAAGAGACTTCTTGCTTTGTGGTTGCAGGGTTGCATGAGAGGGATATCTTTGACCTTTTCCTCCCTGAGTTCGATAAACCTTGGGTGATCCACTTAAGGGAAACTTGCTGCTGTTCTACAAACCTCTGCTCTTGGAGGCCCAACACTGTCTACAAGAATAGAAGCACCCGTAGACATCAAGCTATTTTCTGGCGCCGTTGACGGGGAGGAAAGGTAAAAGGTACTCACACTCCGGATCTCGGCTACTAAGCTATTTTCGCCGTTGTAAGTACTCGAAGCTATTTCCTTTAGATCCTGCAATTGCATCTTTTTGTTTCTTGTTTACGCTAGTTTGGCATAATGGACGACAATGAGCTTCTTATTCTATTTCCTGATTTAAGACATGGATGGTTTGATGCGAAAATTAAAAAACCTATGGAACCTTATTTGCATGCTGGTAGTAATATTAGTATGAACGCTTTGAACACCATGGTTGCTAATGATATGGAAAATTCTAAGCTTGGGGAAGCTGGCTTTGATGAGCATGATATTTTTAGTCCCCCAAGCATTGAGGAGAAAATTTTCTTTGATGATACTTTGCCTCCTATTTATGATGATTATAATGATAGTGGTCTTTTGGTGCCACCTACTATGGAGAGTAAATTTTGCTGTGATTATACTATGCCTCCTATATTTGATGATGAGAATAATAATGATAGCTACTTTGTTGAATTTGCTCCTACTACAATTAATAAGAATAACTATGCTTATGTTGGGAGTAGTACAAATTTTATGCATGAGACTCATGATAAGAATGCTTTATGTGATAGTTATATTGTTGAGTTTGATCATGTTGCTACTGAAAGTTATTATGAGAGAGAAAAATATGGTTGTAGAAATTTTCATGTTACTAAAATGCCTCTCTATGTGCTGAAATTTTTGAAGCTACACTTGTTCTATCTTCCTATGCTTGTTACTTTGCTCTTCATGAACTTGTTTATTTACAAGACTCCTATGCATAGGAAGCATGTTAGGCTTAAATTTGTTTTGAATTTGCTTCTTGATGCTCTCTTTTGCCTCATACTCTATTTTTCATGTGAGCATCATTAAAACTGCTGAGCCCATCTTAATGGCTATAAAGAAAGAACTTCTTGGGAGATAACCCATGTGTTATTTTGCTACAGTACTTTGTTTTATATTTGTGTCTTGGAAGTTGTTTAATACTGTAGCAACCTCTCCTTATCTTAGTTTTGTGCTTTGTTGTGCCAAGTAAAGTCTTTGATAGTAAAGTGAATACTAGATTTGGATTACTGCGCAGTTACAGATTTCTTTGCTATCACGAATTTCGACCTGCCTCCCTGTAGGTAGATCCGAAAATTAAGCCAATTTACGTGCGTGATCCTCAGATATGTACGCAACTTTCATTCAATTTGGGCATTTTCATTTGAGCTAGTCTGGTGCCTCAATAAAATCCATCTTTACGGACTGTTCTGTTTTGACAGATTCTGCCTTTTATTTCGCATTGCCTCTTTTGCTATGTTGGATGAATTTCTTTGATCCATTAATGTCCAGTAGCTTTATGCAATGTCCGGAAGTGTTAAGAATGATTGTGTCACCTCTGAACATGTTAATTTTTATTGTGCACTAACCCTCTAATGAGTTGTTTCGAGTTTGGTGTGGAGGAAGTTTTCAAGGGTCAAGAGAGGAGGATGATATACTATGATCAAGAAGAGTGAAAAGTCTAAGCTTGGGGATGCCCCGGTGGTTCATCCCTGCATATTTGAAGAAGACTCAAGCATCTAAGCTTGGGGATGCCCAAGGCATCCACTTCTTCATCGACAACATTATCAGGTTCCTCCCCTGAAACTATATTTTTATTCCGTCACATCTTATGTACTTTACTTGGAGCGTCTGTTTGTTTTTGTTTTTGTTTGAATAAATGCTTGTGTGGGAGAGAGACACGCTCCGCTGGTTCATATGAACACATGTGTTCTTAGCTTTTATTTTTCATGGCGAAGGTTGAAACTGCTTCGTTAATTGTTATATGGTTGGAATCGGGAAATGCTACATGTAGTAATTCTAAAATGTCTTGGATAATTTGATACTTGGCAATTGTTGTGCTCATGTTTAAGCTCTTGCATCATATACTTTGCACCTATTAATGAAGAAATACATAGAGCTTGCTAAATTTTGGTTTGCATATTTGGTCTCTCTAAAGTCTAGATAATTTCTAGTATTGAGTTTTGAACAACAAGGAAGACGGTGTAGAGTCTTATAATGTTTACAATATGTCTTTTATGTGAGTTTTGCTGCACCGGTTCATCCTTGTGTTTGTTTCAAATAACCTTGCTATCCTAAGCCTTGTATCGAGAGGGAATACTTCTCATGCATCCAAAATCCTTGAGCCAACCACTATGCCAATTGTGTCCACCATACCTACCTACTACATGGTATTTCTCCGCCATTCCAAAGTAAATTGCTTGAGTGCTACCTTTAAATAATTCAAAATTTATCACCTCTTATTTGTGTCAATGTTTTATAGCTCATGAGGAAGTATGTGGTGTTTTATCTTTCGATCTTGTCATTTACTTTTGACAGACTTTCACAATGGACTAGTGGCACATCCGCTTATCCAATAATTTTGCAAAAAGAGCCGGCAATGGGGTTCCCAGCCCCGACTAATTAACTTGCATTAATAATTCTCTTCACGTGTTTTGCTCGATTCATCGGTAAGCAACTTAATTTTGCAAATAGACACTCCTTCATGGTATGTGATTGTTGGAAGGCACCCGAGGATTCGGTTAGCCATGGCTTGTGTAAGCAAAAGGTTGGGAGGAGTGTCATCCATAAATAAAGAAAAACTAAACTAAAGTACATGTGTAAACAAAAGAGAAGAGGGATGATCTACCTTGTCGGTAGAGATAACGTCCTTCATGGGAGCCGCTCTTGGAAGTCCGGTTGATGAGGTAGTTAGAGTGCCCACTACCATTCGTTGACAACAACAAACACCTCTCAAAACTTTACTTTTATGCTCTCTTTATGTTTTCAAAAACCAAAGCTCTAGCACAAATATAGCAATCGATGCTTTCCTCTTTGAAGGACCATTCTTCTACTTTTATGTTGAGTCAGTTCACCTATTTCTCTCCACCTCAAGAAGCAAACACTTGTGTGAACTGTGCATTGATTCTTACATACTTGCTTATTGTACTTGTTATATTGATTTGCATTGACAATTATCCATGAGATATACATGTTACAAGTTGAAAGCAACCGCTGAAACTTAATCTTCCATTGTGTTGCTTCAATGTCTTTACTTTAAATTATTGCTTTATGAGTTAACTTTTATGCAAGACTTATTGATGTTTGTCTTGAAAGTGCTATTCATGAAAAGTCATTGCTTTATGATTCAGTTGTTTACTCATGTCATTACCATTGTTTTGATCGCTGCATTCATTACATGTGTTTACAATAGTATGATCAAGGTTATGATGGCATGTCACTCCAGAAATTATCTTTGTTATCGTTTACCCGCTCGGGACGAGCAGAAACTAAGCTTGGGGATGCTGATACGTCTCCGACGTATCGATAATTTCTTATGTTCCATGCCACATTATTGATGATATCTACATGTTTTATGCACACTTTATGTCATATTCGTGCATTTTTCGGAACTAACCTATTGACGAGATGCCGAAGGGCCGGCTCTCGTTTTCTGCTGTTTTTGGTTTCGTAAATCCTAGTAACGAAATATTCTCGGAATTGGACGAAATCAACGCCCAGGTTCCTATTTTGCCCGGAAGCATCCAGAACACCCGAGAGCAGCCAGAGGAGGGCCTTGTGGGCCCCACACATGCAGGTGGCGCGGCCCAGGCCCTAGCCGCGCCACCCTAGCGTGTCGTCGCCCCGTTGACCTCCCGACTCTGCCTCTTCGCCTATATAAAGGTCCCTGACCTAAAACACGATACGAAAAAGCCACGGTACGAGAAACCTTCCAGAGCCGCCGCCATCGCGAAGCCAAGATCCGGGGGACAGGAGTCTCTCGTTCCGGCACGCCGCCGGACGGGGAAGTGCCCCCGGAAGGCTCCTCCATCGACACCACCGCCATCTTCATCAACGCTGCTCGTCTCCCATGAGGAGGGAGTAGTTCTCCATCGAGGCTCGGGGCTGTACCGGTAGCTATGTGGTTCATCTCTCTCCTATGTACTTCAATACAATAATCTCATGAGCTGCCTTACATGATTGAGATTCATATGATGATGCTTGTAATCTAGATGTCATTATGCTAGTCAAGTGGGTTTTACTTATGTGATCTCCGGAGACTCCTTGTCCCACGTGTGTAAAGGTGACAAGGTGTGCACCGTGTGGGTCTCTTAGGCTATATTTCACGTAATACTTATTCACTCGTTATGAATGGCATAGTGAAGTGCTTATTTATATCTCTTTATGATTGCAATGTGTTTTGTATCACAATTTATCTCGTGTGCTACTCTAGTGATGTTATTAAAGTAGTTTATTCGTCCCGCACGGTGTAATGGTGACAAGTGTGTGCATCCGTGTTAGTACTTGGCGTAGGCTATGATTATGATCTCTTGTAGATTATGAAGTTAACTATTGCTATGATGGTATTGATGTGATCTATTCCTCCTACATAGTGTGAAGGTGACAAGTGTGCATGCTATGTTAGTACTTGGTTTAGTTGTGTTGATCTGTCATGCACTCTAAGGTTATTTAAATATGAACATTGAATATTGTGGAGCTTGTTAACTCCGGCATTGAGGGTTCGTGTAATCCTACGCAATTAGTGGTGTTCATAATCCAACAAGAGAGTGTAGAGTATGCATTTATTTATTCTGTTACGTGATCAAAGTTGAGAGTGTCCACTAGTGAAAGTCTAATCCCTAGGCCTTGTTCCTAAATATCGCTATCGCTGCTTGTTTACTCGTTTTACTCGAGTTACTACTGCTTGTTTACTCGTCCCGGGCAAAGCACTTTTCCGGTGCCGTTGCCATCGCTCATACTTATTTATACCACCTGTATTTCACTATCTCTTCACCGAACTAGTGCACCTATTAGGTGTGTTGGGGACACAAGAGACTTCTTGCTTTGTGGTTGCAGGGTTGCATGAGAGGGATATCTTTGACCTCTTCCTCCCTGAGTTCGATAAACCTTGGGTGATCCACTTAAGGGAAACTTGCTGCTGTTCTACAAACCTTCTTCTCTTGGAGGCCCAACACTGTCTACAAGAATAGAAGCACCCGTAGACATCAACCTTGTCCTAATTAGCTTGGATTTACATGGATTATCATTGCATAACATATGTTTCAACCAAGTGTCACAAAGGGGTACCTCTATGTCGCCTGTATAAAGGTCTAAGGAGAAAGATCGCATTTGATTTCTCGTTTTTGATTATTCTCAACTTAGACATCCATACCGGGACAACATAGACAACAGATAATGGACTCCTCTTTAATGCATAAGCATTCAACAACAGATAATATTCTCATAAGAGAGTGAGGATTAATTGTCCAAACTGAAACTTTCACCATGGACCATGGATTTAGTTAGCGGCCCAATGTTCTTCTCTAACACTACAAGAAAAGTTCTGATAGACAACGTCTCAAAATCGTCCGCTAAGGGGTATTTTTCGTCGCCTATGGGCCTAACCCGACGATATGTGTTCTGTTGTCGAAACTGCGTCAGGCAAAGTCCTACGACGATTTTTTCGGTCCGTCGCGCTTGGGCGCCCTTCCGCCACGGAAAATCGGACCGTTGCGAAGTGTTTCCGGGAGCCCGTTGACCGCCGACGTCATGCAACCGACACGTGGCGGACGCCGTTAACCGGCAGCTAACGGCGTTAACCGCCGAAACCCCGTGGTAGATGGTAGGCCCACACGAGGCCTGCCACGTCTTAAGCGGGCCGGCCCATTAAGTTTGCGGGCCGGGCCAGCTGACTTAGTTTGACCGGTCAACTATATAGCTGGGCTGGTCCATTAGTTACGTGGGCCGGGCCTAACCTCTAAGGTTGACCGGTCAAAACATTAATGGGCCGGCCCACTAAGCATGTGGGCCGGGCCGAATGCACTCGTTTGACCGGTCAACAGGGAAAAGGGCCGGCCCACAAAACATGTGGGACCCACTTTCCTGTTATCGGGCCGGCCCATTTACCAAGTGGGGTCCACCTTAAAGCAAGTGGGCCGGCCCAAGAAGTTATTGGGCCGGCCCAATTAGCATGTGGGTCCCACTTTCCTGCTATCGGGCCGGCCCATTTAGCACGTGGGGTCCACATTAGATCAAATGGGCCAGCCCAACAAGCCAGTGGGCCAGGCCAAAAGCACAGGTGGTGTGACGCCCCGGAACCGGTACCATGAGGATCCCAGCGAACCCGCCGAAATCCGCACGATATCGATTCAGAGACGCCCTCCGACACGACGTGCGCGACAAATCACACACGTGATGCCAGAGGAATTAACACGAGTGGTAACATTACAACAGGATGACAATAGAGCCCACAAGATACATATATTACAACAACGACTCCAACGAGTCAAGATACAAATATACAGTACAAAGATCCGAATCATACAGAAGATCGAATACGTCCGAGTACGGACAAGATACAAATTGGACTAAGAGTCCTGAAGATAACCAGATGGCGTCCATAACCCTGCCCAGGCCAAGCCGGAAGGGTAACCTTGCTAACGTCGTCATCTCGTACCTGCCAAAGTCGGGCCATCGGTTGCCGACAAAAGGGAGGAAGCAAAAGAGAAAGGGAAAAAGGCGAGGGTAAGTACCAAGGAACGAACTCCGGCACGTACTTAGCGAGACTGGAAATGGCTATGCTCGCCGAGCGAGTATAAATATATATCGCCTGGGGCTATATGGTAGGTTTAGCGGCAGCAAAACTATAACCAATAGAGACACGCTACAACATCCGTCTAATCAGAGAAGATAAGAGAGCGCACAAGGTAACAGATAAATACTACACAAACTTAACCCAGCCAAATACACATATCCCCTTCATCAATTGCGAAGAGGCAATGTAAAAGGCACTCAACGGTGGACAAGTTTTATTAGGTATCGGTGGTAGTAATGCTATATTACTACGCAAATTATTAGCAGATTATTAGCAACAAGATAACGGTGTAAGTTGTTCTATGATCAAGCTATACAGTTCCAAGTCGTCCATAACCGCGGACACGGCTTATCGATAAGATGTACACCCTGCAGGGGTTGCCCAAATGTAACCATACGCATGCTCGACCCACTTACGACAGGTGGATGTCTCACAACAAGACCGTTCCCAGTTCAACAAGAAAGTCTAGGGGGGCCACCCAACTAAGCTACCCGTGACGAAGTCCGGCCGTACTCCGAGACGGACCCAGAGGTTGCGTAGGCGTCTAGGCGGGCACTAACGGCCAAGCACTAGATAAGTCGTCTAGCAATTATGCAGTGCAGTACTGAAATAAACCACCCGAAGGCAACAGGAAGTAAACACCCGAAGGCAACAGGTATATAAACATGCATGCGCCAAATAAAACCAAGGTTGTGGCCCCCTTTTCAACTAACTTGAGAAAAGGTAATGGGTGAGGGGGGTCCCAGTGAATCCCCACGCATGGGTAGAGCGCTCAATCTCGGAACAGATAACAAGAACTCGGGTCCTAGGGGACATTAGCGAGTCAAAGTTCCGATGCTTTCGCAAAGGGGCTCACAGATGCCTCTGCTTACAATTTTAGTTGTTAACAAGTAAGTAAAGCATGTGTATCTCCAACAACAGATATAGCATGTGATAACCTCCCAACAACCCAACATATCCCGATAACGGATCGAGATAAACAACAGAACCTAAACACGCCTACGACTCGCAAGGCTCAAACATCAAGCAACGGCTATGGATAAGGAATGGTGCATATAGGATTAATATGGTAAACAAGTGGAATAGGACACGTGACTCAATAAAGAAGCGCAACATAAGGATAGCAATGCGAGGGAGAGTGTATAATAGGTGAAGAGAGAGGGCTCGCCTGTGAAAAGCTGCAGAAGAACTTGTCGGAGAACTCGTCGTATCTCACAACACCACTTCGCGATCCTATCCGGGAAGAAGCAAATGCTGTACAAACAATGGATGCAAGTCTTACTACTACGGAATAAGAACCAGCATGATCAAGATGATATGCATGACATGGCAGATATGGAGCGATGCACTTATCCATATTAATCGGAGTCGGAACCCCGAACAAACAAATTACAGTTGAAGTTGCACATCTACCGGCAAGTTAAGTTGTTGTTAGCATGGCATATCATGGCAGGGGTACGCTACTTCAAATTTAAGCGGAGCGGGGAAAGCCCTAGTCGGTCTCCGAAGTACTCCGCATATTATGTGAGGTGAATATGCACGACTATCAACGAGCGACATGATGCGAGATGCAGACAGATGAATGGATGGCATATTAATGTTCCTTGCATTTTTCTGAACAACTTTCATATATAACACTTTTAGTTTGGAGTTACAGATAAAAAGTTATTAACAATTTAGTTTTTGTCAATTTTTAATAGCAAAACAGAATTATTTAAATAGGAAAAGGACCCAGAAAACATATCAGTCGGGGGGGGAGAGGACCCCGGGTTAGATTACAAAACTGGCAGGGGGTTATCGTGTAAAGGATAGAGACAGGGGCGCCGGGTTGAGGAAGAAAACATGCAGGGGGGCTAGATGCAAAACAACGCAGATCTGGATCTGGGGAATTTCTCACCAGCAAGGGGGCCAGCCCGAGTCGATGACGGGTGGGGTCAGAGAAGCCAGCTTGGCGCTGACGAGGCTGGGGACGTGGCAACCATGCGCTGCTGCTGCTGCCTGTTTCTGACGGAACTGAAGAAAGGGGGACAGCATCGACGTATATCAGAGACAGGCGACGACGGCGACCAAAATCCGATGGCGCGTGGCGACAGATAAAGGAGGAAAGGGGCGGCGGCTCACCGCGGGAGTTCCTTGGCGAAGCGGACAGGCTCGAGGAGGAGGAAGGTCACCGGGAGGAAGACGGACGCGGCGATGCCGTGGCGTGCGCGCGGTCGGCGGACAGAAAGTGGTCGATGGCGAGCGATACAGAGCACCCCAGGGCGGGGTAGATGGCGCGGGAGAAGCAGCGTGTCGCGACGGACCAGGAACGGGCGGCGCTTAGGGAAGGGGACCACCGGATAGACTCCGCCGTCGAGCATCTGTGAAGGAAAGACCTCATCACCGTCGGCAGGGCACCAGAGAACGAGCGGAAACAGAAGGGGAAGGGGGCTAGGAGATGCGCAACCTCACCAGCATGCTCAACCTGCGGTCGCCGGTGACGGGGAAGGACGACGGTCGCCGGAATCGACGAGAACGTCCGCCGGTGACGGAGAGGGGAACGGCGATTTGCCATCGGTGCAGAGCGAGTCGAGTCGATTGCTTCTGCCAGGAGGAAGAGGGAAGCGAGGCGCGACGATTGGTGGCGGCGGCGCATGTTGGGGTGGTCGGAGCTGGCCAAACGACGGTGAGGTAGGAGGCTACCGTGGGTTTCTCCCATGTCTAGATTGCTTGCAGAGGAAGATGAAAAAGGGGAGGAGAGGAAACTTGGGGGAGGAGGAAAGTGAGGTGCGGCCCAGAGAAAAAGGGGAGGAGATAGGGATCACGCGGGGCAGGTGGAGATGGGGTGGCGTCGACAGTGACGGGAGGGAGGCGAGCACGCTCTTCTCGTGCACGGGAAGACGACAGAAGAAAAAGAAGATGGGTACCGATTCGCCTCGGGGTGGGCTGGGCCGGAAGGAAAAAAAAAAGGTAGGAGAGAAAAGGACCTGCTCGCGCTGGGCTGACACTGGGCCTCTCCGGGGGAAGAAAAAAAAGGCCAGGGGAGAGGGAGGCCTGGTTAGGGTTAGATGGTTAGGTTTTTATTTTTTTATTTTTATTTTTAAAACCTTTTCTCCCTTATTTTGAAAACTATTTGAATTTTAAAATCCTATTCAGTTTTGAATTTGAATTAGATACGAGAGTGAGATTCAAAACTGGTTTTCAAAATATTTACCTTATTTGTAAAACAAAACAAAACACCTTTATATTCAAAATTTTATTTATTGGGAAAGCTTAATTATAAAATAAGAAGTATGAGGGAGGGGTTAGAGTTTTATTTAAAGGAGAAGGACAAAGGAGGGTTTATAAAATAATTTTATTTTATTAGATAAAACATGAATGATATGATGCATATGCCATGATGATGCACAAAAACAAAATAACAAACAAATCTAATAGGGGTATTACCCGGGGCCGTTACAATCGACACCACTAACAAGGAACCTCGCCCCGAGGTTCCACGTCAAGCCAAGGGGGAGTTGGTTAAACTATCGAGTCTTCTTGTACCATGTTGACAATCACCCGACCTTGAGGTGGAACCTTCTTCTGGCGAAGTGTTGATCTTCTCGACACCACTAACAAGAAGTCGTTTTTCCGATGACGATGATGACTCCGTAGAAACAGAGGAAGGAGTAACAGTCACACGGATCCACCAATTCAGGTAACAAGAGCGAATAATAAGGAGTAGTCGGTATGGTAGCTACTCCATCCCGCACTCGAAGTATTACTCTGCACAGGAATAAGAGAATCGTGCAACCAACTCCAGGAATACAGATTGGCGATCTTGACAAGCATCATCAGCGAAGATTCGACGGAGCCAAAGAACAATTAATTGTAGAAAGATCAGAGAGGCATAGATGACATCGATGGAGAAGACGAAGGTTAGCCGCCGGTGATATTCTTCTGTTGGAAATCTTCAGAGATCGGTCCTAATAGGTGAAGGCATAGATCGTCCAACCCACGTCGGAACCTAAGACTCGGAGAAGCAGATAAGAGAGAAGACTCAAAAATCGCAAAGATAAGAGGAGCAAGATTAGAGACAAGGAGAAAAATCAGAACTAATCAGATCTATCCAACGGATTTTAGAAAATAGGTTTTGACACTCTAAACTTAACGACCATTGGCAAGGTTATCCTACAGGCTGGACTAGTGGGGTACCGCAACCTGAGGCTCTGATACCAACTTGTGACGCCCCGGAACCGGTACCATGAGGATCCCAGCGAACCCGCCGAAATCCGCACGATATCGATTCAGAGACGCCCTCCGACACGACGTGCGCGACGAATCACACACGTGATGCCAGAGGAATTAACACGAGTGGTAACAGTACAACAGGATTACAATAGAGCCCACAAGATACATATATTACAACAACGACTCCAACGAGTCAAGATACAAATATACAGTACAAAGATCCGAATCATACAGAAGATCGAATACGTCCGAGTACGGACAAGATACAAATTGGACTAAGAGTCCTGAAGATAACCAGTGGCGTCCATAACCCTGCCCAGGCCAAGCCGGAAGGGTAACCTTGCTAACGTCGTCATCTCGTACCTGCCAAAGTCGGGCCATCGGTTGCCGAAAAAAGGGAGGAAGCAAAAGAGAAAGGGAAAAAGGCGAGGGTAAGTACCAAGGAACGAACTCCGGCACGTACTTAGCGAGACTGGAAATGGCTATGCTCGCCGAGCGAGTATAAATATATATCGCCTGGGGCTATATGGTAGGTTTAGCGGCAGCAAAACTATAACCAATAGAGACACGCTACAACATCCGTCTAATCGAGAAGATAAGAGAGCGCACAAGGTAACGGATAAATACTACACAAACTTAACCTAGCCAAATACACATATCCCCTTCATCAATTGCGAAGAGGCAATGTAAAAGGCACTCAACGGTGGACAAGTTTTATTAGGTATCGGTGGTAGTAATGCTATATTACTACGCAAATTATTAGCAGATTATTAGCAACAAGATAACGGTGTAAGTTGTTCTATGATCAAGCTATACAATTCCAAGTCGTCCATAACCGCGGACACGGCTTATCGATAAGATGTACACCCTGCAGGGGTTGCCCAAATGTAACCATACGCATGCTCGACCCACTTACGACAGGTGGATGTCTCACAACAAGACCGTTCCCAGCTCAACAAGAAAGTCTAGGGGGCCACCCAACTAAGCTACCCGTGACGAAGTCCGGCCGTACTCCGAGACGGACCCGGAGGTTGCGTAGGCGTCTAGGCGGGCACTAACGGCCAAGCACTAGATAAGTCGTCTAGCAATTATGCAGTGCGATACAGAAATAAACCACCCGAAGGCAACAGGAAGTAAACACCCGAAGGCAACATTATATAAACATGCATGCGCCAAATAAAACCAAGGTTGTGGCCCCCTTTTCAACTAACTTGAGAAAAGGTAATGGGTGAGGGGGTCCCAATGAATCCCCACGCATGGGTAGAGCGCTCAATCTCGGAACGAGATAACAAGAACTCGGGTCCTAGGGGACATTAGCGAGTCAAAGTTCCGATGCTTTCGCAAAGGGGCTCACAGATGCCTCTGCTTACAATTTTAGTTGTTAACAAGTAAGTAAAGCATGTGTATCTCCAACAACTGATATAGCATGTGATAACCTCCCAACAACCCAACATATCCCGATAACAGATCGAGATAAACAACAGAACCTAAACACGCCTACGACTCGCAAGGCTCAAACATCAAGCAACGGCTATGGATAAGGAATGGTGCATATAGGATTAATATGGTAAACAAGTGGAATAGGACACGTGACTCAATAAAGAAGCGCAACATAAGGATAGCAGTGCGAGGGAGAGAGTAAAATAGGTGAAGAGAGAGGGCTCGCCTGTGAAAAGCTGAAGAAGAACTTGTCGGAGAACTCGTCGTATCTCACAACACCACTTCGCGATCCTATCCGGGAAGAAGCAAATGCTGGACAAACAACGGATGCAAGCTTACTACCACGGATGAAGAACCGGCATGATCAAGATGATATGCATGGCATGGCAGATATGGTGCAATGCAACTTATCCATATTAGTCGGAGTCGGAACCCCGAACAAACAAATTAGAGTTGGAGTTGCATTTTCCACCGGCAAAGTTAAGTTGTTGTTAGCATGGCATATCATGGCAGGGGTGCGCTACTTCAATATTAAACGGAGCGGGGAAAACCCTAGTATGGTCTCCGACAGTACTCCGCATATTATGTGAGGTGAATATGCACGACTATCAACGAGCGACATGATGCGAGATGCAGACAGATGAATGGATGGCATATTAATGTTCCTTGCATTTTTCTGAACAACTTTCATATATAACACTTTTAGTTTGGAGTTACGATATAAAAGTTATTAACAATTTAGTTTTTGTCAATTTTTAATAGCAAAACAGCAATTATTTAAATAGGAAAAGGACCAGAAAACATATCAGTCAGGGGGGGGAGAGGACCCCGGGTTAGATTACAAAACGTGGCCGGGGGTTATCGTGTGAAGGATAGAGACGAGGGCGCCGGGTTGAGGAACGAAAACAGTGCGGGGGCTAGATGCAAAAGCGACGCAGATCCGGATCCGGGGAATTTCTCACCGTGAGGGGCCCGAGCCCGAGTCGATGACGGGTGGGGTCGGAGAAGCCAGCTTGGCGCCGACGAGGACCGGGGACGTGGCAGCCATGCGCGGCTGCCGCGTCTGCTTCGTGTCGACGGAACCGAAGAAGGGGGACGAGATCGACGATATCGAGACGGGCGACGACGGCGACCAAAATCCGATGGCGCGTGGCGACGGATAAAGGAGGAAAGGGGCGGCGGCTCACCGCGGGAGTTCCTTGGCGATGCGGACAGGCTCGAGGAGGAGGAACGGTCGACCGGGAGGAAGACGGACGCGGCGATGCCGTGGCGTGCGCGCGGTCGGCGGACGAAAGTGGTCGATGGCGAGCGATGCGGAGCACCCCGGTGCGGGGTAGATGGCGCGGGAGAAGCGGCGTGTCGCGACGGACCGAGAACGGGCGGCGCTTAGGGAAGGGGACCACCGGATAGACTCCGCCGTCGAGCATCTGTGAAGGAAAGACCTCGTCACCGTCGGCAGGGCACCAGAGAACGAGCGGAAACAGAAGGGGAAGGGGGCTAGGAGATGCGCAACCTCACCGAGATGCTCAACCAGCGGTCGCCGGATGGACGGGGAAGGACGACGGCCGCCGGAATCGACGAGAACGTCCGCCGGTGACCGGAGAGGGAAACGGCGATCTGCCATCGGTGCGAGAGCCGAGTCCGAGTCGATTGCTGCCGCCGGGAGGAAGAGGGACAGCAGGCGCGGCGACTGGTGGCGGCGGCGCATGTTGGGGTGGTCGGAGCGTGGCGCAACGACGGTGAGGTAGGAGGCTGCCGTGGGTTTCTCGCATGTCGGATTGCTTGCGAGAGGAAGATGAAAAAGGGGAGGAGAGGAAACTTGGGGGAGGAGGAAAGTGAGGTGCGGCCCGGAGAAAAGGGGAGGAGATAGGGATCACGCGGGGCGGTGGAGATGGGGTGGCGTCGAGCGGTGACGGGAGGGAGGCGAGCACGCTCTTCTCGTGCACGGGAGGACGACGAGAAGAAAAGGAAGATGGGTACCGATTCGCCTCGGGGTGGGTCGGGCCGGAAGGCAAAACAGAGCAGGAGAGAAAGGCACTGCCAGGGTGGACTCTGGGCCTCTCCGGGAAGAAAAAAAGGCCGGGGAGAGGGAGGCCGGTTAGGGTTAGATGGTTAGGTTTTATTTTTATTTTTATTTTGAAAACCTTTTCTCCTTATTTTGAAAGCTGTTTGAATTTTAAAATCCTATTCGAGTTTTGAATTTGAATTAGATACGAGAGTGAGATTCAAAACTGGTTTTCAAAATATTTACCTTATTTGTAAAGCAAAACAAAACACCTTTATATTCAAAATTTTATTTATTGGGAAAGCTTAATTGTTAAAATAAGAAGTATGAGGGAGGGGTTTATTGAGCTTTATTGAAAGGAGAAAGAAAATAGTTTAGGGCTTATAAAATAATTTTATTTTGTAAAACAAGGATGCTATGATGCATGATGCATGATGATGCACAAAAGAAAAACAACAAACAAAACTCATAGGGGTGCTACCCTGGGCCGTTACAATCGACACCACTAACAAGGGATCGCGCCCCGAGATCCCACGCCATGGTACGGGGGAAGAGAGGTGAACTATCGGATCTTGAGGCGACGTGTCGATCTCCTCGACACCACTAACAAGAAGTCTTGCTCTAGCTTGGGCGGTCGACACCACCAACAAGAAGTCGTTGTTCCGATGACGATGATGACTCCGTAGAAACAAAGGAAGGAGTAACAGTCACACAGATCCACCTATTCAGGTAACAAGGGCGAATAGTAAGAGTAGTCGGTATGGGGGCCAATCCATCCCGCACCCGAACTATTAACCCTGAACATAAATAGGAGAATCATGTAACCAACTCTCGGATCTCAGATTGAAGATATCAACAAGCATTGTCAGCAAGGATTCGATTGGGTCAGAGCACAAGAATTGAAGAGGGATCACGAAATAAGGATGATATCAATCGGAGAAGACAAGGTTGTCGTCGGTGATGTTCTTCCGCCGGAAGGTCTTCAGAGATCGGTCCTATTAGGTTAAGGCAGAGATCGTCCAACCCACGTCGAAACCTAAGACTCAGAGAAACTCAGATAAGAGAGAAGACTCAAAACTCGCAAAGGTAAGAGGAGAAAGAATTCAGGTAAGGAGAAAATTCAGAGCTAATCAGATCTATCCAACGATTTTTTTCAGAAAATAGTTTTGACACTAGACACAACACGTCCGTTGGCAAGGTTATCCTACAGGCTGGACTAGTGGGGTACCGTCAACCTGAGGCTCTGATACCAACTTGTGACGCCCCGGAACCGGTACCATGAGGATTCCAGCGATCCCGCCAAAATCCGCATGATATCGATTCTGAGACGCCCTCCGACACGACGTGCGCGACAAATCACACACGTGATGCCAGAGGAATTAACACGAGCGGTAACATTACAACAGGATTACAATAGAGCCCACAAGATACATATATTACAACAACGACTCCAACGAGTCAAGATACAAATAGATACAATACAAAGATCCAAATCATACGAGAAGATCAAATACGTCCGAGTACGGACAAGATACAAATTGGACTAAGAGTCCACGAAGATAACCAATGGCGTCCATAACCCTGCCCGAGCCAAGCCGGAAGGGTAACCTTGCTAACGTCGTCATCTCGTACTGTCAAAGTCGGGCCATCGGTTGCGCGACAAAAGGGAGGAAGCAAAAGAGAAAGGGGAAAAGGCGAGAGTAAGTACCAAGGAACGAACTCCGGCACGTACTTAGCGAGACTAGAAATGGCTATGCTCGCCGAGCGAGTATAAATATATATCGCCTGGGGCTATATGGTAGGTTTAGCGGCAGCAAAACTATAACCAATAGAGACACTCTACAACATCCGTCTACTCAGAGAAGATAAGAGAGCGCATAAGGTAACAGATAAATACTACACAAACATAACCCAGCCAAATACACATATCCCCTTCAACAATTGCGAAGAGGCAATGTAAAAGGCACTCAACGGTGGACAGAATTTTATTAGGTATCGGTTGTAGTAATGCTATATTACTACGCAAGTTATTAGCAGATTATTAGCAACAAGATAACAGTGCAAGTTGTTCTATGATCAAGCTATACAATTCCAAGTCGTCCATAACCGCGGACACGGCTTATCGATAAGATGTACACCCTGCAGGGGTTGCCCAAATGTAACCATACGCATGCTCGACCCACTTACGACAGGTGGATGTCTCACAACAAGACCGTTCCCAGTTCAACAAGAAAGTCTAGGGGGGCCACCCGACTAAGCTACCCGTGACGAAGTCCGGCCGTACTCCGAGACGGACTCAGGGTTTGCGTCGGCGGCTAGGCGTGCAAACCACACGCTTCGCTAAACGTCCCGCGGGGTACAGTACAGAATATAAACACCCGAAGGCAACAGGAAGTAAACACCCGAAGGCAACAGTAAGTAAAGCATGTCATACATGGCATAGGCAAATAAAACCAAGGTTGTGGCCCCCTTTTCAACTGACTTGAGAAAAGGTAATGGGTGAGGGGGTCCCAATAATCGTCCCCACACATGGGTAGAGCGCTCAATCTCGGAACAGATAACAAGAACTCGGGTCCTAGGGGACATTAGCAAGTCAAAGTTCCGATGCTTTCGCAAAGGGGCTCACAGATGCCTCTCGCTTACAATTTTAGTTGTTAACAAATAAGTAAAGCATGTGTATCTCCAACAACTGATATAGCATGTGATAACCTCCCAACAACCCAACATATCCCGATAACAGATCGAGATAAACAACAGATCCTAAACACGCCTACGGCTCGCAAGGCTCAAACATCAAGCAACGGCTATGGGTAAGGAAAGATACATATAGGATTATTATGGTAAACAAGTGGAATAGGACACGTGACTCGATAAAGAAGCGCAACATAAGGATAGCAATGCGAGGGAGAGAGTAAAATAGGTGAAGAGAGAGGGCTCGCCTGTGAAAAGCTGCAGATGAATTTGTCGGAAAACTCGTCGTATCTCACATCAACACTTCGTGATCCTATCCGGGAAGAAGCAAAGGCTGGAACACACAACGTATGCAAGTCTTACTACTACGGAAGAAGAATCAGCATGATCATGATAAGATATGCATGACATGGCATATATGATGCGATGCACTTATCCAATTTAAGCGGAGTCGGAACCCCGGACAAACAGTTAGGGTTGGAGTTGCATTATCTACCGCCAAAATTAAGGGTGATTAGCATGGCAAACATGGCAGGGGTGAGCTACATCAAAGTTAAATGGAACCGGGACAACATATATATTCCATATGTTCCATATTAGGTGTTAATGCAAACTATCACGAATTTATATGATGCATAAGGCAACAGTAATCATGGATGGCATAATCATGTTCCTCTCATTTTTCTGATAAATTTTCATATATAACACATTTTATTTCGAGTTACCATTTAAAAGATATTAATTTTGCAAGTTTTAAACATTTCCTGCCATTTTTCAGAAAAACAGAAAAGAAGCAGAGACGTTTCTCACCCAGGCTGTGCTACCCGCAGCAGCTGACATGCAGGGCCCGGGGGAGCTGACGCGGCGCTGACAAGGCAGAAGAGAGGACCCCGGGTTAGGAAACGGAAAAGTGCAGGGGCCTAACTACAAAAGCGTCCAGATCTGGATCTGGGCGTCGTTTCTCACCGTGAGGATCCCGAACCGAAGAGGCTGACAGAAGGGCCCGCGACGCCAGCGTGGCGCTGACGAGGACGAGCGGGGCCAGCGGACGCTGACTGGATCCGGCTGCTGTGTGTCTTCGGTGTCACTGTCGAAACTGAAGAAGAAGAAGAGAAATCAACGATGGTCGCGCGGGAACAACAACAGCGAGCAGCAACGGATGTTCCTGGGTGCGCGCGGCGGCGAGAGGAAGAGGGAGGGGCGGTGGAGCTAACCGAAGGAACTTGGGGCCGGAGGCTTGGGGCGCTCCCGTCGACGGAGAGAAAGCAAGGGACGGTGGTTGCGCGCGGCGGACACGACAGACGGGCGACGGCCTCGTCGGAGAAGGGGCTCCTGGATGCGCGAGTGGTTGCCGAAGATACGCAGCGTCACCCCAAAACCAGAATCGGGCGGCGTTCGGGGAAGGGGACAATCGGAGAAACTCCGCCGGCGAGCATCTGTGAAGGAGAAGCCTCGTCACCGTCGGCAGAGCACCAGAGAGCGGGCGGAACCAGAAGGAAAAGAGGGCTAGGAGATCCACGAGCTCACCAGGGTCACGAGGGAGTGCTCGGTATGGACGGGGGAAGTCGAGAACCGCCGGAATCGAAGGAATTTTCGCCGGACTCGGAGAAGAAACGATGACACCGGCGTCGATTGGAGGCCCCCCCGGCTCGATTGAGGCCACCAGGAGAACGAGGACATCTAGGCGCACCCGCCGGTGCCCTCGGAGCAGCGTGGGGTGGACGGAGACGGTGGCGCCATGGTGGTGCTGTGGGGGTTTTGCCTCTTTCGTGAGGATGAAGAAACAGGAAAGAGAAGGGGAGGCGTGTGTGAGGAGGAGATAGGGTTCGCACGCGGGGTGCGTGGTCCAGGATAAGCAGATGGAGATGTGGATCACGCTGGTGGCGTGGGCGAGCAGGTGGGAGCGACACCGTGTTGCTTTTCTGTGTCTCGGCGTGAGGAGCGTGAGGGGAAAAGGAAAAGAACGGGGAGGAGACCGAGTCCAACGACGAAGAGGTATGCCAGGTTGGTTGGGCTGCAGCAAGGCCGCCGGTTGGGCTAACTCGGGCCAGGAAGAGATGGGCCATAGGGAAGAAGGTTGCTGGGCTGCAGGGAGAGAGAGAGAGGTAGAGAGAGCTGGGCCAGGAAGAGAGAGAGCCCAAGGAGAAGGAAAGGTTTTGTTAAAAGAAGGAGAAGGGAAGGTTTTATTCAACCATATGAGAGG
>NC_061512.1:109948763-109967521 GCF_022539505.1 Lolium rigidum | reverse complement strand
GTTGGATGTCCACAAATTGAGTGGATACACCACAAACATTCTTCGCGAGACCTTAGAAGAAGTACAAACCATAAGCTAGAACCTAGACCAATATTCTAATCATAAGTCCAATAGTTGGATGAAAAGGAGCTGAAGACCATAAGAAAACTCTAAGGGGTAGAGTAAAGATTGAGTTAGATGTACAATGACTCAATACTTTGAGCAAGATAGATGAAGAAGGTCTGCACTGAGAGGAAGTTCGATCTTATTTTCATAAGATTATCGAACACTACTTTCAGAAGGATGTCAGACTAGAAGCCGAGGTTCATACCTCGAGGAAGTAAGAAGTGGACTAGAACTTGAGAAAGTGAGTAATATTTACTCAGAAGTACGAAAGCTCAAGTAAGTCAATCATAAATAAGTTGGATGAAGGAAATACCATAGACCAAATACAGTTCAAAAAGGCCAAAGACCGAAGAAGATTGAACATACCAATACCAAAGACTAATAGAATGATTCCTTTCATGGAACCTAAAGAAACCAAAATAGTTATAGGTATCAACTATAAACCATGATTGGATGGACTAAATGAGTCTAATCCATTCTTAGAGGAATAAACTATCATGATCATTTCCATGTTAAGAACCTTACTTAGTACCATTATTGCAGTCTTGGTAGTAAGGGAAAACAAAGACCTATGTACCAAGTAGGAGTAGGTTATCAATCTAGTCTTCAGTTAAGACTAGCAGCACCAGAAGAAGTCCTAATCATTGAATCTGCAAAGAGAACGGAAGCAAGCTTGTTAAGTTGGATGAAATTAATGGATAAAAGTAAAAAGTCATGGTTCAGAGACAGACACTATTGGATTTCAGGAAGAATCTGAACAAGGGGTATATTCAGTTATATCCAATAAGATCAACACGGAGTTCGAGAAAAGATGTGGTCTGCAAAAGTCAGTTCCACACTCTGAAACGTGAGAGAGATCAAACTTCGAGGACGAAGTTTAGTTTAAGGGGGAGAGACTGTAATATCCCAAGATTTGGGGTTACAAAAAATAGAGGAAACAGATGTGTGCATTGCATTCATGCATAGAAAATCCGGGGAATTTTCGCGCGTTCAACTAAAACACAAAGTGATCGAGGTTTCTCTTGTGTCAATGGAATTGATTTATGTCATCGACACAAGTGCGATAAATTTCGACATGACCTTTGTTGATTTATTATGTTTTCGAGGGAAATGGTTTGAATTCAAATTCAAATATGAGAGACATAATTTCAAATAAGGATTTAAATTAGAATTAGAATTCTAAAACAATTATATAAATACAAAGTAAATATAAAAAATAAATGAGAATCAAATATTATAAATAACAATTCACATAAGAATTATTACAACACTTATTGAAATATTACAAGTTACACAAGAAGTATGAGATTGCAAAATGGAACTAAAAGAATTCCTAAACTAAATCTTCTTAACATTTCTTGTTCTTCTTTCCCTGCAAAAGAAACAACAAAGACAAAAGGAAAATAAATTGTGTTATGGTTAAAATGTCGCCATCATCAAGGATGAGGCATTTTGATATTGGAAGTCAACTTTAGGACATTAGACACATGTTCTAATATTCGAATGCGATTAGAGGGAATTGTTTATCTTAGGCAACAAATGGGACTTCGGAACCAATTAGGATCATTAGGCAACCATCAGCAAGTAGGCAACAAAAGGATATTGGGCCACAAAATCTGATCCAATTGAATAGGCAACAAAAGCAATAAATTATTTTCCCTCTAATCTAGTTAAGTCCCTATTTAAACCAAACCCACAAATGCATATAAATGAACCATGTCTGACATGGATGAGTCAGCATGATCCTAAGCTCAACCTGAGTAGTTTCCACTTGGCAGTACCAAAAGTAAAGCCCAAATTGTGAGATAAGAGCAACCTGACGTTGCTTGCTCAAGGAGGAAGAGAAAGGAATGTTGTTCTCTTGCACTAGATAGTGAAACACACCCATAAGCAGCACTGTCACTGCATGTGCTGTCAACCACACAGCAAACAGTCCAGCAGTATAAAAACCAACAACAGGCATCCGGCCAGAGGATGTTCTTCCTTAGCCAAAACAGTACAACCAATTCCAGAGCACATAGGCATATCAACAGCTCAGATAGCCATCTATTGCACTAGTTCCACCAGCTAGAACAACCAGATCAGCAGGATCACCAGGAAGGACATGAAGCAGCTAGGAGGAACAGGCACTCCACCAGAAGGATCTCACAAAAGCTAGAAGAACCAGCTATTAAGCTACCCAGCTCAGCAGGTTTTCATCTAGGAGGATGGAGAGATAGATTTTCTCTCAGATCTGCATAGTGGTGCTATGCAAGAATCATCACAGAGAAATTGTAAGCCACACTTTAGTATCTGTTCTTATCCAGTACTTTTGCCTCAGCCTTTGCATCACAGGCAGGGCCCAAGAATCAAGCAGCAGCATCTGTTCTTATAAATTTTTATACAGTACAGCCTTCACCGAAATCCACTAGCTGTAGAAGCATACTTAGGATCCAGGAAATCACTCCTAGACCAACTAAGTAGAACTAGAAAAGCAAGCAGGGCCATAAGCTAGCCATCATATAAAGTATCCAGTAAGCATCTCCACTAATCAGAGCATAATAAGCACACCATAAGCTCACCAGAAGCCAACAAATAAATCATCCAGTAATAGCACTTCTATTTCATTGCTTGAATTCAACCATGAATTAAATGGGGCAGCAATTTGTATCATAGTTAAACCCCAAACCAAACATCAACTCAATAGTGCATGTTGTAGCATATGTTCAGTTTCATCAGTAAAATAAATACAACCAGCCATACATGCCTGGATGATTAATTATCCAATTAGAGGCATCACTGTATTTATAAAGCAAGGATCTGTCAAGTACCAGTTGTGCATTTGATTGAGCCATCAACATAAACAGCCACTACTAATTAACATGTCACCAGGATTTACTTTGGGGTCCAAGAAATTAATCCCAGGCCAACCAAGTAGTACCCTAGTAGCAGCCATGCCATCATGAATCAGAATACAAGCTCACAAGTTAACCTTTCACATAATTCAGTAACACCATCATGGCTCAATTAGTGAATCCAGTTCATCAAATGGATGAACCAGGACAGCGACAAACAAATATCATGCCAGCAGCACAAGTCTCTAATCATGGACAGTAATCTAAATATAAAGCACAAATCATCAGAGACATAGCTACACATGTTGGGATGATCCACTCATCCAAGTTAAGGCCTTGGTTCAAGCATAAGGCACTGGATTATCTAACAGTAGTATCATATAATGATCACTATTGACATACAACAACCAGTTTAAATACCCGCAAGTTCTTGGCCGACAAATTCATAGCCATAGAGAATACAGAGAGATAGGGAGAGAGGGGAACGGCTCACAGCGGTGAAGACGAATGGAGGAAATGGCCGACGCCGGGGTTGCGTCCACGGCACCGACCCGCCGGCGTCGAGGTCGAGGATGCAGTGGGAACAGCAACATCACCACAACAACCATCACAGCAGCACCACCACCACAACAACACTGCAGCCACACCACACTAGCACCACTCCACCGAAAGCAAAAGCTCAGGAAGAGCAAAGTAGTGCTCGTAGGCGACGAGACAGAGCAGCAGGAGGCGTGGCAACCAGAGAACCACACCGGTGACCTAGCCACGGCTAGGGGTGCCATGAGGCACGTGTGCGGGAAAGGGGGCGGCGTCAAGGCAGCGGTATATGGTAGGGATGTCCGTGGCGAAGCCACGCCGGAGAGCAGCATCGCAGGAGGAGACCGGCGGCGGTCAAAAGACCACCAACGGTGACCTAGGGTTCCAGGTTGGGGAAGCACAAGAGAGGCCACGAGGATCAAATCAAAGAGAGGGGAGTTGAACAGCAGGTCGAGGCGGACCAAAGCCCTCTCGCGTCGACGCCGGAGCAGGCAGGAGGCGGCCAGGAAAGGGCGGCGTGGCGGAGCCTGGGGCGTCACGGGAGAGTGCGCACATGCGTGAGCGAAGAGAGGGATGCCAGTAGGGGTTCGGTAGAGGAGAGAACAGCGGAGCCTCGGCGGCGTGCGGCGGCGCCGGAAGCAGCCGGTGACGGCTGGTGCGACAGCCGGCGGCGCGGCAGCAGCGCATCGCCAGAAGAGCAAATCGTGCGCGAGCGTGTGAGATGAGAACGAGTGAGAGAGTCGTGTTGGGCTGGGCTCGTACTTGTACACGTTTGACTCAGCCGTGTGTGTACGTCTATACTACTAGAACCAATTAGCTCATCAGCTTTAGTCCAAGATAGAATCAACTATTGTATCGTAAGTGAGTACAAATTGCCCAATTAACTCTCATCTTAATAACTAATGCGTACGCGTGTCCCTAACCATATAAGTTCATTGAATTATGTATGAGTGCCTATTTTTTTAATTATTATTACAGATTAAATAAAAATATTTAACAATAATACAAGTTGTTTTCTAACTTCTAAAAACCATTATGAATATTACTCATGTTTATATTGATTGAATTTTTATAATGTTCAGAATACTATTCCACCCTTAATCATGTAATATAATTCATCATATTCAATAAATAAAACTTAGTTTTTGATGTTGAATTAATAAAAAAATCATTAAGTAAATAAAGAAAGCACTAAAACTAATTTTATTTTATCATTATCTTATTAAATCCTTATTAGAGGGATTTAAATCCTGATTAATAATTATCTTAATTATTAATTCTTAAAAAATAATAAAATATCAAATCCAATATTATTTTTATTTCAAAATTATTAATAACTTCAACTTTATAATGAAGTTATTAATCATAGAACTACATGGTAATTAGGAAACCCTAATTCCTTATTGAATGATATTACAACTTTAACATTTCATGTGAAACCTAAAACCCTAATTCAATTAGGAACACTAGCTCCATTAATTCATATGAACCCTAATTTGTTTCTAACCTAAACACTAGGTTAGGAGATGTGATCATGATATTTTCCTTTCAATCTTAGAACCATAATAGCAACTCAATATTTGCCATGACCACATAAAAGATTGAAGCCCTATCACTAAGAATTTAGTATCCCATGTGCTTATCTTCATCGGACCTAGATGATCAAATAGGGTTAACCAAATGTAAACTCTAGTTCCAATCCTCGAGAGAAATCAACCTTACCTATCCATGCTTAGCATCACACCATTGTGATGAACTCCAACAACAACTATGCCCAATGTTTTAACTTACATGCTTATACCAACTAAACCTAGTAGAGTTAGATACATATGAACCATCATGTTTAAGAGCCAACTATTTCTTACTTAATGGATCCAATAACAAACCTACACAACCTCATCCTTAATTGTAATACTTCTTAATCCTTATAAAGTATGTTCTTCAAAAAGTTATTATTTTGAAGAAAATAAAGAGTAATCATTAACCTTGTCTAGTAGGATCTATAAACCCTAGCCAGCTATCATCAGCAAGGTATACCAACCTTGATAGCACCTATATATAATAATTTGCTTAGATGTGCTTCACTAAAACCATATGATCCCTAGCTATTGATGAATCCAACATTGTTGGGATCCATCTAATACTTACTCCGGAAACTAGTTGAAACCATAGTAAACCATAGAACTCCACAACCCTAATTATCATACCTGTTCTTTATTAAAGAACATGTTCTTCAAAAGTTATTCTTTTGAAGTATATGATAATTAATCATTAACCATGTCATATAGTGCTAAAACCAATCACTATTCATTACATGTTAGGATTATACCAAATGTTATTGTTGTGTGCTATTAATGTTATTGTTATGATATATTGCAGCACATGTCTATGATACCAAGTAACCAATTCTTAATAAGAACATTGTTTGTGAATCACTCTAAAATTGTAACACACCCTAAAACCAATCATATCAACTCACTAATCTTAAATCATCAGGGTTAGGTTACGCTTAGAGCGATTGCATCTCATTGTCGTCGTGGTGAACAGACAGATGCCATAGGATGGCTTAGGTTGGGGCCGAATGGACGCAAGAGGATTCGGGGGAGGGTTTGTGACTAGACGGGATGAACTTCCGGATGGTTTCCTCAAGAACTTAGCCAAGGCTAGAGGTTGAAGAAGAAATACACAAGGAAGAACTCGCTCTAGATCATCTTTTCTATTGATCTCAACAGGTTACAAGTTTCTCAGTACAAATTCCTCTATGCTCATGTGTCCGCCCGTAAGAGGGGCTACCCCCTCTCCTTATATATGGGAGAGGGTGGCTTACAGGGCAAGAAACCCTAATGGCATCTTTGACTAGACAAACTACTTTACAAAGCTACTTTAATCATAGAAGATGCCGGAGTCCTCTTTAATCAGAGATGCTGACGTCCTCCGGCTTCTTTGACCGTCATCCTTCTCTTTATCGTCAGCCCTTCGTCTAAAGTTACTTTGCTTAGCTCATCTTTGTCTTCTAGCTCTGGAGAGAATCTTTGACCAGTCCTGCCGACCTGCTCTTCCCTCCGGTGGCCCGGTATCTTCTTACCCGGTTCCGGCATAACCCTCTTGGGGATACCGGCTTAGCTTCACTTAGCTAAGTTCTTATCTTTAAGTTCCGGTACGAACATTAAACCGGTATCTTGATGGCTCAAACCATCCGGTTTGGCATGCCTTTGGCATACCGGGGTCATCCCCCCAACATTAGTCCCCGAAGCTGGTATAGTCCGGCGGATCCTATCCAACGAGACCATGCCGAGTTCTTTCTTTTAGGATACCGGTTTAATCTATCCGGCCTTAGGCTTGGATCCGGCATCTTTGCCCAGATCATCGCTATCTCTTCTCCTTAAGGCATTATCCGGTGTCTTATCCTCCGGCATCTTAGTCATTAAACACTTCCTCGGCGACGTCGAGAATATCTCGGGCCCCGCGTCTGTCAGTGACATGCGCACTGTAACTGACATGCCAGTGTCAGGGGTCACTTCGCTTCGGCTCCCGCGCGTCCGTTTAATGCACCGCTGCGGATCCCACTAGCCGTTTTGGATCCCGCGTGCGCCTCCGTGTGGCCTCCCCTTTTTTCGCGTGTACCTCTTGGCCACGTGGCGGCCCGTGGTGCGAACCGTCGCGGGCCGCGAGGCGAATCGCCGCGGCCCAGCGGTTTCCAGCCCATCTTCTCTCTCCTTTATAAGCACAACTGCCCCTTCTTCTTCCTTTTCTCCGCATTCCCCTACCTTTGCGCATAGTGCTCCTCGCCTCTGCGCCTTTGCCGCTCTCCGTCCGCCGTTGCTCGCTTGAGCTTCGCCGCCCGGCGAACTTACGCCGCGCTTCCGCCGGACCTCGTCGTGCGGGAATCTTCTGCAGCACCTTCACCGCGCCCGCTGCATTCTCGCTCCTTTGCGAGCTTCTCCGCCTCGCCGTCGACGGTGCTTGTCGGCGACCGTAGGTCCGCTCCACCACCGGCGAACACCTTCCTCAGCGACTGCGCCGCTCAAGGTTGGTACCAATCTTGCTTTGCTTGCCATCTGCTTGCTTTTCAGATCTTGGGTCTACGGTGTTCTTATTTCTTCTTTTTCTTTGGTTTTCTTCTTACTCGTAGATCTTCACGCGGGGTTCAAGTGTGGGATTTCTATTTTTTCGCCTACCCATCCAATGTCTGACGAGGAATCTTCCTCCGCACCTTCTTCTTCTTTTTCTGCTAAGCGCCGTAGACAATCTCCCGGTGAACCCACGGCTTCAGATCCGATGGAGACCGATTCCGGCAACCAGCAGGGATCCGGCAGCCGCCAAGAGTCCGGTGGCCATCTAGAATCCGGTAGCTTTAGCCAAGCTTCCGGTATCCAAGAAGCGAGTAGCTCTGGCGAAGCATCCAGTAGCTCCAGCCAATCATCTGGCGCAGAGCCTTCCCCAATCACCCGCGGAGCCTGGATGGGCTCCAGTGTCACCGAATATGAGATCGATTGGTTGTACCGGTCCCGCAGGATTCCGGAAGGAGTCACTTGCCGGATTCCTCGCAATGAAATCGAACCGGACCCCAAGCCCGGTGAATATGTTGTTTTTCTTGCTCACTTTGAGCGTGGCTTCGGCCTTCCTGCCTCCCCTTTTTTCCGGGAGTTTTTAGATTTCTACAAACTCCAACCTCACCATCTTCCTGGCAATGCCATCTTCTACCTTTCTTGCTATGCCACCTTCATGGAGGCCTATATCGGCATTCGTCCCACTCGTGAGACGTTTGCCCGCTTCTTTTGTCTGCGGATTAACTCCGTCCAGGGCAAGGAAATCCCTAAGCCCAAGCCGCCCGTGGAGTGCGGATCTTGCATCGTTGGCTCTCGCCAGGGGAGCACTTTCCTTAAGTTTGCCGGCCTCGAATCCTGCCGCGTCTGGCAAGGAACCTTTTTCTACGTGAAGAACAGCGGCCGTGCCGATCTTATTGATCTTCCTCCGTTCCAAGCGGGGCCTCCCAGCAGAACCAATTGGAGCTACAACCCGAAGACGGACCATGCTGAAACCAACCGGGTGGTACGCTTCTTGGCCTCTTTGAAGAAGGAGACCAACATCTGCTCGGATGATATTATCCGCACCTTTATTTCACGCCGGGTGCTTCCTCTGAAGCGCCGTGCGCATAGGATGAGCGAGATGTATGGCCCAGGCGATCCTACCAAGATCACAGGCCGTCCCCTTAGCAAGAAAGACATTGTTCGCAAGGCTAAGCAGATTTGCCAAACTGCTATGCCATTTGACTGGGAATGGGGCCTCCTTCCCCTCAGCACTACTAACCCTCCGACCCAAGAAGTAAGGGATTATGCGATTGGGGTTGTTTTTGGCCGGTAACTTTCTGCTCTTGCTAATCTTCTTTTTTCACGTTTCAGGCCAAGGACCGCTTCCCCCTCATTGAGGCAGAGCGGCGAGGACCTTGCCAGAAGCGTGCCCTTGACTCCTTCGACCCAGATCCCTACATCTTTTGGAAGGATCTGAAGATGGGCAAGACCCCGGCTGCGCATCTTGGCCGGACTCCGCCGGAGCCAACCGGGTCCTCCGATGACCTGACCATGCTTGAGGTATTTTCTTTTCCGATTTCTTTTACTTTTCCACTATTGCTTTCCTGTGAATTGCTTCTTAGCCATATTCAATTCATAGATCCACGAGCACGTGCCGCCCCTGCGCGCCGGCTCCGAGTTTGTGGACAAACTCTTGTCCCAGGGCCACAAGAACAAGCAGCCGACATCTAATGCCGGTCCCAGCCAGGCCCCTCCCTCCAAGCGCTTCCGGACCGAGCCCGTGGGGGAGAAGCAAGTGGGCGTGCGCCGCTACGGGCGCAAGGCGATGCCAACTACTTCCGGGTAAGTTTTTCATTTTCCGGCTTGCCTCTTTTTTGCCAAGTTCTTTTTCCGGTTGCTCTTTTCCAACTATCTTTCTTTCTTTTTCTCAGCCCCGCGCTCAAGCTTGGCCCAAGGCCATCGGGCTCTGAAGGTTCTGCAAGGACTTCAACCCCTCCTCCTCGCTCAAGCCCGACACCATCTGGTGCCGGCAACACCTCTGCCTCCCCTTCGGGGGGCACAACAAGTTCGGGGCGTGCGGCCCCTTTATCATCAGATCACCGCACGGAGGAGGATCTTTCATTCTTCCCAGAGAACCAGGATACCGGCGCCAGCAACATCGGCGCCGGAGAAGAAGAAGCTGCCGGGCGGGCGGAGCCTCCGGCTCCCCCCATCCTTGAAAAGATGACAACTTCCGCGCCGGAACCTTCCGCGCCGGAAAGTTCCAAACCGGGTGATGCGCCCAGCGCTCCCCATTCTCCACGAACCATCCTCATGCCGCCGCCAGGTGCTCCTCGCGCCAAGCTTCCCGGGGCCGCTCCTACCGCGCCGCCGCCCAAGATTTCCAAGCTCATTAAGGGGAAAGCGACGGCCTCCAGCGCCCCTTCCGTCGGCCAGCAGCCTGCGGTGCTGCACGTCTCCAAGGCCGCCGGGGATACCGCCACGAAGGCCACCGGTCTTCTTGTCCGTATGCCGAGTTCCAACGCCAAGGCCGGGACCCGGGGCACCTCCTGCCCTACGCCCAAAAGTGGAACGCCGCGGACATGACTCCGGCGACCCGCGGTCCGGGCAAGGACAGAGCTGCCGGCACCGACCCTGTCGGGGACCGGTCTTCCGAGGAGCACTTCATGCGGCTTCGCGGCGCCGTGAAGGAGCTCGACAGCGCGTGGTACGATGCCACGAACAATTTGATGGTACGTTCTACTAACTTTTTTCAATCTTTACCGGTTTCTTCGTTTCCGGCTTTGTTCTATCTTTTCTTTAGTTTCATGCCGGTTTCTCTCTTGTCTATCCTCCCAGTCCCCGAGTTTTGTGGTGAGAGCGCAGCTCTTAGCGCAAAACTTAACTTAGAAACGCGCAAAACCGGCACTGCCAGTCCCCGAGTTTCGGGTTAAGAACTTTGTTCTTAGCGCAAAACTTAGCTTAGAAACGCGCAAAACCGGCATTGCCAGTCCCCGAGTGTCGGGTTAAGAACTTTGTTCTTAGCGCAAAACTTAGCATAGAAACGCGCAAAACCGGCACTGCCAGTCCCCGAGTTTCGGGTTAAGAACTTTGTTCTTAGCGCAAAACTTAGCTTAGAAACGCGCAAAACCGGCATCGCCGGTCCCCGAGTTTCGGGTTAAGAACTTTGTTCTTAGCGCAAAACTTAGCTTAGAAACGCGCAAAACCGACACTGCCAGTCCCCGAGTTTCGGGTTAAGAACTTTGTTCTTAGCGCAAAACTTAGCTTAGAAACGCGCAAAACCGGCACTGCCAGTCCCCGAGTTTCGGGTTAAGAACTTTGTTCTTAGCGCAAAACTTAGCTTAGAAACGCGCAAAACCGGCACTGCCAGTCCCCGAGTTTCGGGTTAAGAACTTTGTTCTTAGCGCAAAACTTAACTCATTTCTTCTTTCTGAACAGCTCACGGCTGACGCTCGGAAGGCCCTCTTTGAGGAGCTCTTATGGGAGCATCGGGAGCTCGCTGAGGCACACGATAAGTGCCAAGGTAAGTTTTTGTTCTGCCGGCACATTTCTTACCGGAAACCTTTTTTCCTCTCTAACATTCGCAATTTCTTCTTAACAGTGATCCCGGAAGCTTCCATTGACGCTCTCAAGGAGCAGCTCGCCACCGCCCAACGTATAACTTTTCTCCTTTCTCCTGTTACCTTGGTTTCCTTTTCATATTTACTAGCATAATCTTGTTAATATTTTCTTTTCCGGGTTGCAGAGGAGAAGGACCAGCTCGTCCGGTAGCATCAGGAGGAGCTGAGCGCCCACAAGACCAGCTACCAGGAGCTCAAGTCCCAGCTCATTCAGCTGGGGATTGACCATGCCAAGGCCCTCAAAGCCGCTGAAGCTGATGCAGCGGCCAAGATGGACGAGGCTGCGGAGGACGCCAGCAATGCCACCGTGGTATTGCGGGCTGAGCTGGAGGAGCTGGCCAAGGCCCGGAAGGGTGCTGAGGAGAAAGTCGCGCGGCTGGAGGAGGAGCACAAGGAATGCAACCAGTTGATCCTGCAAACTGACGCACTTGACTACCGTGAGTCCTTTTCCTTTGCACATTTTGACTTCTGCATACGAGCCTTTTTTCCTTCCGGTCTCTTTTTCTTCCGGATTCTCTTCCTTAGCCGTTTTCTTTCTTCGCGCAGGCCTCTTTCCGGACTCACAGAAGTATGATGTTAAGAAGGTTGACGCGCGCCGCAAGGACCAAGGCCAAGCGAATCTTACCGTGCCATGGACGCCCACCAACCATCTGGTCGCGCTTAACGCGCGGGTGTCTCATATGCGCGCCTGTTATCACCAGAATTTGACCAAGTTAGAGGTGGGCCGCGATCAAGATGGGTTTGAAGAATATATATATAGAAGGAATACGTGAATCGGCCTTTTATACCAAGTTGGGTTTAATTGCCCGTGTATCTGTAACATATTAGATCGCATCTTAGTTTAGAGATAGAATCTTACCCGTGCACGGTTTAATGCACGCCCACATTAGAAAGTCCCCTGGACTATAAATATGTATCTAGGGTTTATGGAATAAACAACAACCAACGTTCAACCACAAACAAATCTCGGCGCATCGCCAACTCCTTCGTCTCGAGGGTTTCTACCGGTAAGCATCATGCTGCCTAGATCGCATCTTGCGATCTAGGCAGCACTAGCCTCGCCTACGTTGTTCATGCGTTGCTCGTGCTGAAGCCTTTTTGATGGCGAGCAACGTAGTTATCTTAGACATATTAGGGTTAGCATTGTTCTTCATGCTGCATGCTTTCGTAGTGCAACCCTTGCATGTCTAGCCGCCCTTACGCCTATCTTAGGCGTAGGGGCGGCACCCCGCTTGATCATAGTTTAGTAGATCTGGTCCGTTACGATTGCTCCTTGTTCTACAAGGATTAGTTTAATATCTGCAATAGTTAGGCCTTACAAGGGGGCGGAGGATCCAGCGGCGTGTAGGGTGACGTTTGCTAGTCCTAGAACGGATGTTCCGGGGATCAACCTCGTGTTGGTGTTTAGGCCACTGTCTAGGATCGGCTTACGGTCACCGTGCGCGAGCGCGAGGCCCGAACCTGAGTAGGATGATCCGATTATGCGGTGAAAACCCTAAATCGTCGTAGATCTCATTAGCTTTACATTGATCAAGCAGGACCACCATATATTCGGACACCCCGTCCGAATCATGGGTGGATCGGCTCTTTGAGCCGATTCACGAGATAACTCTGAGAGCCGATCGAGGCTCGTATTTAACGTTTACGTGTGTGCCCTGCAGGAAACTAAGCGAGGCATCATCCACACCTTCCCGACCAGGTATAGGTCAGGTGGCACGCCCTTGTGATAAACATCGGTGCGTGCGACCGAGGAGGCTTTGCGGGCCGTCGCTCGGAGGGACTAGGGCCAGCCGCAGCCCTAGTTGTTCCCGGCTCTACGGTGTTGCCCGTCTCTCGCCCGCCGGTGGGTTTCGACGTCAACACATTTCGGCACGCCCGGTGGGACGGTCGACGACATCCACGACATCGCCATCTACATCTGAGATGGCGGAAGACACTCCGGTCACGTACGCGGATCTGCCTGACGAGCTCAAGAAGAAGCATGACGAGATCAAGGCAACCCTCGAAGCCGAACTCATCGGCTCCTTCCACCGAACCCGCACCCATGGCGTCAGGTGGAAGGGTTTCACACCCGAAGGCGCGCTCGATGGAGTGGACCTATCCGCTCCGTCGAAGAACGCACCGGGTCGCCGCGGCAGGAGATCAACTACATGGTGGCTCATTCGCTGCACCGCCACTCCGAGAGCCTCGGTGAACACCTTGGAGCGTGTCGCTCGCGCGTCGTCCGAGAAATCATGAGTCACCGGTACTCCCCGTCGGGACCGGCTCTGGGGACTTTCAAAGGAGAGATGCCGCTCCAGCCCCAGCCGTTCGCATGGGTAGCACCGGAACTGCCGAACTCATCGGCATATGTCGTCTACAAGGATGGTGGTGACCCTAGGGACTACCAATTCCTACCTGAGCCGCCTAAGGAGATCCCGCACGGATACACGTGCGCATACGTACTGCATCGCAACGCCCGGGCACTCTCGAACCGAGGCTGCAATATCGGCGGCCTCCGGAACGGCAGGAGGAACGTCGGAGCCGATCCCGAGAAGCAATCATGGCTGGCTAAGTACGCCACCCCGACGAACCTCCAAGGCCCAGCTCCTGCAGTTGGCTTAGAACCGGAAAAACAAGCATGGCTGGTTAAGTATGCCACCCCGGCGAATCTTCAGGGTTCGACACCTTCAGCCATCACAGCGGATCAGATCTGTGCAATTCTGAAAGATCGGTTCGGTATGATGCCGAAAAGGAAGGCGTTCGGCTACACCAAGCCGTACCCCAACAGCTACGAACTGATCCCGCTGCCACCCAAATATCGGCTCCCGGACTTCACGAAGTTTAGTGGATCAGATGGTTCTAGCTCCATCGAGCATGTGAGCCGATATTTGGCACAGCTGGGCACGATCTCAGCGTCGGACGAGTTGCGCGTGAGGTTCTTCGCACAGTCCCTCACAGGATCGGCTTTCGGGTGGTACACATCGCTGCCACCGAACTCCATCCGGACTTGGAAGCAGTTGGAAGAGCAATTCCATGAGCAATATCACTCGGAGGCTTCCGATGTTGGTTTTGCCGATCTAGCGCAAGTACGACGAAGCGCGGGGAGACAGTGGCAGAATACATCCAGCCGCTTCGGGACCATTAGGAACCGATGCTTTTCGGCTCGTATAAGCGAAAAAGAAGCGATCGAGTTGGCGGTGGTGGGTCTCTCATCATCAATCAAGGACGTGGCCTCCCAAGCGGACTACCCTTCGTTAGCGCACATGGTGCGAGCGACGAGCATATGAACAGCGCCACCCGGATGTTTACCGGGACAAATTCAAGCGGGTGGTGACTATGGTTGAGGCGGACGAAGATGAAGGTGCCATGGGAGATCGAGGAGGTAGCAGGTGGCTGAATGGACTCGAGCGACGAGCCCCGTGACCTGCAAATGGGTGAAGCCACAAGGCCCTCCAAAAGGGTTCGACTTCGACGTGACTAAGACGGAGCAGATTTTTGACCTCTTACTCGCGGAGAAGCACATAAAGGTACCCGAAGGCCACAAGTTCCCCACGGTGCAAGAGCTGAACGGAAGGCCATACTGCAAATGGCATAACACGTTCTCCCACACCACCAACGACTGCAGGGTATGGCGGCAGCACATCCAAGCGGCGATAGAGAACGGGCGTCTAATTTTCAACCAGTACGCCATGAAGGTCGATACCCAGCCCTTCCCCGCCGTAAACATGGTGGAGTACGCTTGCCATGCCGGGTGCCAGCCGGGTTTCCTGTGCAATATCAACATGGTAGATCTTGGACACCACACTGGCAAGGATGGAGATGAGGGCAACTGCTCTCATAGCAAAGATTCAGAGGAAGCCGCTCCACGCGATCGGCTCCGCCAAGACGGCAAGCGCTACGTCACAGAGGGAGAAGTGAAGAACATAAGATATCAGCGACCTCTCTCCGATCACCTCCTCAACAAGTATGTGGGTCCAGTACGACCAACGCCGACGGTCCAGTGATGATGGCGAAAGAGTTCGTCTGGCCAGAGAAGCCAGAAGACATCGTCGGCAGAATCGCGATGAGGAGGAGCACGAGCGTCGTGCCAAGGGAAAGGCAAGGGAGCAAGACAACGAGGACAGGCACTGGGATTGTCCTTTCTTCAGGCACTGCTGGGATTCAGGAATGAGCCGATTGCCAACAATCGGCAATTGCCCAGAATGCAACCGGAAGAAGAAGGAGGCAGCCAACGTGTCCGTGTTCGAGCGCTTAGGACCTCTCCCGCCACGAGGCAAACAAGCTGAGTCCCCTCGGTTGGAAGATCTCGAAGATTCAGAAGACGAGGGAGAAGAAGAAGACAGGTACCACCGGCCAAGGTGGTGCCCCGACGGACTCGGCCGTTCCCGAAACGCAGGGTTCAACGATTGCGCGGCCTGGAAGAAGCCGAGAGGTTATACTTGCATACATTGAGGAAAGCAAGGCCTGATCTGGCTGCGAAGGTTCAGCGAACCCTGGATGAAGAGGGTCGTCCACGGAAAATGGAGTGGCGCCCCAAGCAAAGGAAAGCCGATGATGAAACATCGGCCCGGCACAAACATGGTGCTCGTTCTTCCGACGAAGCTCAGTGCTCCACGGTTACACGATACATCCAAGGTGGACGACAACAAGCGCACCAACATGATAAAATCAGAGATTGGGCTGGTTCGGTCTACCGGCCTGAGCGAGTAGCAAGAGCACATCAATGAGCAAACGTGGCGAGGCTGGTCCTTGTGATCGGCCCCAAAAGTTTACGAAGGGAACTTACAAAACCTTCACCGAGCAAGCAACGTGGAGGCCGATTCCAGCAATCGGCCAAAATTATCCTCACCATCCATTCTGCCTGGGTTCGACATGTTATCCAACAGAGCCGATACCATCAACTCTCTTGACAGAATCGGCTCGGGGGGGCACCCAGGTGGATAAAATACGAGGATATGCAATGGAGGCGTCTCACCCTTTGGTGATGGGTATTGGAATATGGGGGCCGATGCGCTAGTCGGCCGTAAAAAATAAAAATCTGAAAATTCGAAATTTTTCAAGGACAAGGCCAAGGGCAGCCTGGACGTGCAGATCAGGTCAAGGATGGAGCATATCAGGTCCACCAAAGGAAAGGAGCCGATCTAACTGGCAAGGCGCAGGAAGATCTGAAGAAACTCGGGGGGCAGCTCACCTTGAAGGTTCTCTGCTTGGGGCTACGTCATGAGTTAAGGCTCATGTCGGCACATGTGTCTGGTTCGCCTTCACTAAGGCTCGGGGGGCAGCTCGCCCTAAAGGTCATTGCTCTAAGGAGCCGATTTGGTTGGAATCGGCTAGCCCTGCGACACAACTGGTTTGGAGAGCGGTGTTCTGTTACAGAGTCATCAGTTTGAGCATCCAAGACGGTTCCAGGGCTCTTTTAAAGTCGCTGGCTCAAAGATCGCCAGCTTGCCAAGATCGGCTGTGTCATCGTCATCGGCAGAAGCCAGCTAGCTTGGAGGGATGGCTAAATTGGCCCGTCTCACAGATTATCATGGAACTGATGCATTACCATCAGTCACTAAGCATGGATTAGGCCAACAGTCGACAAACTCAGCATGAAAGAAATCGGCGAAATCAAGCTAAGGGAATTCTTCATTGATATGGGGATTTCTTACAATGAGGAGCCAATTGCTCAAGGAGGGAAGAACAAAAGAAGGGTCTATTGACCAATCTGCTACTGCTAGGCCTATACTAGTCGATCCTAATCTACGGGCCATCACTGCCCTCGTCGTCACCCTCGGAACTCTCATCGGCACTGCTGCCGATGGGCTCCTCGTCGCTACTCCCGTAACCCTCTACGGGGGCTTCATCCCCGTCTTCGTCATCGCTGCTGTCGTCGTCCCACCACATGCGGAGGCGCTTTGCCGGCGGGTAGCCTTCGAGGGAGTCATCGTCGTCGTCGCCGTCGTCGTCTTCTTCTCCCTCTTCTTCAGAGGTGGGGCAGCCGTCCCAGGGGAACTGGTCGTCCTCGCTTTTTGGCTCCAGTTCCCCATCGGCGAGGAACTGAAGATCTTCATCCCCGCTGGTCAAGGACTTGTCGTCCTCGGACCAAATGGAGGAGGCATGGCTCTCCTCGTCCCAGTCTTCCGGGGCGCGAATTTCCGGCGGTGTCTCGCGGGAGGAGTCGGACCCGTAGGAAAACTCGGAGGAAGAGGAAGAAGACATGGCGGCACGGAGGGTTTTTGGTGCTAATGCGAGGAGGACGAAGGAGACGCAAGCCGTTTAGAACGGTTAAATAAAGGGGATATGAGAGAGATTCAATGCCACAGCAGTTTCCGAGGAGATGTTGCCCAACAGGAAAATTTTACGGCCACGTGGAGAAGTGGAAGGGGTAAGGCATCATGATGGGGATTCTGCGGCAGCTCGCTTCCGCCACGACATGACCCGACGAAAGAAAGCGTAATGATTTTGGAAATGTCATTTCCAAAACCAGGGGGGCATGTGTTATCACCAGAATTTGACCAAGTTAGAGGTGGGCCGCGATCAAGATGGGTTTGAAGAATATATATATAGAAGGAATACGTGAATCGGCCTTTTATACCAAGTTGGGTTTAATTGCCCGTGTATCTGTAACATATTAGATCGCATCTTAGTTTAGAGATAGAATCTTACCCGTGCACGGTTTAGTGCACGCCCACATTAGAAAGTCCCTCGGACTATAAATATGTATCTAGGGTTTATGGAATAAACAACAACCAACGTTCAACCACAAACAAATCTCGGCGCATCGCCAACTCCTTCGTCTCGAGGGTTTCTACCGGTAAGCATCATGCTGCCTAGATCGCATCTTGCGATCTAGGCAGCACAAGCCTGCCTACGGTGTTCATGCGTTGCTCGGGCTGAAGCCTTTTTGATGGCGAGCAACGTAGTTATCTTAGACATATTAGGGTTAGCATTGTTCTTCATGCTGCATGCTTTCGTAGTGCAACCCTTGCATGTCTAGCCGCCCTTACGCCTATCTTAGGCGTAGGGGCGGCACCCCGCTTGATCATAGTTTAGTAGATCTGGTCCGTTACGATTGCTCCTTGTTCTACAAGGATTAGTTTAATATCTGCAATAGTTAGGCCTTACAAGGGGGCGGAGGATCCAGCGGCGTGTAGGGTGACGTTTGCTAGTCCTAGAACGGATGTTCCGGGGATCAACCTCGTGTTGGTGTTTAGGCCCTGTCTAGGATCGGCTTACGGTCACCGTGCGCGAGCGCGAGGCCCGAACCTGAGTAGGATGATCCGATTATGCGGTGAAAACCCTAAATCGTCGTAGATCTCATTAGCTTTACATTGATCAAGCAGGACCACCATATATTCGGACACCCCGTCCGAATCATGGGTGGATCGGCTCTTTGAGCCGATTCACGAGATAACCCGAGAGCCGATCGAGGCTCGTATTTAACGTTTACGTGTGTGCCCTGCAGGAAACTAAGCGAGGCATCATCCACACCTTCCTGACCAGGTATAGGTCAGGTGGCACGCCCATGTGATAAACATCGGTGCGTGCGACCAGGAGGCTTTGCGGGCCATCGCTCGGAGGGACTAGGGCCAGCCGCAGCCCTAGTTGTTCCCGGCTCTACGGTGTTGCCCGTCTCTGCCCGCCGGTGGGTTTCGACGTCAATA
>NC_061512.1:109901933-109948663 GCF_022539505.1 Lolium rigidum | reverse complement strand
AGGGACCAAAATCGTCGGCCATGGTACACCAGCAACCACGGCGCGACTTCAACTTCGTCGGCCATGGCAACTTTTCTTGTAGTGGTAACAATACAACAATCAACAACAACACATCAACACAAATCAACTAGGGAACCAAATAGGAACACTAGCATGAGATCCCTCAAACAAATGAGGGAGAAATGAAAAACGCTTCGGTGAGGATGTAGATCGGTGTCTTCTCCTTCGAATCTCCAAAGATCAAGAGCTTTGGTTGGGGGAGGAAGGAGATCTTGCAAATCTTGTGTTCTTGTGTTCTTGAGGTGGCTCTAATGGTGGTGAAGCCTGGTAGATTTTTCTTGCAATGATTGAGCAACTTGTCCCTTTGGAGAAGAGAGCTATTTATATGGTTGGAGCTCTCAGATTTGACCGTTGGGGCGAAATCCACTAACACCGGAAGTTCCGGCCAGGAGGGCCGGAAGTTCCGGCTGGAACCGGAAGTACCGGCTAGGAGGGCCGGAACTTCCGCCGGGAAGATTCTTCGTCAGACATCCAGTTCAGAATATGTTTGGGCGGAACTAGGGCGGAACTTCCGGTGACCGGAAGTTCCGGCCAAGTTCCGGCCAAGTTCCGGAATTGTGAGAAAACCTTACTGGACTCTACTGAGCCACAAAACGAGATTTCCGGAACTTGTCCGGAAGTTGGGCGGAAGTTCCGCTGACCGGAACTTCCGGCCAACCCCACCGGAACTTCCGGTCGCGGAAGAACATCTGCACACAGAACTGCACTGAGAGACTTCTGCTGAACAAACCAGGGCGGAACTTCCGCCTGCTGGGGCCGGAACTTCCGCCAGAAATAAAAAGACCTTCAAAATTTCAGAACAGTCATATCATTTCACCGATCAAGTGTATTTCTCGAAAACTTGTACCTGTCTACATCAACACACATAAAAATATACTTAGTGTTGACATCAAACACACAAAACCCAAAAGGGCGGGAAATGTTCTTTCAGACGCCGCTTTGCAGAGGCATCCCCGAAACGGTCTGTGCGTCACGCCATTTGAAAGACGCGGGTAGTATGCTCTTAGCGAATTTTGATATACTGATAGCTCATAACTAGATACTAGATATATGCTTTTTTTTGAAAATTAAAACCATTTATTGAAGTCATAAACAAGTTACATACAACAATGGCTGCGAGAGGATGGGTTTCATGATTTAATTAAAAGAGAATGGAATGCGGTCGTCCGAGGAAATAGCCCTATTGAAATATGGCAAAACAAAATGAGACACTTAAGACGATTCTTAAGGGGCTGGGCAAAAAATCGTAGTTGGGTGTATAAAAAAGAAAAGGAGAAATTAATGGCTCTTATTGATACGCTGGACATTAAGGCAGAAACGATTCCCCTAATGGTAGCGGAGCATGATGCCCTAAGAAAGGCCCATGATAGCCTAGCTAAACTCAGACGTGAGGAGGAAGCTAAATGGGCTCAACGGGCAAAAGTAAAACACATACAAGAAGGGGGAAATAACACGAAATATTTTCACTCGATTGCAAACGGCAAACATAGGAAGAAGAAGATTTATCGGTTAGAGCAAGACGAAGGGACAATCGTTGGTGAGGAAAATCTTAAAGTTTTCATCACCGAGTATTATAAGAAACTATTTGGGGAACCAACTAAAAACAACTTTTATATGAGAGAAGATATGGGAGCGGATATACCTCAAATCTCCCCGAGGAAAACTCTATCCTCATATCTGAATTCACCGAGGACGAAGTTTTTGAAGCTATTTCTCAAATGGAACAAAATAAAGCTCCCGGACCAGACGGGTTTCCAGCCGAGTTTTACAAGCAGTTCGGGAGACTATCAAGCATGATCTCATGAGACTTTTTGCTCAATTACAACAAGGTGATCTCGAGTTATTTAAGCTTAACTTCAGGGTAATTACCTTAATCCCTAAGAAAGAAGATGCTGTCCAGATTCAGCGAGTATAGACCTATATGCTTACTAAATGTAAGTTTCAAGATTTTTACAAAGGTAGGTACAAATAGAATAACAGGGATCGCCCACAAGGTTATTAAACCTACACAATCTGCCTTTATGCCAGGACGACATATACTTGAAGGAGTAGTTGTCCTACACGAGACCATTCATGAACTTCATCGGAAGAAAATGGATGGGGTGCTTTTCAAAATTGACTTTGAAAAGGCTTATGATAAAGTCAATTGGCCATTCCTTCAACAAACTATGCGCATGAAAGGATTTTCGCCTCGATTGGTGTAAATTAATTGCTAATTTTGTTCAGGGAGGATCTGTGGGGGTAAAAGTCAATGACGCTATTGGCCATTACTTCCAAACTAGGAAGGGGTTGAGGCAAGGAGATCCTCTATCACCTATCCTTTTCAATATAGTTGCTGATATGCTGGCAATCCTAATTGCAAGAGCAAAGGAGGATGGTCAAGTAGGTGGTCTTGTCCCACATTTAGTTGAGGGGGGAGTATCCATTCTACAGTATGCAGATGATACTATTCTCTTTATGGAACATGACCTTCAGAAGGTTGTTAACATGAAGTTAATCCTTTGTATCTTTGAACAATTATCTGGCCTTAAGATCAATTTTCATAAGAGTGAGATTTTCTGTTTTGGAAAGGCGAAGGATGAAGAGAACCAGTATAAGCAAATATTTGGTTGTGAAGCTGGTTCTCTCCCCTTTCGATACCTGGGAATCCCAATCCATTATAGAAAACTTCTTAATAAGGAATGGAATCCAGTAGAGACCCGCTTTGAACGAAAGTTGGGCTGCTGGCAAGGCAAGTTACTCTCATACGGAGATAGACTTGTGCTTATTAATTCCGTCCTAACTAGTCTTCCAATGTTTATGCTATCTTTTCTTGAAATACCTAAAGGGGTAAAGAAAAGATTAGATTTCTACAGGTCAAGGTTTTTTTGGCAAAATGAAGAGCATAAGCGTAAATATCGGCTGACTAGATGGAACATTATTTGTCGACCTAAAGATCAAGGGGGTCTAGGGGTGGAGGTGTTAGATATAAAAAACAAATGCTTACTTAGTAAGTGGCTGTTTAAACTCTTAAACGAGGAAGGAGTATGGCAAGAGTTGCTGCATAATAAATATCTCCGGACTCAAACGTTGTCACAAGTGACGGCAAAACCCACCGATTCTCCCTTTTGGAAGGGGCTCATGGGAGTTAAGGATGAATTTTTCTCTCGGGGCTCTTTCAAAGTTGGCAATGGTCAATACACACGTTTCTGGGAGGACTTATGGTTAGGTGACCAACCGTTAGCTAAGCAGTACCCTTCGTTATATAACATTGTCCGTCGGAGAAACGTTCTGGTTTCGGATGTTCTAACGAGTAATCCTTTGAATATCGAATTTAGGAGAACTTTATCTACGGATAAATGGGAGGCTTGGCTATTACTACTTCAGCAGCTAATCAGGGTTAATTTGACGGAAGACCCGGATGTTTTTGTCTGGAATTTAACTACCACCGGCGCATTTTCGGTAAAATCCATGTACGCAGACATGATGAATGGCCATACGGTTTTCTTGCGCAAATATCTTTGGAACATAAAGGTACCACTGAAGATTAAGATTTTCATGTGGTTCCTTTATAAAAAAGTAATTCTCACAAAAGATAACCTCGCAAAAAGAAATTGGAATGGTTGTAGGAAATGTGTTTTCTGTGATAATAATGAAACAATAAATCACTTATTTTTCGATTGTCCCTTCGCAAAGCTGATTTGGAGAACCATCCAATATACTTTTAATTTGCCTTCACCGGCCAATGTTACAAATATGTTTGAAAATTGGCTAAATGGTGTTGATAATATATCTAAAGGACAAATCCGAACGGGTATTTGTGCCTTGATGTGGGCTATATGGAATTGTCGCAATGATATTGTCTTTAACAGAAGATCAAATGCTAATTTCTTACAGGTTATCCGTATGGTTACGCACTGGATCCACGAATGGTCATACCTACTACCGGAGGCTCAGCGTGCGCATATGGATTCTGGATGCAGCCGTCTGGAGACGGTTGCTCGGGATATCTACAACTAGGGTGGCTGGCAGCCTACTAAGAGATTGCAACATGCATAAGAGTCTTTTCCTTTTTATTTTTCACTGGTTAATATTTGTGTACACTTTGTGTGATCCTTGAGTTGTATAACCTTTGAATGTTAAACTATGCAATAAAACGGCTGTGTGCATCAATTGATGCAGAGGCCGGGGCGAAGCTCCCATTTCGAAAAAAAAACAATGTGCAACCATGCACATTCAGACTTGAGAGATTTGCTGCAACGGGCAGTTATCTCTGTTATAACTAGCTCCTAAACAAGAGAAAAGACATGTTCCTATATCATGAAGTCTGTAGGCTTCCTGAGCTTGTTTATGCGCTACTTCGTGGAAGGATTTATTAATCAGATACTAGATATTTTAGCACAAAGTTCACTGCGAACACTAGGCAATGTGCGACTTATCTTGCCTGAGATATATAACCTCGGAGTTCAATTGTTTCCGAGCACGGGATGATTAAAATGGCAGCAAGCTTTCTCTTGAAAGTTAAAAGACTGTAGATGTATGCAGGAGATAAGGTACAGAAATGGGATAACAACAATGCTGAAAAAAACTACCATGCGGTGCTACGCAAATTTAAACTTGGGACTATCCCACGCGTACAAATTTGATCATCCATCACACAACCATGAAAATTAATGATGCAGGGCAGTACGATATCAGTCAAAAGAAAGGGACATCAATAGTCTTTGCAACTTTCATCTAGTCATAGCGGTGGCATCGCTTAGCTAGTCATAATACATAACAAGGTGACGTGATCTTCTTCCTCTTGCCCTGAGTGAAGGTGCAGATGGAACTTTGACCCAGAGATGTGAGCTGATCTCAAACACAAGTTGCGGACTCAGCACCCTGAAGCAAAAAAAATGACAGAAACATTAGCCACGAGTTGTGGATCAAACTATTAGAATACTGGAACAAACCGGACAACGATCGATCAAAAACTAAAATGGTTTGTAAACAAAATAAGCTCACGTATAAGATGATTTGGGACAGGTATGAATAGTCACTCTTCCAATCAAAGATTTTTGGAAAGTGTTTTCTGAGATTGTACAAATTCAGATGAAGTGAAAAAATCAGAGAATTATGAGAAGAGTGTTGTATCAAATGGTTAAAATAAAAATTCGTCTATATGTAGACTGCTACACCCAGCATATAAGTAAATAAAATGAAATATTCAGTGATTTCAACAGATCAAAATTTCAAAATGTGAGGTACTTCCTGGGAACAAAGGCACTCAACGGCAAATGAGATGATAAACACTATATAAATAGTCACATGAAAGTACCACAGCAAAAATATCGTTTCCAAATTATTTTTTTATCTTAACCACTGATCTAATTGTAGGAAACACACAATCACGGATAATTCTAGCTCTGCCAGGCACAAACAAAAATGATAGTAGTATCACAGAAGAGACAGAATCATAAGCCAGTAGCCAAATTTGCTGTGGTTCAAACTATTAGAATACTGTGAACAAACTGGAAAGCGATCGCTCAAAAACTAAATTGGTCTATAACAAAGTAAATAAGCTCATGCATAAAACAATTTGGGACATGCATGAATAGTCACTCTTCGAATTAAAGATCTTCGGAAAGAGTTATCTGAGAAATTATACAGATTCAGATGAAGTGAAAAATACTTAGTTATGAGAACGGTGTTGTATCAAATGGTTAAACTGAAAATTCATCTATAGGTAGACTGCTACTCCCAGCATATGTAAGTAAATAAAATTACTGCTGACAATATTTAGTTTTTTCGTTAAAGTGCTGTGAGTATATATTTCTTGATTTCAACAGATCAAAATTTTAAAAATGTAAGGTAGTTCCACGGAACAAAGACACATAACAACAAATGAGATGATAAACAATATATAAATAGTCACATGGAAGTTTCACACCAACAATATCCTTTCCAGATTTCTTTGATCTTCAAAAGTGATCTAATTGTAGGAAACACAAAGTCCCAAATAATTGTAGCTCTGCCCGAAAAAAAATTGTAGCTCTGTTTTTATATACAATTTAGCTAATTAACGGGTTTGATCCCTTGTACGCTAAATAGAAATGTTTGTTTTTTTGTTTTAGCTGTGAAGGACTATAACAAAGAACAATGTTTGATTCCTTTGGAAAAAATTAAGGCGCGTGCATAACAAAGATTTTACATATTTATATCTATATCTGCCCTGGATTCTGATGGGATGTTAAGAAGCACATATATTGTACAAAAGCAGCCAGAGCTAATATTCCTTTTCCAGCCATAACAAATAACAGTATTTGATTATTTCAAAAATTCAAGGGGCGTGCGTCACAATGATATTGCATATTTTACACCTGTATCTTCAAGGAATTCTCAGGGGAAGTTAAGAAGCACAGATACTGTGCAAAACCAGCCAGAGCTAATATTCTGTTCCAGCCAGAAAACATGCCAAGCCATGACACACTTTAGCTTCATGTATCTAATTTGACCTTGAGTTAAGTAAACAATTAATCAACCCTGTTTTAAAATAATATAAGCAATCACCCTTGCATTGTAAATTATTAAATCTTCTGGCAAACCACCAGCATAGATTATCTCTAATTATCGCTTATCTATGTGACCAGGGTTTCCAAAACAGAGACATGTATTCTGGAATGATTGATTTACATTCCTTACCACTTTGAACCCATTCAGTAGGCTAGCTATCTTGCAAGATGAAATCTTGATAACTGTGCACATCCAAGAACACATGACATGTCCAAATCTAGTGGACTTAATATGGCCTGATGATGCACGTCCAACAAACTACCCAAGGCAATTAGCCAGATCGATGATGGTAGAAATTACGCGCATGACCAATCAGAATGCTTGGATGAATGAACAACAATGGCATCACATCATGAAGAGGGGGGACAGAGAAGTGGAGTGAGGTTTTACCAATTAACGGGAACTCAGTACTGATCTGCAGCGAGGAACGCAGGCGGCCACGCGAGGAAGTAGGCGTAGATGGGGTGCCCGTACTCCTTGCCATCCTTCGTCTCCAGGCGCTCCATCTTGCCGGTGTCCAGATGTAACGAGTAGCGGCCGTATCCAAACGTCTGGATGAAGACCTTGCCGGTGCGGCCGGCGTCCATGTCGCTGGGCCAAAGGTTGAAGATTCTTTGTGCCCAGTCCGTGGGCAGGCCTGGCACCGCCTCCCACACCACGCGCATGTCCATGACATTCCTCTTGAGAATCCACCCGTTGTCGCTACACCTGGCCTCCCCACGCACCCAGACCTGCAGCTTGTTTGAATAGCTGTCGGTGCCAAGCAGGCAAAGCCGCCCGTCCTCCGGCGTCTCGCCGACGCGATACTTGTCGTACTGATCCGCCAGCAAGGCTGGCGCCAGCAGGTAGGAGAAGCGCAGCGTGGCAGGATCCAGCACGAGCACGCGGCCGGAGTTGCAGATGTGCCAGTACATCTTCCCGGCAGCGTGCACGCAGCGGCGCTTTTTTTAGATAAAAGGCAAAGACTTGCCCGACTTTAAATTAATAAAGCCCTTACATAATTCAGAGATTCATTACATGCTGAGGCCTGACAGCTTAGCCAAATGGTAAAACCAAACTACTAGCATCGGTAAAACATGGAGATGGAGGCCGACCCCTCATCAGCCCACCCCCTGCGTCCTTGCAGCATCACTTGCGGTAAGCTCCGCGTGCACGAGCCGAAGCCTTTCCACCAGAAGCGCCAATCCTGCTTTGTCCTGTGGCCGAGCCGCCGGCATCCATTGCTGCACGAGAATGATCCACGGATATATGATGTCAGTGGGTTGTCGAATCACCTTCGCCTGAAAGATGTGTCTATTGCGCACATTCCAAAGAGACCAACAAAGGGCGGCAAACAAAACCCAAATAAAACGACGAGGCCTGCCAGCAAAAGTTGAGAGGATGTGAAAAAACTGTGGAAAGGAGGAGGGGCTCCATCTGCACCCCAGCATCTGGCGAACCACACTCCATCCGAACTTAGCCAAAGAGCAAGTGAAGAAAAGATGGCTGGCAGATTCAGTGTCGCCACACAACGCACATCGCCCATCCGACGGCCCCCGACGATGGGCAAGCGCCTCGCGTGTAGGGAGCCGGTTGAGCGCCAACTGCCAAGTAAAAATGCGGATCTTTAAAGGGAGCTTGGCCGCCCACATATCCCTAAAGTGGACCACCGACGCCCCCTAGATAGCGCAAGATACATGGAGCTGACCGAGTACTCCCCGAGGGCTCGAGGGACCAGGAGATCTTATCGGCTCCGAGTCGAAATCTGGGTGGCCTCAATTAGGTCCATAAGCTGGTCCCATTCCGCACGACCGTTAGCGTCAAGGGTTCGCCTAAGGCGAAAAGGATCTTGCCCCAAGCAAGCCTGCGCCACCGAAACCCTTGTGTTCTCACAAATGCTGAAGATGAGAGGAAATCGGTCTCTCAGCACTCCCTCTCCATGCCAGTTGTCATACCAAAACTGAGTTCGACGCCCGTCTTTAACCTCGTGTTTAGCCCCTATCTTGAAGAGATCTTTGATTTGGTGTAGGCTTTTCCAGAAAGGTGATCCCCCTTGTCCCACACAAGAGAAGATATCCGCCGTGTCCGTGTACTTGGCGCGAATGAGGCGCGCCCAAATAGAGTCATCACCCTGGTAGAGTTTCCAAACCCATTTCAGCATAAGGGCGATATTCATCTTCTTGGTGTTTAGGATCCCCAGGCCTCCCGCCTCCCGTGGGAGACACACTGCCGGCCAATTGATCATGTGGTATTTGCGTTTGGGGCCCGTCCCTTCCCAAAAGAAACGGGCGCGGATGGAGTCAAACTTAGCGTGAATCCCATCCTGAAGGAGAAACATCCCCATAGCAAACATGGGAAGGCTGGCCAGACACGAGTTCGATAAGATTAGCCTTCCCCCCGAGGAGAGCAATCTTCCGAGCCACGATTCTATTTTGACTCCCAGCTTCCTCACCAGGAACATCCATTGATCCATGGTCAGTTTTCTGTCACCAATAGGGAGACCAAGGTAGGTAAAAGGGAAAGTTCCCAGTTTGCAGTTAAGCGTATCCGCTACCCGAAGTTGGATATCCTCCGGCTGTCCCAGGACCAGCACTTCGCTCTTGTGATAGTTGATTTTGAGGCCCGACATGTCCTCGAAGCACATCAGCAAGAACTTGAGATTTGCGATCTGTTGCTCATTGTACTTGGACCAGAATAAGGGTGTCGTCGGCGTATCGGAGATGCGTGATTCCTCCAGGGATAAGGTGCGGCACCACCCCCCGAATGTGTCCCGCCCCTGCTGCCTTGGACGGGATGAGGAAAGCGCCTCAGCCATGAAGTTGAACAGACAAAGGGGAGAGCGGGTCACCTTGACGCACTCCCCGCTTGTTGCGGAAGAAGGGGCCCACCTCTCCATTAATTGAGATCGCCGTTTGGCCCCCCTTGACCAGCTGCGAAATACGGTGGACTGCCCCGGCATCAAAGCCTTTGGCCCTGAGCACTTCCACCAAGAAGTCCCAGTTGACACGGTCATAGGCTTTTTCAAAGTCAAGCTTAAGCAAGACGCCCCCTAGCCTCTTGGATTTTAGCTCGTGCACAATTTCTTGGAGAGCGAGAACCCCGTCGAGTATGAACCTCCCTTTAATGAATGCCGTTTGGTTTGGGCTGATTATCCTGTGAGCAATCGGGTCCAGCTTCATCGCAAAGGCCTTGGAGATAATCTTGAAGATGACATTGATGAGGGCTATGGGACGGAATTGGGTAATCCGATCCGCGTTATTTTCCTTGGGAATAAGGGAGAGCACCCCAAAATTCAGTCTGGATATGTCAATACGGCCCAAGATGAAGTCATTCAGAATATGCAAAACCCCGTGTTTTACTAACGGCCAACACTTTTGGAAGAAGGCCACCGGGAAGCCATCTGGCCCGGGGGCGGTATCAGTCTTCATGGCCTTGATCACTCCTTCCAGCTCCTCCTCGGAGAAGGTGAGTGCGAGGTGCAGGTTTTCGTCGTTCGAGACACGGGCGTGAGCCTCCCAGGCATTCGCGGCCAGCCCACAGGACCTGGCCGCCTCCGTCCCCAGGAGCTGGCGATAGAACGCATATATGTGTTCCTGGATATCCAACTTGCTCGAAATAGTGCCTCCATCCGTCTCCAGCCTGGAGATAAGGCACTTGCGGCGTCTCCCGTTCGCCACCGCATGAAAATAAGCGGTATTCGCATCTCCCTGAAGGGCCCAGCGAACCCGGCCCCTTTGTCGCCAGTACTCCTCCTCTACCCGATAGAGGTTAAGGAGCTGCTCCTCAAGGTAAAAACGGAATGCCCACTCATCCTCTTGGAGGCCCTCCTCATCCGCCCGCTCGTCAAGGAGCTTAATTTGGTCCAGCAAGACTTTTTTCTGGTCTCTTTGGATTTTCCCAATATTGCGACTCCACCCCCTCAGGTATTGCCGCAGACCACTACTCATGGCTGCCCACCAATCAGTGATGTCACGACCCCCCGCTTGGGAGGCAAGACGCTGCCAAATAGACCCAAGGAATTGTTCAAACCCCTCCACCTCGAACCAGCCCGTTTCGAAGAAGAAACGGTTACTTCTTATCGGTAGCTCCTCCCCAGAATCAAAGATTAGGGGAGTATGGTCCGAGCCCAAGCTCGTTTCGGCCGTCACCGTACTCAGGGGGAAGATGGGCTCGAGGTCCGGCGAGATGAAAATCCTGTCAAGCACGGACCGCACCGGGTTCAGCTGTCCGTTGGACCGGGTATACCTCGCCCCGGTTCGAGGTATTTCTCTCGAGGCCCAATCCCCAATGGCCTCGTTGAACATATCGACCCGCGCCCAGTTAATATTGTCATTATTCTTGTCTGCACCTCCCCGAATGAGGTTAAAATCGCCGCCCACTAGGAGAGGCGATTCCGTATTGGCGATCTTGTTGGAGATTTCTGCCAGGAAAGTCTGTGAATGTGCGTGGTCAGCCGGCCCATAGATCCCCATGATCTCGAGCCGGAGGTTTAGCGCCCTACATAGGACCGCAGCACTAATGAAGAAACGCCCCCTAGCAATAACTCCCACTTCACAAAAGCTATCTTTGAACCCCATAAGCATGCCCCCTGAGTGCCCATTAGCAGGGAGCCATGCCCAAACGAACTTTTCTCCCACCTCCAAGCTGCGCAACTCTGTGTCTGTGAAATCTTGTTTGATCGTCTCTTGGAGGCAAACGACGTCAATCCTATGCTTCCGGAGGAATTCTTTTAGAAGGGTTCGGCGTCCCCGGCGACCGAACCCTCGAATGTTCCAAAAGAGGCACCGCATTAAGACACGGCTCCCTTAGCCCGTGCTTGGCGGGTTACAGGTCGGTGCCCCACTGGGATTTGTTTCTTCTGCGTCTTCTTCTTGGGTTTGATCGACGGCTGTGGAGATGTCTTGGCAGCCCCAGACCCTTCTGGGGGCGCCGTCGGAGCGGCGTCCACCTCTGTGCTGTCATCGGCAGGCACGTCCAGGGTGCGCGTGTTTGCCCTCTCTTTCTCTTTAGCCTGTTGTGCCTCAATTCTGGCCCTAGCAAGGGCCAGTTCAGCTTGCGCCAGTTCTTTCGCACGGAATGTCGAGATAATCTCAGCAGGGGGGCCAGCGGCAGAAGGAAAAACAATGCTAGAATCTTTGGCAATGGCAAGAAGATGATCAACCGGAACCTCTTGAAGAACCGAAAAGTCAGAGATAGATTTGGACGAACCTCGGGTCCTTGTTAGCCGTGACGCGCATGGCCCGCTCCAGCACCGAGCCCTCCGTGAGACCTTGACCGCGCGCGCTCTTCCGGGCGGATTCCACCGGCGAGGCACGACTCCGAGGCGCCCGCGCCACCGGTGCTGCCAGCTCCGGGATGACCGTGCCCTCCTTCGGCCGTGAGTCCACCGGACCCACCCTTGCGGGCGCATTTTCATCGGAGAAGTCCAAGTGGGTAGCTACCGCAGAGCATGAGGCACTTCGCACCGGCGACGGGCGATCGGCGTTGTTCTTGCTCCTCCTTTCCTTTGCGCGCATCGCCTCAGGGTTTGATTCCCAAGTGTCCGAGTCTTGCTCCATCTCCGAGTCCTGGATAGAGGGGGACAGCAGGCTAGAAGCGAGCATCTCCTTCTCCCCAGGGGTGAAGCCCTCCGCGTTAGACGGCGAGAAGGGTGGGTGTCCGCTGTCCGTGACCACTTCGTCCGTGTGCTGAGAAGGAGCCTTGGTGGATATGCTGCCCGTAACCCGAGCCATGATGGGGAACACGTCACCCTCCGCCATGAGGTTGGAGCCGTACCGAGAGAACATCGAGGACGGCAGCCCTACCGCCGCCTCGTGCATCGGTTGCTCCACCACTTCCAGAACTTCTCCGGGCTGCCCCGAAGAACGGCTTGCCTTCCCCTTTGCCCCCGTGGAAGGGGGAAAAGGATCTTCCTTGTTGCTTGCACCATGTTGCCCACGCCTGCCGTCCCAGCGATCCTCGTCAGACTCCGCTCCCTCTTCCTCGTCGTCCTTCGCTGGTTTGTGTGGTGGAGGAGGAATAGCTGGGCCCTTGCGGCCATCCGCCCCACCGAGTCTCTCCACCCGCACCTTGAAGCCTTGCATGTTGACAAAGAGCATGATGAACTCTGGTAGTCGAACAGGAGTCCGGCATCCCACCGTCATCAGCACCGGGTCGGTCGGAATGGCCAGAGATTGCTCGTCCACCGCCAAAGGTCGTCCCAACTCCCTGGTTCCCACTAGAAGCCGGTCGGAGAAGCGGTACGGGGGTGGCACCCCAAACAGCTTGACCTGGACCGGGACCAACTGCTCCACAGCTGCCGGGTCTCCCTCATTGACCGTCACGATCGCTCGACAGCCACTTGCTGGCAGCGTGAGCCCTCCTCCCCTGATCGCCATACGGAGGCTCTCCTTCGAAGGGAAAGTGATGGCAAAGTCAGCATCGGCAATTTGACGCACTTGCCACTCCCAGTTTTCCTCCACCAGATCTTTGAATTCATCCTCCACCTGCTCCGCGGAGAGACAGCCCGAATTCAGGGACACAATCGCATCATTTGTGGCTGGTTTTTGGAGTTCTTCTGCCGGAACCTCCAGACAGAAGAAGCCCCGGCCCTCCCCTCCGAACCCCGCCCAGAAGGGGTCCTGGTGCTTGGCAAAGATGGCACACATAGCAGACAAATGTCCCTCCTTGTTGCAGTTGATACAGAACGGGTTCGCCTCGCAAGCCGCTTGAACGTGCCCGGCTTGGCCGCACTTGTAGCAGATGATGTGCGCCGCCTCTTGGGCGCCGGCGGCCCCCGACGACCCCTCCGGGGCCTCAGGCTGGGCCTGCGAAGGCGCCTCCGCCCCCCTTGACGGCTTGGTCGGCCGAAACTTGCGCGGAGGCGCCCCCCTGCCCGATTCACGCCCTCGCTGAATCTGGGGAGGAGGCGGAGGGAGCGGCGGCTCCCGCTCAGATCTGTGCTCCTCCCTGCGGCGTTGGTTGCCGGAAGGCCACGCCCTCTGCTGCCTCCTCTGGTCCTCTTGTTCCCTCTCCAGTTGTTGCCTCAGATCGTATTCCCGGCGGCGCCCATCGCCGCCTGGACCCTCGTCGAAGGGCCGTTTGCCCCTGTAGCTGCCGCGTCGGTCGCGATCCATGGGGACGAGACGCCAAGAAGGAGCGCCGGGCGCCGGATCTTGCACGCAGGATAACCTCTTGGCCTTGGTGCGGTGGGCTCTCACTTCACTTGCAGAGGCTGGGAACCCTAAAAGTGGATCTAGGGTTTCCGGGTGCAGCCACAACCATCCTTTAAGAATGTGCGGCTGGGGCGCGGCCCTCTCCCCGTCAGGGGCAAAAGTGTCACACACCCGCGAGCTACCGCCCAGAGCCATCTGCGCCGTAGAGCTTTGCCCTTGGGACACGTGGATGGTGCGCGATTGCAGCTCCGAAACGGCCGATGCCCGTGGCCCATCCCCAAACGGCCCAGCAGCGGAAACCAGCCCACCAGGCCCGCCTAGCCCACTGTCCATCGGGGCAAACCCTACCTGGGTGCCTCCACTCCCCCGCGTGGAAGGCGGCGGCGGCGGCGCCGCCGAGAGCTGAACGGACACCGCACCGATGAGCACCGACGGAGCATGTGCCCGCCCCAAGGACGGCGGCCGGACCGGCAGCGGGGGGAAATCGTCGGACCCCAGGTCCAGCTCGAGCCCGCCGCCACGCGGAGGAACCTCGACCGCCGTGCGCCCCTCGCAGGAGGGCAGGACGGCCTCCGCCGTCACCATGGTTCCTTCCGACAGCGCCTCCGGCAGGAACGCGCCCAGCCTCACCTGCGACCGGACCGCCGCAGCGACCTGCTCCCCCTCCGAGCTCCAACCTTCGTCCGAATCCGAGCTCCACAGCAGCGGCTCGAAGCGATTGGACGGTCGCGCGCGACCACCCTTGGCCGCCGGCGAAGCGCAGCGTCGTCGACGGGGAGAGGGGACCCTTTCCCCCCTGCCCGGAACCTTCTGGCCGGCCCCAGCCGCGCTCACCTTGTCTCCCGCAGCGCCGCCGTGCCATGGCAGGCGCGCCGTGAGGCACATCGCCAAGGAGTCGCCTCGCCTCGCCTCGCCTCGCCTCGCTCTCCTTTTTTTTTTGCTAGTAGGTGTGTGTCTGTCTTCCTTCAAGAAAGGAGGAATTCCACACGCAGCGGCGCTTGAACCAATGGGGGTCGAAGTCGACCAGGACCTCCTCGTCCCGTGAGAGCGCGCGCCAGCTGCAGTCGCCGTCGTCGACGGACGCCACCCAGGCGCGCGGGCGCCCGTCGTCGATAGCGAAGCAGACGGCCTCGAAGCAGAGCTTGCTGGGGTGCGCGCGGGAGAGCAGCGCGGAGCCGATGTAGTACCTGGAGCTGCGCCAGCGGGGGTCGTCGGGGACCGTGTCGCGCGGCGGCGGCGGGAGGAGCACGCTGCGGCGGGTGGCTGGGTCGAGGACGAGGATGCGGGGGATGATGGACTTGGGGAGTGGTACGGTCGGCTCGAGAAGAAGGAGGCCTTGGTGGCAGTCGTAGAGCTCGAAGCGGGAGGCCTGTGGGGCGAAGTCGAGGGAGAGGCGCGGGGAGGAGGCGTCGAGGGGCGCGAACACGGCGTCGTAGTGGGTCTTCTCGCGCTGCTTCATCGGCGGCGGGGGAGCGGGGTTGACGGGGTGGAAGAAGTGGCCGAGGAGGGGAGGGGCGGGGGGCAGGCAACGCGCGGCAACGCGGCGCCAGCGGTGGCAGGTGAGGGCGGCGCGGAGGAGGTCGGCGAGGGAGAGACGGCGGAGGATGTCGCGGAGGTCGTCCCCGGTGAGGACATCGATAGCCGCCCCTGACGGTGGCGTCGCCAGGGAGGACGGCCGTGTCATGCTCTTCCGCGTTCTGGACGGTTCTGGAGACAAAGAGAGCCTAGCGTAGCGCCCTAGCCACGGCCTTGCTTGTGTAGTGTAGTGCAATGCGCATCTGCACTTTCTTGCCACCAGCTCACATGGCCCGTTGATCCTAATAGTTTTTTTTTTTTTTTTTTTTTTTTTTTTTACAAAGAAGAGAGGGTAGGAAAAGAAAAGAAGAGAAGAGAAAAGATAAAACTTCCTAACACAATCTTGTCAACAAAGCCAATGGGTTCCATGGTTAGAGCTTGGCCGTCGACCCTAAAAGAGGAGGGTTTAAAGTTTTTGTGGGTTTGAAAGTTTGCACTATTTACTAGTTCATATTTTCATATTTTATTTATTTTTTACTCTGCCTAAAATATAAGGTAGTAGTAGTTTGTTACGAGAAATCTGCAGATCAAGCGGAACCAATTTTTTTAATTAGGGACTAATACGCAGAAGTACATAAAAAGTTATATACTTTCTCCATCTAAACAAAGCTGCTCAATTTTTTTCAAATTTAGATTTATCTATAATTAAAAAATGTACATCTGTATCTATACGAAGTTGAGCAACTTTTTTAATAATAGAGGGAGTATATGTTTTGGAACTAGTTCTCCTTGGATCAATCAACCATGCAGCATTGCAGGGCAGCGCCTGGTACTTTGACGGCCAAAGCTGAGGCAAAGCAAAGGTTTGTTGTCTCCATGTTGGTACGCTGCAGTATCAGATCAGTAGTCAGAGCTCTGGCGTCTGCCGAGTCCAACACTGAGGATATCACCGTGCTGCTCTGTCTATCTCCGTGCTGCCGGGGCCTGAAGGATTGAAGTTGGTCAAAGGGATCAGACTGTCGTGGAGAGGAAGGCGGGTAAGAGCATCTCCACTCGTCCCCCCGACGAGGCCCCCGGCGAGCGTTTTTTCCATCCGGACGGCGTAATTCGGCCCAGTCGCGCCCCCGGTTCCTCGTTTTCGTCCGGATTTGGGCCTAAATCCATCCGGCGATCCCACGACATCCCCGGCCCCCGGGGAGCGCTCGGGGACTCCGGACGAGTGAAAGCGGGGAAGGGCCCGATCTGTCGGTGACTCGACGCACGAACCCCACCGCCACGTCGCTCAAAATCTCCCCCACCCCTCGTATCTCTCTCGCCGCCGGCACCACCCCGCCGGCTTGTTGCCCAGATTGCGCCGCCACTCCTTCCCCACCTGCCTATATTCCGCCGTGTTTGGACGACGGTCTATCCGGCTGCTCTTCCGCCGGCCTGTTTTCCGGCCTGCTTGCTCGTCGTCGCTCGCGGCTCGGGTTGCCTCGACCACGCCCGTCAGGTGTTCGTCCATTTGCCTCGCCGGCCATGGACTCGGACGAAGAGGAGGAGCAGATGTTCGTCGAGCTTATGCAAGAAGAGATGGCAGCAGCCGCCCAAGACGAGGAGCACATGATGATCCTTGGTTGCTTGGCAAGCATGTACGGCGGACCGGCAACTCGTCGGCGTGGTGGGTCGGCACGAGGTCGCCGGAAGTGCAAGCCGAGACAGCGAATGGAGGGCTACTGCATGTTGTACGCCGACTACTTCGCCGACAATCCATTGCACGGTGAGAGTGTTTTCCGGCGTCGCTTCGGGATGAGCGAAAGCTATTTCGGAAATTGTGTATGCCATCCGCCACTTTGATCCCTACTTCGGATGCAAGGCGGATTGCACTGGTTTGGTTGGATTTTCGTCACCTGCGAAGTGCACGGTGGCTATGAGGATGCTGGCGTATGGAGCTCCCGGTGATACTGCAGATGACTATCTTCGCATGGCGGAGTCCACCGCCCTTGATTGTTTCTACCGGTTCTGCAGGGACGTCATAGCAGTGTTCGGGGACTATTACTTGAGATCACCCACTGTCGAAGACACTCAGAGGATCCTTGCAACAAATGAAGCTAGAGGTTTTCCAGGGATGCTTGGAAGCATTGACTGCATGCATTGGCAATGGAAGAACTGTCCGTTTGCGTGGCAGGGAATGTACAAGGGTCACAAAAAAGGCTGCACTCGTGATACTTGAAGCAGTGGCTACCCATGATCTTTGGATTTGGCACTCTTTCTTTGGTATGCCTGGATCCAACAATGACATCAACGTCCTAAACTGCTCCCCGGTCTTTTCCAAGCTTGTTGAGGGTCATGCTCCCCCGGTGGACTATGTGATCAATGGTCGGCACTACAACAAAGGATACTACCTTGCAGACGGTATCTATCCAAAGTGGGCAACATTTGTGAAGACGATCTCCAATCCTAGCACCCCCAAACTTTGCGAGTTTGTCAAGAAACAAGAAGCTTGCCGAAAAGACGTCGAGCGAGCATTTGGTGTCCTACAGCGAGAGATTTGCTGTCGTCCGGTTCCCCGCTATGACTTGGTCCAAAGATCAGATGTGGGAGGTGATGAACTGCTGTGTGTGCCTACACAACATGATTATTGAAGATGAGCGAAAGCATCCGGTTCCTCCGGCTGAGCAAGAAGCACCATATGAGAGAGAGGGTCCTCTTGCACAGCCTAATCACCAGGTGCCTCCATCATGGGCCGCCTTCATTGCTATGCGCCGGGAGATTCGAGACTCTACAATGCACCAGCTGCTCGCAAGATGATCTCGGTGGAGCACATATGGAGGCTCCGAGGCAACGCCAACGCCGACGCCAACTAGTCTGTCTTAATTTGTTTGAAAAATTGTGAAATTGTGTGCTTCATTTGTTTCAGCACTTGTTAAACATTGTACTGTTATCGCCGAATTTGTTTCAGCAATTCTCGTAATTTTATGTTGAATTTGTTTGAAATATGTCAAATGGTCGAGGTTGGGGGTTTCCTGCCGGGGGGACGGCTGGAACTTCGGCGCTCCCCACGCCAAATCTTCATCCAATCCGGACGAAAATTTCGCCGGATTTGGGCGTGGGGAGCGCCAACGAGTGGGGATGCTCTAAGGACATCTCCATCGGGGACGCACTGAGAGCATCTCCAGTCGCGTCCCCCCAAACCGTCCCCCAAACCGCGCCGGATTGAGCGTTTGGGGGACGTGTTTCGTTCGTGCCGCGTTTGGGGGACGTCGCTCCCCAGTCGCGTCCCCCAAACAAAATTTCGCAAATTTTAAACTTAACTAGATTCGATTAGATTCGTCCAAACTTACATAGATTCGAACGAAATTTGACTAACTTTAAAACTAAACCTAATCTAGAACCACTTGCGGCGGCCGGAGGCGTCGTAGTACTGCTGGAAGTTGTACATCTCGTCGGTGACGACCTCCTGCTTGACGCGCTCGTCGACGGGCTCGTCCACGGGCTCGTCCTTCACCAAGCCGCTTGGTCCTGCCTCGCCGTCGTCGGTGAGGTCCACCAGCCGGCTTGCCGGAGTCGCGGATGGACATGGCGATCGCCGCGTCCAGGTTGCCCCTCCAGGCGTCCTTGTCGTCCATGGACGCCAAGAACGCCGCCCGCAGCCCCGGGCAGTCCTCGGGGTCGTCGGCTGCGGCGATGAGCCGCTGCTGCCGCTCGTACTCCGCCGGCAGCGCCGCCTGCGACGCTTCCTCCGGCTCCTCCTTCACCTCCGGCTTCGGGATGAGGAGGGCGCCGCCGCGCCTCCCTTGCTTCCGCCCGCTGCCGCTACCGCCACGCCTCGTGTTGACGGGCGTCGCCGGCTCCTCCTTGACCTCCCGTTTGGGAACGGTGTACGGCGCCGACCGGTACGACGAGGACGGCGTCGATCGCGCCGGCCCCGAGGAAGAAGAGTGCGAGGAGGACGAGTACGTCGTCCTCCTCGGCTGCCATTGAGGAGACGGCGGCGGCGACGACGGCATCTCCAGCCTTGGAGCGCCGTTGCGGAGGCCGCGGATGACGTTCTCGAGGGTGCGCCCCGAACGCCCCGAACAGGGCGCGGCCTTCCCTGTTCCAGCTGTTGGGCCCGCCGATGAGGCCGGTGGTGCTGTGCATCTCGACGTCGTACTTGGCCTTGAAGTACGTGACCCACCGTCGTCGTTGTCCTTGGCCGCCCATGTCGGATCCGCCCGCTCCTCGGCGGTGAGTTGAGCCCGACGGGCCTTGATGGCGTCCCGCCATTGCTGCGTGTCTGGCTTCGGCGGCGGCGGGATGCCAATGCCGTTCACGGCCATCTTCCAGCCGCCGCTGCTTGGCAGCCGCATGTCCGGCGGGACTGGATACCGGGCGTGGTACAGCGCCCACGCCTCCGCCACGGTGAGGCTGCCGCGGCCGAAGCCGTTCGCCGCGGCGATCTTGCGGGAGGACGAGCTCGACATTTTTGAGCGGCGAGGAGAGGATCCGGGAAGGGGAGGCGGCGGCGACGAGAAGGATTATGATGAGCGGCGATAACTGGAGGGCGTCTTAAAACAGCGGCGGCAGCGGGTGGTTGCACGCAATAACTCCGGCGCGGACGGCCACGCGGCCATGCACGACGAGACGCGTCCCTGCGTCGCCCGGGAAAACAGGGACGCCATTAACGTCGCTTGACCAAAGGTAGGCGACGGGGTTTTAGCCTTCCGTGCCGCTGACGCGTCGGGCCCGCGTCGGTTGGCCTCGCGTTTCGTTGTGTCCGGCGTCCCCGGAGCGTCCCCTGTGGGACGGGGACGGGCTCGGGGCGCCGGACACCGTATCGGGCCGCGCCGGACAAAAATGGGCTTTGGGGGACGCGGCTGGAACGCTTTTTTTGTCCGGCGCGCCCCAAATCGCTTTGGGGGATGGTTTGGGGGACGCGACTGGAGATGCTCTGACCGTTTGGCTCTGCCCGCCCCGAAAATGCGTCTGGTACCACCTCCAGCGAAGCGATGCATAGTGACCGGCCGTCCGCAGTGACATAAATGTGGTCCAAATATGCGTCAAGTTTGCGTCTTCGCGGACGCTGCTCGGACGCAGCGGTCGTCCGCCCAGCCCTCGCACAGGCCCGCCTTGCTTCGTCTTCCATAGTATTACTTACGGGTGACGCGCTGCAGCCTTTTCAGGGCCGCGTTAATGGCGCGCCTCGGCTTCCGCGAGCGTGCGCAGCTGGGCGGTGTCGCAGTGGCGGGATATTGAAGGCGGTATGGCTTCCGAGCCTCTTAAAGGGACGTCGGCGCCCATTTCCCCCACCACACAATTGCCAGAGCCAATATAATCCACCCCACCGACGTCATGGGGAAGAAATGCTGGCCCTTCCGCAAGACCAAGAACGACCACGAGGCTAGCGGCTCGCGGTCCGGTAAGAAGCCACGGATCGGGCGGTACATCCGCATCAACTTCGCGCGCCGCCTTTCGGAGGAAAACCGGCCGGTGCCATGGTCGGACGCAAACCTGCCTGGAGGAGGCTGGTACCTCAACTCCAGGCGCGTGCCGGTACTCCCAGTGCCGCGTGAGGGCAAAGAGCGTCGGGACAAGGTGCGTCGCCGCCGAGCCATCTTGCTGCCGGACAAGGTGCGTACGCGCTCAACTCCTACAACTGGATCTCCTTCGAAACGTGGGAGTTCGACGCGCGTCACCGCGCTGGTTACCTCGGGGCCGTCGAGTTCTTCGACTGCGAGATCGCCGCGGAAGAAGAGGAGAACGACCAGAAGGACGTGGACGATGACGTGGACGAGGACGAGCAGGTGGAGCGCGCAGAGTACGACCACGACGACGGCGGGCCGGCGTGGGATCCGGAGACCCAGCCGCCCGACATTACCGAGGAGGAGGCCATTGCCATGGCACTGGCCAACAGCGAGGGTGACGAGCTCAACGTGCTCGCTTTGTGGGACAGGCTCGCAATCCAGCTCCGCGAGTCCGCGCTGCTGCAGGGTAGGCCCGCGATTCCTCCGGCCACGCCGACGCGTTCCAGCGACCGCGCCCCGGCTGCTGCTCCGGCCTGGGATCCCTGACCACCTTCACCACAGCCTCCAGCGCAGGCGACGGCATGGCCGCAGTTGCCGCAGTCTGCCCTACCTCCTCCACCGCCGACGTACCAGCTTCCACGGCCGACGCCGGAGTTCAAGGACCTCGTCAGCGACGACGACCAGTAGGCAGTACCTAGGTTTTTTATGGTTTTTTTATGTTTTTTATTAATGTAAACTATAACTTTATGAATGGAAAAAAATTATGCGTCATTCCGCTAGAGACACCCCGCCGTAAACGGACGCGCGGACGATTTCAACCATTTCGGGCGTCCAAACGAATGCTGTTTTGGCATCCGAAATACGTCGCCCCGCTGAAGATGGCCCTAACACGACAACTGTCTGACCGACCAAATTACAGCAAAACCAGCAATACACGGCAGCAAGCATGTTTGCACGGGCAAAGCACTAACTTGGTGCACGAAGATCTCAGCTGGTCTCAGGCAGATCTCAAACCGTGGAGAAATCTTGCCCTCAGAATTGCATTCATTAGTTTCGGAATTTTTTTAGATAAATCATTGATGTACATATCGCACCGATACTTACTCATGTAAATTTTTAAGAAAAAAATAAATTGTTTCATAAACTTGGTATGCACATACCTTCATACATTTCCTATAATACATGCACAAGATAATTTCATATATTTTTTGGATTTTATTTGGTATTTGTTTTTATTTTACTATTTGTCGCGAGACCAAGAGTGTTTAAGTTCTGAAAATTCTTGTCCAAGTGGTTCACTCTCTCACCTCTTAACCAAACTCTACTCCAAACCGTGGATTGATCTGGCCTTGGTATTCGCCTCCTCCCAATTCTTCCGCAATGTTTTGTCCTTCTACAAGATCGGGGTTGTGAATCTTGTTCAATACTTCATTCTATTTATGTCTACTTTCGTCCATTTGTGTGAAGTGTTTAGCGGGCGGAACCATCATTGAACATCTTCCACCACTTCCATCACTTGAGGAAAACAAACATCCTTTCAAACAAGGTAGCTTCAGACTGAGGACTTCGACTTCGGTCGGGGATACCTGCTATCCTAGGTAAAGATGTGGGGTTACCAGACGCCAAGTGGGTCAGTGGATTGTGACCGAAAGAAATGTGATTCCCCCATGGCGAGGCAACTCTGCGACAAAGAAAGCCCCGTGAGATTTGTTGAACAATATTACCCAGCGTAACATATGAACAACAATAATTCTGAAAATAGGGGCTAAACTTAAACTTCTTGGCCCAACATCATTTGTCAATAGAATACCAAACACTACTTAGCTAGATTGTAGCGGTTACATATCAGTGTTGAACATGCCATATGAACATACAGTACTAGATTAATCTAAAGGTACACAACTCTAGTTCAATGTTTTAATGTGATATAAGAAAATTCTCATAACAATTGTAGTTAATTGTTTTCGTTCACATCAAGAGCACACATTAAACAACAATTAAGCAACAAATCTTCAGCCTTGGGGAAGGTGTTCTTAATTCTTCGCATACCTAGCAACCCAAACCATAACCCATCTTCTCCCACGCCTTGAGTGTTAAAACCATGGATTATCAACCAAGTAGGCAACATAATGGGCAAGGAAATCCAAAGCAAGACATGGAAATGATTTTATGTTCTCCCAAATACCCTCCATGGAGTTTTTATCAGTGCCAACACTCTTCTGGATGGCAATAGAATGTCTTTCGCTACAAGACATGAGAATTGCTTGCATCCCTATTTTTTTGGCACAAGGATTAATTGTGACTTATTTGGTCTAACATCTCGTGGCTAAACTTCATGCGGGGCAGCTTCAATTTTGGCTACATACCTCCTCTTCACGATTAGTAACCTATGTAGCTAGAGTCTCTTGCATATTACCTCATGGCCATGGAAATGCCACGAATAGTAGTCATGTCACAATAATGTTTTTTTAAAGATTAAATTTTATTGAGGCATTTCGCCAGACACAATACCAGCAATAGCCGCTGGTACCTCATACTCCTAGAGCAAAGCTCTATTAATATCACAAGACCTCCTAATTCTCGCAAGTTCACGGGCATGTCTATTCAACTCACACTTACACCAAATAATATTACAAGAATAAAATATGGTGCTAATTTGGAACCTTAGTTCATCAATGATTACTCCCAGCGATGAAGAGTTAACTTGTAAACTATTGAAGACATTTATAAGGAATTGCGAGTCTGACTCCAGGATGATGCGAAGAGCGCCCAAATGTTCAACTAGCCGAAGTGCTTGTACAACCACACATAGTTATGCACGGAAAGCATCCGAAACATGTTCAGATCTGCCTGCAATTGCTGCCATAACTTCGCCCCGCTGATCATAGACAACAACACCCACCCTGCATGGCCATGTCCAGGTGTGAAAGCACCATCAATATTGGCCATGAACATCTGGTTCAGGTGGCGTCCAAGAAGTTTGCATCAAATGTTTGTCTTTATTTTTCTCGTGTGAAACCTCCAAGTATTCAACCACGGTACAACGAACTTGATGTGCAATAGCTTCTGCACCAAATGTTTTCTCACCTTCCCTTAGTTTATTACGATTGCACCACCATAACCACCAAAGGGTCAAAATATGCACTCTCACCTTCATTGACTTCGTCCAAACTATATCCAATGCATGTACCGCAGAGCACGACCGACTCGGTTCTCTGCTCAAATCCTCTAAACCCATGCACTGCCAAGCTTCCTTCACATACTAAGCACGACAGACTCAGTTCTCTCCTCACATCCTCTAAACCCATGCACCGCTAAGCTTCCTTCACATACTGAGCATGACAGACTCGGTTCTCTCCTCACATCCTCTAAACCCACGCACCACAAAGCTTCCTTCACATACTTGCACTTGATAAACAGGTGTGCTCCTTAATCCTCATCTGCATTACAGAAAAGACATCTGCCAGTTTCTAGTGCAACCCCACGCTTCCGCAGATTTGGTCTCAAGGCAAGAGAATTATGAGTCACCCTCCATATAAACATCTTTATTTTGGGCAGGCATGGACCTTGCCAAATATGTCGGCAACATTCATCTCCTCCATTGTTCAGGCTGCATATATGTTTTGTGTTCCCAGACCGCCCCCAAGTCCGAACATTCTCAACAAGCTGGACTAGCAATTTATAGGCTTGTTTCACCGAGTGCATCCCTTTGTCATCAGAATGCCAAACGGCAAAATCCTCGAGATTAGCACCAACATGCATACTAAGAATCAGTCTTCCATCATGTTCATCAAATGTATCGATTACCAACTGTTCATCCCAAATGCCAGTAACATGATCAAATCAGCTACTCTCTCTAATAAACTACCATTCCGTGGAGATGCAACTATCCTGTTCCATAGAGTGAGGATCCAAGGATGTTCGCAAATTTTGACGAACTCACCGTTGCCAATTCTCCAAATGAAACCCTCCTTAGCCAATGCTATACCTTGGAGGCCTGCTAACGAAACTTCCTCATCTTCGTGGTCCTTGGAGAAATAAAAGGAAATCTTGTAATAATAGGTAGGAGGGGTTTAGCCGACACGAGACATGTCTCCAAAAGATGTAAGAATGAAATGATATCGATAGTTTTTTCTTGTTTGGGGAGGAAGGGGTGAGGAAAGGTGTATATCAATTCGCGAATGGTTGAGCTTATCTGCCAAAACCGTTGGTATATTTCTCAGATCAGGGGAATTGCACATTTGCCACACTTTTATTTTGTGCACTTTGCATATTTGCCACACCATGTGTTACTGACATGTGGCGATCATAGGGCAAATATGCAATAAAAAATGTGAAGTGTTGCAAATATAAGCCTTTTAGAAAGCTAAAATAGCTTTCTCCAAAAACTTATATTTTGAAATGTAGGAGTATTTTGCTGAAGCAGCAAAGGTATTTTGCGGGAGCAGACGTTCGGGAAGCAGGAAACTGTTCACACCAAACATCACCACCATTTCAAAATTCGAAAAAAGTTGCCCCAAGCCGCACCACAAAGCCTGAACGAAACGTTAGATAAAAAGATTCCAGTTCCAGAACCGGAAGCAGCCTCGCTCCACCCACAACAATGACGAGGAAGAACCTAGGCGAAACCAAAACCCCACCTTCGTCTACCTCGGTTCCTCCCCCACCGCCGGCGGAGCCCAAGATGGCGGCGACCATCGATGTCCTCGACAACGACGACCTCCGCGACATCCTCCGCCGTCTCCCCGCGGCCGACCTCCTCCGTGCCGCCCTCGCCTGCCACCGCTGGCGCCGCGTGGCCTCCCGTTGCTGCCCCCGCGCAGCCCCGCTCCTCGGCTACTTCTTCCACCCCACCAAGGACTCCGATCGAACCTGCTACGACGCCGTGTTCGACCCCCTCGACGCCTCCGTCCCGCGCCTCTCCCTCGACTTCGCCCCGGACGCCTCCAACTTCCAGCTCTACGACTCCCACCAAGGCCTCCTCCTCCTCGAACCGGCCGTCAAACTCCCCAAGGGCATCCTCCCCCGCTTCCTCGTCCTCGACCCGGCCACCCGCCGCCGCGTGCTCCTCCCGCCGCCCCCGCGCGACACGGTCCCCGACGACCGCATTTGGCGCGCCTCCAGGTACTACATCGGCTCCGCGCTCCTCTCCCGCGCGCACCCCAGCAGGCTCTCCTTCGAGGCCATCTGCTTCGCCATCGACGACGGGCACCCGCGCGCCTGGGTCGCGTCCGTCGACGACGGCGAATGCAGCTGGCGCGCGCTCCCACGGGACGAGGATGTCCTGGTCGAATTCGACCCCTGGTTGTTCGAGAAACGCGGCGTGCACGCCGCCGGGAAGATCTACTGGCACATCTGCAACTCCTGGCGCGTGCTCGTGCTGGACCCGTCCACGCTCAAGTTCTCCTACCTGCGGGCGCCGGACGCGCTGGGCTGCGCCAAGTACCGCGTCGGGGAGACGCCGGAGGACGGGCGCCTCTGCATCGTGACCGACGCCGAGAGCCAGCTGCAGCTCTGGGTGCGCGGGCAGACCAGGTGGAGCGACAGGGGCTGGCTTCTCGAGAGGAAAATCGTCGACTTGCGCGTGCTCTGCGACATGATGCCTGGCCTGCCCAATCACCCCATGTTCAGGACCCTCAGCGTCTGGCCCAGCGACATGGACGCCGCCCGCTCCGGGAAGGTTTTCATCAGAACCATGGGGTACGGCCGCTTCTCGTTCCATCTCGATACGGGCAAGCTCGAGCGTCTGTCCACGGAAACCGGCATGGATTACGGACACCCCATCTTCGCCTACTTTCTCGCATGGCCGCCCGCCTTCCTTGCTCCCGAGTACTGAATCCAGTTACTGTACTACTTGTAAGACCACCTTCCTCTCCTTTTTTCTTGTTCACCAATGTTACTTGCTCTTATACTATATATATGCTAGTCATATCACATCTATTCATGTGTTGTTCTTGCCTCGATCGACAAGCTTGTTGCATCTGCATAGTACCACAAGTAGGAAGCACAATTGTATCCCAGCGAATAGGATTCTAGGATTTGTTGGGTTGGGAGTTCATCCTGCATGATACTGAAGTGATTGTGCTCAGAGCTGCAATAATGGGTGACAATCAAAACTAAGTTTACTTTTGATATGTTCTGAACTTCTCGTCATAATTACTGTTGTTTACCATGTTTTTATGCTAGCAGCACAAGCCATAATTACATGTTTGCGACTTCACTTATTTTTGCCTCATGGTTTATAGTCTCTGGTTTCTGCACATGTTCATGTTCATGATCCTATCCTAGTGCTGTACTGCATCCCAGCGTTTCTCCATTTTAATGTGTGAATTGTTGATAAACGATTTGAATGAAAGTTTGACGCCATGCATTATAGTAACTTCAAGTGACCGGTTTTATATAGTACTACTTGATAAGTAATCCTGTCACCGGGGCGGACATAATGTATATACCAGTAATTATCTTGCTTATGGGTCGTAATGTTTGTTTTGGCATAACAGTTCTGTCAATTTGGTTTGAGTTCACTTACTCAGTTTGGTATGGAATTCTAAAATGCTGGGTGATTGTTATGCTGCTAATTCAGTGGGCTACAGGCTTGTTGCAAGTTCTCCACTAGACTTAGCTAATCTTTCTGAATCTTATGCCTAAGAAATCAGCATCCTGAGCCATACGTTTAGTTTGTACCATAATGTGTTTGTTCTCTTAGATAATTCTGTTTGTGGTAGTGGCTTGGGTAGTGTAGTCTTTATTACCCACGTTGATTTTATAACTACCACAGAGGGTGCAACTGTGTCTCTGCATTTTGCAGAATTTAGTCATTTAGAAGATCAAAGAGATTTTACTAGAAAGGATATAATTGGTGTCAAATATGCATATGACTATATATGGGTTGTTCATTGTGTCATTATTGGTAAATGAAATTGTAATGTTCACTCTATAAAATTAATCATTGGAGTTATTTTTGTGAACTTATTTACTTTAAGTTTAGGAGATAGATGATCTAGTTTAATTTGCTTGTGATCATACCTAATAGATCCTAGTACAGTTGAATTATTACAATCTTTCATATACTGAGCTGTTATCCCGTTTCCAGTTCCAAACAATGTACCCATAAGCTTAATGTTCTGTTACAACTCCATTTTATTTCTTTAACTAGTGGTTCTTCTTGTTTGCTCATATAAAATTCTGTCTGTTTGATTCGCTGCAAATTTGGTTGTTGACAATTCTGTCATTCTTATGATTTAGGGTGGTAACTTGCAATGCATTGGCGCAACTTTGTTTGGAGTCAGCTTGCATGCATCCTTCCATATCTAATTCTACTCACTACTTATGTGCTGCCATCTCCCTTTCAATCTGCACGCCGAGAAGCTCTGAGCATTGTGTGGTGTGTGCAGTATGAGACTATCTATGTAGTTTATTCATGCTATGTTATCTAAGCATCCTTTGGACAAGATGATATTTGGCCAGATGTACTGTCAAATTATGCTGAATTTGGACGAACCATGGTTTTGCTCGTATTCAGTAATATTTATCTTATTTCAAATCTAGTGTTGTTCCGCCGTGCCTTGGTAATTTGAGTGTTTGGGCACTTATGATGGTCAAATTAATTGCTTGAATTTGTATAGCAAGCCATAGTTCAGCATCAAGCAATTGGGTAGTACAAGGAGTGTTCTACAAACCTGGTGACATAGCTTGATTCTTCATTGCATTTAGCTTGTCTTCTGCAGACTATTAGGTAAGCAAACAATATTTTAAACCGCAAAACACTGATGTAGGGAGATAGATGAGCTGTTTAAATTGGAAGGCTTTCTTTAGCATGAAACTAGGATTTTCATTCTAACCTTTTTTTACCCAGTCTCTCCAGCAATTTTTCTGTGGCTCATGCTGTAGATGCACTTTGCATCACCAGCACGTCGCTGGATCACTTAAAAACCGAAAATGCTGGTCTACATATACTCGGCGTCCCGGTCCTATCACATGCGTTCACGCTGCCGGGAAGAGATCGCCGCTGCGTTCACGCTGCCGGGAAGATGTACTGGCACATCTGCAACTCCGGCCGCGTGCTCGTGCTGGACCCTGCCACGCTGCGCTTCTCCTACCTGGTGGCGCCGGCAGAGCTGGGGCCGTACGCCAAGTATCGCATCGGCGAGACACCGGAGGACGGGCGGCTTTGCCTGCTTGCCATGGGCAGCGATTCAAGGCAGCTGCAGCTCTGGGTGCGCGGCGAGGCCAGGTGCAGCGACAACGGGTGGCTTCTGGAGAGGGATATCATGGACATGCGCGTGGTGTGGGACGCGGTGCCAGGCCTGCCCACGGACCTGGAACGAAGGATCTTCAACCTTTGGCCCAGCGACATGGACGCCGGGCGCACCGGCAAGGCCTTCATCCAGACCTTTGGATACGGCCGCTACTCGGTACATCTGGACACCGGCAAGATGGAGCGCCTGGAGACCAAGGATGGCAAGGAGTACGGGCACCCCATCTACGCCTACTTCCTCGCCTGGCCGCCTGCGTTCCTTGCTGCAGATCAGTACTGAGTTCCCGTTAATTGGTAAAACCTCACCCCACTTCTCTGTTCCCCCTCTTCATGATGTGATGCCATGGTTGTTCATTCATCCAAGCATTCTGATTGGTCATGCGCGTAATTTCTAGTTCTACCATCATCGATCTGGCTAATTGCTTGGGTAGTTTGTTGCACGTGCATCATCAGGCCATATATAAGTCCACTAGATTTGGACATGCATGTGTTCTAGGATGTGCATAGTTATCAAGATTTCATCTTGCAAGATAGCTAGCCTACTGAATGGGTTCAAAGTGGTAAGGAATGTAAAGCAATCATTCCAGAATACATGTCTCTGTTTTGGAAACCCTGGTCACATAGATAAGAGATAATTAGAGATAATCTATGCTGGTGGTTTGCCAGAAGATTTAGTAATTTACAATGCAAGGGTGATTGCTTATATTATTTGGAAACAGGGTTGATTAATTGTTTACTTAACTCAAGGTCAAATTAGATACATGAAGCTAAAGTGTGTCATGGCTCGGCATGTTTTCTGGCTGGAACAGAAATATTAGCTCTGGCTAGTTTTGTACAGTATCTGTGCTTCTTAACTTCCCCTGAGAATTCCTAAGATACAGGTGTAAAATATGCAATATCATTGTGACACACGCCCCTTGAATTTTTGAAATAATCAAATACTGTTATTTGTTATGTTCCTTCGTAACTAGAACGAAGTAAACAAATATTTGTATTTACCGTAGAAGGGATCGAATATGTTTACTATTAGCTAAATTGTATATGAAAACATAGCTAGAAATATCCTTTTTTTTCCTGGCAGAACTGAAATTATTTGTGATTGTGTGTTTCCTACAATTAGATCACTTTTGAAGATAAAAGAAATCTGCAATGGATATTATTGGTGTATACCATATATATATTGTTAATCATCTCATTTTAAGTGCCTTTGTTCCCTGGAACTACCTTACATTTTGAAATTTTGATATTTTGAAATCACTAAGTACTGCCAGCGGTCATTTTATTTACTTATATATGCTGGGAGTCGCAGTCTACTTGTACATGAATTTTAAGTTTAACCATTTGATACAACAATCTTCTCGTATTAGCTCGGCATGTTTAATGGCTGGAAAAGGAATATTAGCTCTGGCTGCTTTTGTACAATATATGTGCTTCTTAACTTCCCATCAGAATCCAGGGCAGATATAGATATAAATATGTAATACTATCTTTGTGATGCACCCGCCTTAATTTTTTTCAAAGGAATCAAACATTGTTCTTTGTTATAGTCCTTCACAGCTAAAACAAAAAAACAAATATTTCTATTTAGCATACAAGGGATCAAACCCGTTAACTATTAGCTAAATTGTATATAAAAACAGAGCTACATTTTTTTTCGGGAAGAGCTACAATTATTTGGGACTTTGTGTTTCCTACAATTAGATCACTTTTGAAGATCAAAGAAATCTGGAAAGGATATTGTTGGTGTGGAACTTCCATGTCACTATTTATATATTGTTTATCATCTCATTTGTTGTTATGTGTCTTTGTTCTGTGGAACTACCTTACATTTTTGAAATTTTGATCTCTTGAAATCAAGAAATACTGACAGCACTTTAACGAAAAAACTAAATATTGTCAGAAGTAATTTTATTTACTTACATATGCTGGGAGTAGCAGTGTACCTATAGATGAATTTTCAGTTTAACCATTTGATACAACACCCTTCTCATAATTCTAAGTATTTTTCACTTCATCTGAATCTGTATAATTTCTCAGATAACTCTTTCCAAAAGTCTTTAATTCGAAGAGTGACTATTCATGCATGTACCAAATTGTTTTATGCATGAGCTTATTTACTTTGTTACAGACCATTTTAGTATTTAATCGATCGCTTTCCGGTTTGTTCACAGTATTCTAATAGTTTGAACCACATCAAATTTGGCTCCTGGCCTATGATTCTGTCTCTTCTGTGATACACTGATACTACTATCATTTTTGTTTGTGCCTGGCAGAGCTAAAATTATCGGTGATTGTGTGTTTCCTACAATTAGATCAATGGTTAAGATAAAAAAAATTGAAACGATATTTTTGCTGTGGTACTTTCATGTGACTATTTATATAGTGTTTATCATCTCATTTGCCGTTGAGTGCCTTTGTTCCCAGGAAGTACCTCACATTTTGAAATTTTAATCTGTTGAAATCACTGAATATTTCATTTTATTTACTTATATGCTGGGTGTAGCAGTCTACATATAGACGAATTTTTATTTTAACCATTTGATACAACACTCTTCTCATAATTCTCAGATTTTTTCACTTCATCTGAATTTGTACAATCTCAGAAAACATTTTCCAAAAATCTTTAATTGGAAGAGTGACTATTCATACCTGTCCCAAATCGTCTTATATGTGAGCTTATTTTTTTTACAAACCATTTTAGTTTTTGATCGATCGTTGTCTGGTTTGTTCCAGTATTCTAATAGTTTGATCCATAACTCGTGGCTAATGTTTCTGTCATTTTTTTGCTTCAGGGTGCTGAGTCTGCAACTTGTGTTTGAGATCAGCTCACATCTCTTCATCTCTGGGTCAAAGTTCCATCTGCACCTTCACTCAGGGCAAGAGGAAGAAGATAGTTGCAAAGACTATTGATGCCGTGCATCATTAATTTTCATGGTTGTGTGATGGATGATCAAATTTGTACGCGTGGGATAGTCCCAAGTTTAAATTTGGGTAGCACCGCATGGTAGTTTTGTTTCAGCATTGCTGTTATCCCATTTGTGTACCTTATCTCCTGTATACATCTACAGCCTTTTAACTTGAGAAAGCTTGCTGCCATTTTAATCATCCCGTGCTCGGGAACAATTGAACTCCGAGGTTAATTATCTCAGGCAAGACAAGTCGCACATTGCCTAGTGTTGCAACCTCAGATATCTAGTACTGTATCTGATTAATAAATCCTTCAATGAAGTAGCGCATAAACAAGCTTAGGAAGCCTACAGACTTTATCATATAGGAACTTGTCTTTTCTCTTGTTTAGGAGCTAGTCATAAAAGAGATAACTGCCCGTTGCAGTAAATCTCTCAAGTCTGAATGTGCATGGTCGCACATTGTTGTATGTAACTTATTAATAACTTCAAAAAATGGTTTTAATTTTCAAAAAAAAACATATATCTAGTATCTAGTTATGAGAAATCAGTATATCAAAATCCGCTAAGAGCATACTACCCGCGTCTTTCAAATGGCGTCCGATGCACAGACCGTTTCGGGGATGCCTCTACAAAGCGTTTCGGGGATGCCTCTGCAAAGCGGCATCCCGCAAACTGGGTTTAAAAAAAACTTGAACTTGAGGCTAGCCGGAAAATAGCCAATTTCATTCAAATTTCTTCAATTTTACAAGTTTGAATAAAATACGTTGAAATTTTAAAACCTAAACAATCGTGATGTGGGTTGGCGTCAGAACCACTCCGCGTCGATGGGTCCTCCTTCTCCTTGACGGTTGCTTTGCTCCTGCGCAGCCACGGCTCTTGCTCTCCCGCCGCGCTGGCTGCCAGCTATGCTAGTCCCCTCATCGGCCGTAAGGTCGACAAGTTTGACGGACTTGCTGGCCGACCACGCTATGCCAAAGGAGAGTGACGCCTCCCAAGTGCGTCGGTCGTTCATCGAGTTGACCGGGGCCTATCTACCATTGTCTTCACGGGTGGTGCTCTGAGTGGCGGCGGTACTCTGAGTGGTTAGGGTTTGAGAGGCGGTTTGTGAGCCGTCCCAATGGTGCCGAGACCTATTTATCGCCAGGAGCAGGTGAGTAGAGGCCGGTGCATAGAATTTCTTGCGGCGCGTGGGAAACCCGCTGCTGGCGCGTAGGAAAGTGAAGCGGCGACGACGAGGCACGTCTGCGCAGCTGATAGGGGAACCGGCGCCGCCATAATGAGGCAGACCGGTCGCCTAAAGTATTTATTAATGCTAACTGTCGAGTGTGCCGATTACATGGCTGGCCCAACCTACTAAATCTAATGTGTCATGCCGCGCGACTCGTGTTTCCTGCGCCATGCCATCCCTTGTGGGTTGGGAACTGCAAATGAACGCCGAACAGGATATTGGGTCATGCCAGATGCAAAACTATTTTTGTTCTGCCCGCTCCAAAATGCTTTGGATGCCCCGCACGGCTTGGATGCTCTAAGATGTGTAGGAGCAAGAAAGAAAGAGATGACATTGTGTTTTGGCTCATAGTTCCAAATACATATATTATGAAAAATATATTTTAAAACCTTTGCACAATTTGCTTCTGCTCTGGATAAAACAAGTCAAAATTAATTGGCAAGGGCTCGACGATTAAGGGAATTGCTTAAACAATCTTAGGCAAACCCTCTCCTAGTGGAAGAATAGATAGCTACTATTTATACTGGAACGAGAGGATATCTGGATTGAACAGGTAAATAAGTTTCTGGATGACTTACATAAACACCTAAAGATACATTAAAAAATCTATTAAAAAATCATGGGTATACATCCAGCCATAAGTATACAAAAATATGTGAAGAAAAGACATATTTTCTGGACTGTGTAAAAAAGAAAAAGATATATCTCATGAGAAACCATTTTTGAGCACCAAAAATTATATTTTTTTTACACATGTCATAATAAATGTCATTCTTTCGTGAAACTTTGTGTATGAACATAGAATATGTGGATGTGTGCCTGAAAAGTTTTTTCAGAAATTTTTAACATTTTAAAGTATATTTTTGAATAATATGTATGTCTACGCTATGAACCTAAATAGATTTCCGTATAAAGACTAATAATTGGATAATAGCTTAGAATTAAGAAAAATAATGCATCCAGTCCGGTGTGACTTTGTACGATTTTGTGACTGATCCCAACGTTGGAAAATAATGTGCCCATCCTCTATAACAGGGAGGTCTGTAGTCACTCTGCTTCAGACGCCAACCATGCCGCAGAAGAACAGAGGCAAAACCAAAAAGAAAGCCAAGGCCAGGACCAAAACCCCACCTTTCTCCAACTCGGTTCCTCCCGCACCGCCGGTGGAGCCGGAGGCGACGGCACCGGCGACGAACGATGTCCTCGCCGAGGACTCCCTCCGCGACATCCTTGGCCGCCTCTCCGTCGCCGACCTTCTCCGGGCCGCGCTCGCCTGCCACCGCTGGCGCCGCGCCGCCTCACGCTGCCTCCCCCGCTCCGCTCCTCTCCTCGGCTACTTCTTCCACCCCAGCGAGCCCGGTTTGCCGCCGCCCCAGACCTTTTGCAAGGATTCCGATACCCACGCCGCGTTCGCTCCCTTCGGCCCCTCCTCGCCGCGCCTCTCCCTCGACTTCGCTCCCAACTCCGACCGCTACGTCATCTGCGACTCCCACCAGGGCCTCCTGCTCCTCGAATCGGTCATGAAGCAGCCTGACGGCACCCTCCCTCGCTTCCTCGTCCTCGACCCGGCCAGCCGCCGCCGCGTGCTCCTGCCAGCGCCGCCGCGCCACACGCTGCCCGACGACCGCCGCTGGCGCGGCTCCAGGCACTACGCCGGCTGCGCGCTTCTCTCCCGCACGCACCCGGGCCCGGGCGGCCTCTGCTTCGAGGCCGTCTGCTTCACCATCGACGGCGGGCACCCGCGCGCCTGGGTGGCTTCCTTCGACGACGGCAAGTGCGTCTGGCGCGCGCTCCCGCGGGCCACGGACATCGACGTCGATTTCGACCCCTACTGGTTCGAGACCAGCTGCGTGCACGCGGCGGGGAACCTCTACTGGCACATCTGCAACTCCGCCCGCGTGCTCGCGCTCGATCCCGCCACGCTGCGCTTCTCCTACCTGCTGGCGCCGGACATCTACGACTGCTCCACGCTCCGCGTCGGGGAGACGCCCGAGGACGGGCGGCTCTGCATCCTGGCCGTGGCGAACGAGGGCACGCAGCTGCAGCTCTGGGTCCGCGGCAAGTCCAGGCGGAGCGACAACGGCTGGGTTCTCGGGAGGGAAATCATGGACATGGATGTGGTGTACGACGCCGTGCCAGGCCTGCCCGAGCACGACCAGAAGCACAGGTCCATATGTGTTTGGCCAAGCGACATGGACGCCGCTCGCACTGGGAAGGCCTTCATCAGGACTTGGGGATACGGCCGCTACTCCTTCGATCTCAACACTCGCAAGATGGAGCGCCTGGTGACGAAACGTGGCAAGAACTACGGCCATCCCATGTTCGCCTACTTCCCTGCCTGGCCGCCTGCGTTCCTCGCTGCTCCAGATCAGCACTGACTCTTCCTGCAGGTAATTGCTTGCTAAAACCCCGCTCCCTTCTTCTAAATATGCCATTAATTTTTGTCTATCCACCATGTGATACTTTCGTTGATCATTTTTCATGTGTTGTCTCGAGTATGTTGTATGTTGTTGGATGTGCGGTTGGGAACACAAGAGTATCTGTACCTTCTAGTATTTGTACCAAGTACTTCCTCCGGTCTTTTTTAATTAACTCAAATTTAGTACAAAGTGCACTAAATTCAAGTCAATTAAAAGAGACCCGAGGGCGTAGTTCAAAAATACATCTGTTTTGGATGTTCTGATATGATCAGTCTTTTTCAGTTCCAGTTTATTTGTAATGTTGGTTTGAGATAATTCTAGATGGTATATGTTGATGCTAGAATAACTTATAGCATACTTGTACCTAGCATTCCTAAGATTTCACGATTGCAAGTAATTTTGATGTCATCCTGTGCATCATGTTCCCTTTTAGCGACTTGCTTTAGTGTGCTGTTATTTCCAGGAATATCATTTCTCAAATTATTTTACTAGTATAATGAGGTTTGGGGTTAACCTCAGATCTCTGAAATGAAGGGGTTGGCTCATGCTTTTTGTTTATTATACCTTAAACTATTGTTTCAGTGATGCTCACTCATGATTGCAACTTTTTCACCTTTTTTAGTAGCATGTACGATTCATATGCATGGAAGCTCCCAAATATTGGCAGTTATACAAATTAGTACGTTTATGTTTGCAACAGGAATATTAGCTCTTGATCGAAACTTCTGCTTGCATTTATCTTAACTTCCCACGAAAATGGCAGGCGAATAGAAATAGTATGCAAAATCAATGTGATGCGTGCACCATCATTTGTTGAAGGATGCTATATTGCTCTTTGTTATGGTCCTGAACAACTAAAAATGAAGTGCTACTTGTTATGCCAACTAATCTCAGCCTTTAATGGATTTAATTCTGTATACAAAAAAGAGAGAGTGAGAGCTGGAAACAACCATGCATGATCCAACCCAATTATATTATGCTCTTCTCATAATTCTCAGCATTTTTCTAGATCATCTGAAGTGTGCACACTGTCAGCAAGTTCTTTCAGTTAAAGAAAATATTTGATTACAAGAGAGGCTACTCATGCCTGTTCTGAATTTTTAATACCACGTACCTGGGTAGAGTTCTGGTTACAAATCAGTTGGGTGTTGAACCGTCAATGCTTTCTATTTGTTCACAAGTTTGTACTATGATATGCTTTTCATATTTTTGAGAACTAATTTTTGCACCATTGCCATCATATCTCACAATTTTATGGATTGCAATTTGTAATGACCCCCCCTGCTTTGTTACATGTTGGCTTTTGTTCCGCCCTGAGATGACTCATGCATGATTGGAGCTTGCATATCTGCTACGAAAGTTTTAGTGTAGCAGCATATAACTTAGAATGTAGAATTCATATGCATGTAATCTGCCAATATGTTTATTGTTTGCAACAGAAATATTAGCTCTTGAACAATACTTGATGCATTTGTCTTTACTCCCCGCGAGAGTGGCTATCGGATGCTAGTATGGAAAATCTGTGTGATGCATGTACCCTGATTTGTTGAAGAATCAAATAGTGTTATTTCTTATTGTCTTGAACAACTATAAATGGAAGTTTCCATTTTCTGTAAAGAAAAAAAATTGCTAATCCCCTATTTTGGAAGCCCTGGTCACATAGGTAAGAGATAATTAGAGATAATCTTTGCTGGTGGTAGAAGATCTAATAGCATAGCACACCCCTGTACTTCCTCTACTTGGTTCGTGTCTCTAGAACAAAAAAATCTACTTACCGCACGAGGGATCAAATCCGCTAAAGCTAAATTCTGTACGAAAACAGAGCTACAAATATCCTTTTTCGTTTGTGCCTTGCAGATCTAGAGTTAAACATGATTGTGTGTTTCCTACAATTAGATCACTTTTGAAGATCGAAGAAATCTGGAAAGGATATTATTGGTGTATACTATTTATATATACTGTTAATCATCTCATTTGCTGTTAAGTGCCTTTGTTCCCTGGAACTACCTTACATTTTGAAATTTTGACTGTTGAAATCACTAAGTACTGTCAGAGGCCATTTTGTTTACTTATATATGCTGGGAGTAGCAGTTTTCATGTAGATGAATTTTCAGTTTAACAATTTGATACGATACCCTTCTCGTATTAGCTCGGCATATCTGTGCTTCTGAATTTCCCATCAGAACCAGGGCAGATATAGATGTAAAATATGTAAAATCTCGTGAGGCACGCGCCTTGATTTTTTTTTCAAAGGAATCAAATACTGTTATTTGTTATAGTCCTTCACAACTAAAAAAAAGAAAAAATATATTTCTAATCCGTTAACTATTAGCTAAATTGTAAACGAAAACAGAGAATAATCCTTTTTTTCCTGGCAGAACTGAAATTATTCGTGACTTTGTGTTTTCTACAATTAGATCACTTTTAAAGATCAAAGAAATCTGGAAATAAGATTGTTGGTGTGGAACTTCCATGTGACTATTTTATGTTGTTTATCATCTCATTTGCTGTTAAGTGTCTTTGTTCCGTGAAACTACCTTAAAATTTTGAAATATTGATCTGTTGAAATCAATAAATACTGACAGCACTTAACGAAAAAACTAAATATTTTCGGCAGTCATTTTGTTTACTTACATATGCTGGGAGTAGCAGTCTACCGGTAGGTGAATTTTCAGTTTAACCATTTGATACAACACCTGTCTCATAATTCTCAGTATTTTTCACTTCATCTGAATATGTATAATCTCTAAGATAATCCTTTCGAAACTCTTTGATTGGAAGAGTGGCTATTCATGCATGTCCCAGATTGTTTTATACATGAGCTTATTAATTTTGTTACAGACCATTTTAGTTTTTGATCGATCGCTTTCCGGTTTGTTCACAGTATTCTAATAGTTTGATCCACAGAAAATTTGGCTCCTGGCATATGATTCTGTCTCTTTTTTGATTCAGGGTGCTGAGTGCGCAACTTGTGTTTGAATTCAGCTCACACCTTTCATCTCGTGGTCCAAGTTCCATCTGCACCTTCACTCAGCGCAAGCGGAAGAAGACCACCTTGTTATGTATCAAGACTAGCTAAACGATGTGAGCGCTATGACTAGATGATACTACATGCAAAGACTATTTATGGCCCTTTGTTTTGACTGATATCCTACTGCCCTGCATCATTAACTTTCATGGCTGTGTGATGGATGATCAAATTTGTACGTGTGGGATAAGTTTAAATTTAGTGTAGCACAGCATGGTATCTTAGTTTCAGCATTGTTGTTTTCTCATTTGCGGGTACCTTATCTCCTGCATACATCTACTGCCTTTTAAGAGAAAGCTTGCTGCCATCTTAAGCACCCCGTGCTCGGAACACAGTCCGACTTCAAAGTTTTAACAATTGAACTCCAAGGTTATCTGTGACAAGACAAGCCGGACATTGCCTAGTGTTGCAGTGAACGTTTGTGCTAAAATATGTGCAACCTCATCATATATCATATATCTAGTAATGAGCAATAAGCAGATCAAAATCCACTAACATGTGTAGGAGTAATAAAAAAGACTAATAATTAGTAATTGATTTTTTTCGATAAAGAGAATATATTAATATCAAGAGATACCAATTACACCCAGTTTCTGCAACAACGCAATACCCTAATGGTAGTATGTGCACACAGCAAAAAAAAAAGGAAACTAAGAAAAGAAAAGTCCTACCGTATACCTCCACCACCAATACAACACTTAAACAAGCGCCGTTTTCGCCCGATTAAAGATCTTAGTTTTTCACTCTGAAGATAGTCTTTACTCTCAAAATAATGCCTCGCCATTCCCAAGCATAACCAATTAAGGTCAGACCTTGGATTTTTATCCTAAAAGGTAAGACTCTAAACTTCTTGCATATTGTAGCTGCGAAGCCCAGAACACCAAGCAAGGTCATCATGATATTCTCCACCTTTGACTTCACTATGGACCAAAATGTCATATGGTTGAAACACAAAGCGAGCTTCGCGCCGCTCCCTCCAGAATCAAACTGTCTGTTACGTTCGCCAGTGGTGTCGTCGTGGTGAATAGACAGATGCCATAGGATGGCTTAAGTTGGGGCCGAATGGACGCTAGAGGATTCGGGAGAGGGTTTGGTTAACAGAGGGGTGAACCTCGGATGGATTCCGGTATCTTTATTGATGAACTTGGCCTTGGCCAGAGGTTGAAGATGAACAGTACAAGCTCCTATCTCGCGTCTCTTGCGTATCTGCCCGCGATGGGGTGTTCCCCCTCTCCTTATATAGGGGAGAGGGTGGCTTACAAGGGAAGGAACCCTAATGGTATCTTTGACTGGACAAACTACTTTACAAAGCTTCTTTGGCCTCAGATGACGCCGGTATGTCTTTAATCAGGGAGCGGTGGATGCTTTAGCGTCATCTTCTACTTTGGCGTCAGGCTTCGTTTAAAGCTACTTTGCTTAGCTCATCCTTGCCCTCTAGCCTCGGAGAGAATCTTTGACCAGAGTGCCGACAGGCTACAGTGAAAATCATACCGGTGCTCCGGTACCTCTCTTGTTCCCCAAGTTCCGGTATACCCCTCCCGGGATACCGGCAGGTTTTAACTTGGTTCTTGCCAATCTCAGAAACCATCCGGATTGATCTACAATCCGGTATCTTTAAGAAAGAATCATGGCAACTTCGCCATGCCTTTGGCCTACCGGGGGCCATCCCCCCGACATTAGTCCCCGAAGCTGGTATAGTCCGGCAGACTCTGTCTGACGGACCATGCCAGGTTCCCAAACCAACGTGCCGGATTAATCCTTCCGGCTTCCATTTAAACTCTTCCGGCGCACCTGCCGGACTTAAACCCTCACATTTCAACCGAACCTCCGGTATCTTTTTCCGGTAGCTTAGCTATTAAACTTCCTCGGTGAAGTCGAGAATATCTCGGGTATAGTGCCTGTCAGAGACATGCACACTGTTTCTGACGCGCCAGTGCCAGAGGTCACTTCCCTTCGGTTTCTGCGCCCGTATTTAATGTGCCACATCGGATCCCCACCGCCGTTCCGGATCCGTGCGGCCTTCCTGTGGCATCTTGGTTTCTCGCGTGTATTCCTGTGCCACGTGGCGGCCCACGAGGCGAAGCGCCGTGGCCCAGCGGTTGCTGGCCCACGAACCTCTCCCCCTATTTAAGGGCACGACGGTTCTCCCTCTTCTTCTTCTTCTTCGCATTCACCAAGTTCTCGCGCACCCAGAGCTTCTTCCCGTTGCGCTCCTCTCCACCGCCGCTCGTCGTCGAAGCCCTTTCCTCCGACGAAACGCCGAAGGAGCTCCGCAGGGCCTTGCCTCGCTGAGATTCGCCGAAGGACTGCGCCTCTCCTACTCTGAGCGCCTCTCGGCACTCCCTCTTCTCCCTCGTTTCCGTTTGCCACTCCTTCAAGCTCGCCCTACTCCGACGGCCGTCGTCCTCTTCGCTCTCCGTCGCCATTCTCAGGTCAGTCTCGCAGACGAATCTCGAATCTCTTCTTTCCTTTAGTCGAGCTGCCCTTGGGTCGGTAGTTTATTTATCTTCCCCTTTCTTTTGTTTTTTCTCTTACTCGTAGATCTTCGCGAGGGGATAGATCCGGGGAAAGTTGTTTCTAGGTAGAACTTGGACTTAATCAGAGAATGTCTTCCGAGGATTACGTATCGGAAACTCCTGGTAGTAGCCACCAAAGCGAGAATCCCACCGTCTCTTCCGGAGGGGAGACTCCGGTGACCCAAGCTTCCGACGGGCTCACAGCCGACATGGCTCAGATGGAAAACGACTCTGATACGTCTCAAACGTATCTATAATTTCTTATGTTCCATGCTAGTTTTATGACAATACTCACATGTTTTACATACACTTTATATCATTTTGATGCATTTTCCGGCACTAACCTATTAACAAGATGCCGAAGCGTCGGCTCTCGTTTTCTCGCTGCTTTTGGTTTCAGAAATCTTACACAGGAAAATATTCTCGGAATTGGACGAAACAAAAGCCCACGGTCTTATTTTCCACGGAGGCTTCCAGAACACCGAAGAGGAGACGAAGAGAAGCCACGAGGCCTCCACACCACAGGCCGGCGTGGGCCCAGCCCTGGCCGCGCCGCCATGTGGTGTGGGCCCCTCGGCCGCCTCCCGACTCTGCCCTTTCGCCTATAAAAACTCTCCGTCGCGAAAACCCTAGTGCCGAGAGCCACGATACGAGAAAAGTTACTGTGGCGCCGTCGCCGCCAATCCCATCTTGGGGGATTCTGGAGATCGCCTCCGGCACCCTGCCGGAGAGGGGAATCATCACCGGAGGGCTCTACATCATCATGCCCGCCTCCGGATTGATGCGTGAGTAGTTCATCCCTGGACTATGGGTCCATAGCAGTAGCTAGATGGTTGTCTTCTCCTCTTGTGCTATCATGTTTAGATCTTGTGAGCTGCCTATCATGATCAAGATCGTCTATTTGTAATGCTACATGTTGTGTTTGTTGGGATCCGATGAATATGGAATACTATGTCAAGTTGATTATTGATCTATCGTATGTGTGTTGTTTATGATCTTGCATGCTCTCCGTTGCTAGTAGAGGCTCTGGCCAAGTTGATACTTGTGACTCCAAGAGGGAGTATTTATGCTCGATAGTGGGTTCATGCCTCCATTGAATCTGGGACAGTGACAAAAAGTTCTAAGGTTGTGGATGTGCTGTTGCCACTAGGGATAAAACATTAATGCTTTGTCTAAGTATATCTGTGTTGATTACATTATGCACCATACTTAATGCAATTGTCTGTTGTTTGAAACTTAATACTGGAAGGGGTGCGGATGCCAACCCGAAGGTGGACTTTTTAGGCATAGATGCATGCTGGATAGCGGTCTATGTACTTTGTCGTAATGCCCTAAGTAAATATCATAGTAGTCATCATGATATGTATGTGCATTGTTATGCCCTCTCTATTTTTCAATTGCCCAACTGTAATTTGTTCACCCAACATGCTATTTATCTTATTGGAGAGACACCACTAGTGAATTGTGGACCCCGGTCCATTCTTTTACATCTGAAATACAATCAACTGCAATCTCTGTTCTCTGTTGTTCTTCACAAGCAAACATAATTCTCCACACCATACGTTTAATCCTTTGTTTACAACAAGCCGGTGAGATTGACAACCTCACTGTTAAGTTGGGGCAAAGTATTTTGATTGTGTTGTGCAGGTTCCACGTTGGCGCCGGAATCCCTGGTGTTGCGCCGCACTACACTCCTTCACCAACAACCTTCACGTGGCCTTCATCTCCTACTGGTTCGATAACCTTGGTTTCTTACTGAGGAAAAACTTGCTGTTGTACGCATCACACCTTCCTCTTGGGGTTCCCAACGGACGTGTGCTTCACGCGTTATCAAGCTCTTTTTCTGGCGCCGTTGCCGGGGAGATCAAGACACGTTGCAAGGGGAGTCTCTCACATCCAATCTCTTTACTTTGTTTATTGTCTTGCTTTACTTTACTTTATTTTCTGTTTTGTTTGCTTTCTCTATATCAAAAATACAAAAAAATTAGTTACTTGCATTTACTCTATTTTATTTTCTGTCTTGTTTGCTTTATATCAAACACACAAAAAATAGTTACTTGCATTTACTTTATTTACCTTTGTTTATTTCATCATGCTTCGTCCTAAGTTCGCTTTGAAAGATATACAAGTAGGGCATGGATCCATCATTGGAAGGGATAATATAGAAGAATTTTTCACTCATGTTAGTACGGTTAAAGATTTTGAAGATAGATCCTTGGTAGAACTTGCTCCTACTTATGAAATTGCTACTGCCTCTTTAGTGCACATGTTGGAAGCTAGATTTGTTAATCTTAATCCTATAATGCAACATATGTTTCTTACACTCGGTGATATGGAAGAAGGAGAAAAGAAAGATTTTGTTTTAGAAACCCTTCTTAGAGAATTTGAAGATGTAGCTAGAGAAGCTAGGAAAGTCTTTATTAAACATAAGATGCTTGGGTGATTTACCAATTTTGCAAATACCCTTGAAAAGATGGAAAAAAGATAGGCTAAAATATACTAATAAAACCAATTGTGAAGGGGAGATTAAAATACCAATACCTCATAAACTCATAGGAACGCATGAGGCACTAGAAAAGAATTTTGCTTGGATTGTTCCTGAAATTTTTTTTGAGGAGGATAGTAAGCCCAAGAGTAACGAAAGAGGAGTTCCTTACATAGATAAGATACAATGCATAGTTGATAAAACTCCAAATTATGATATTGATGCTTCATCTCTTGATAATACTTGAGTTACACTTTGTGCGCCTAGCTGAAAGGCGTTAAAGAAAAGCGCTTATGGGAGACAACCCATCATTTTATTTCTGCAATTTTTGTTTTATATTTGTGTCTTGGAAGTTGTTACTACTGTAGCAACCTCTCCTTATCTTTATTTTATTGCATTGTTGTGCCAAGTAAAGTCTTTGATAGTAAGGTTGATACTAGATTTGGATTTCTGCGCAGAAACAGATTTCTTACTATCACGAATTTGAGTAGAACTCTCTGATATGTACGAAACTTTCATTCAATTTGAGCTTCTTCATCTGAGCACGTTAAGTGCCTCTAAAAAATTCGTCTTTACGGACTGTTCTGTTTTGACAGATTCTGCCTTTTATTTCGCATTGCCTCTTTTACTGTGTTGGATGGATTTCTTTGTTCCATTAACTTTCAGTAGCTTTGGGTGATGTCCAGAAGTGTTAGGAATGATTGTGTCCTCTCTAAACATGTGAATTTTTGATTATGCACTAACCCTCTAATGAGTTTGTTTTGAGTTTGGTGTGGAGGAAGTTTTCAAGGATCAAGAGAGGAGGATGATATAATATGATCAAGAAGAGTGAAGAGTCTAAGCTTGGGGATGCCCCCGTGGTTCATCCCCGCATATTTCAAGAAGACTCAAGCATCTAAGCTTGGGGATGCCCAAGGCATCCCCTTCTTCATCGACAACTTATCAGGTCACCTCTAGTGAAACTATATTTTTATTCCGTCACATCTTACGTGCTTTACTTGGAGCGTCTGTATCCTTTTATTTTTGTTTTTGTTTGAATAAATTCGGATCCTAGCATTCTTTGTGTGGGAGAAATACACGCTCCGCTGTTTCATATGAACACTGGTGTTCTTAGCTTTACTTTTAATGTTCATGGTGAAGGTTGAAAATTGCTTCGTTCATTGCTATTTGATTGGAAACAAAAAATGCTCCATGTGGTAATTGGTATATTGTCTTGAATAATTTGATACTTGGCAATTGTTTTGAGCTCTCAAATAGATCATGTTTAAGCTCTTGCATCATGTAGTGTTGAACCTAGTAGTGGAGAACTATCGTAGAGCTTGTTGAAATTTGGTTTGCATGATTGGTCTCTCTAAAAGTCTAGATATTTTCTGGTAAAGGTGTTTGAACAACAAGGAGACAATGTAGAGTCTTATAATGCTTGCAATATGTTCTTATGTAAGTTTTGCTATACCGGTTCATACTTGAGTTTGCTTCAAACAACCTTGCTAGCCAAAAGCCTTGTACTGAGAGGGAATTCTTCTCGTGCATCCAAAACCTTGAGCCAAAACCCATGCCATTTGTGTCCACCATAAATACCTACTACATGGTATTTCTCTGCCATTCCAAGTAAATTGCTTGCGTGCTACCTTTAAAATTTCATTCCTTATCTTTGCAATACATAGCTCATGGGAAAATAGCTTAAAAAACTATTGTGGTATTTAATATGTTGCTTATTGATGCGTGTAGTTGACACGTCCGTTGGGAACCCCAAGAGGAAGGTGTGATGCGCACAGCGGCAAGTTTCCCTCAGTTAGAAACCAAGGTTTAATCGAACCAGTAGGAGTCAAGAAGCACGTTGAAGGTTGATGGCGGCGGGATGTAGTGCGGCGCAACACCGCAGATTCCGGTGCCAACGTGGAACCTGCACAACACAACCAAAGTACTTTGCCCCAACGAAACGGTGAGGTTGTCAATCTCACCGGCTTGCTGTAACAAAGGATTAACCGTATTGTGTGGAAGATGATTGTTTGCGAGAGAAAACAGTAGAAACAAGTATTGCAAGCAGATTTGTATTTCAAGTATTAAAAGAATGGACCGGGGTCCACAGTTCACTAGAGGTGTCTCTCCCATAAGATAAAAGCATGTTGGGTGAACAAATTACAGTCGGGCAATTGACAAATAGAGAGGGCATAACAATGCAGATACATGACATGATAAGTATAGTGAGATTTAATTGGGCATTACGACAAAGTACATAGACCGCCATCCAACCGCATCTATGCCTAAAAAGTCCACCTTCGAGGTTATCATCCGAACCCCTCCAGTATTAAGTTGCAAAGCAACGGACAATTGCATTAAGTATGGTGCGTAATGTAATCAACAACTACATCCTCGGACATAGCGCCAATGTTTTATCCCTAGTGGCAACAAGCACAACACAACCTTAGAACTTTCGTCACTCGTCCCGGTGTCAATGCGGGCATGAACCCACTATCGAGCATAAATACTCCCTCTTGGAGTTAAAAGTAAAAACTTGGCCAGAGCCTCTACTAGAAACGGAGAGCATGCAAGATCATAAACAACACATGTATAATAACTTGATAATTAACATGACATGGTATTCTCTATCCATCGGATCCCGACAAACACAACATAGAGTATTACAGATAGATGATCTTGATCATGTTAGGCAGCTCACAAGATCCAACAATGAAGCACAATGAGGAGAAGACAACCATCTAGCTACCGCTATGGACCCATAGTCCAGGGGTGAACTACTCACTCATCACTCCGGAGGCGACCATGGCGGTGTAGAGTCCTCCGGGAGATGAATCCCCTCTCCGGCAGGGTGCCGGAGGAGATCTCCAGGATCCCCCGAGATGGGATCGGCGGCGGCGGCGTCTCAGTAAGGTTTTCCGTATCGTGGTTTTTCGCATCAGGGGTTTCGCGACGGAGGCTTTAAGTAGGCGGAAGGGCAGAGTCGGGGGCGGACGAGGGGCCACACCATAGGGCGGCGCAGGCCCCCGGGCCGCGCCGCCACGTGGTGTCGCCACCTCGTGGCCCCACTTCGTGTGTTCTTCGGTCTTCCGGAAGCTCCGTGGAAAAATAGGCACCCGGGTCTTCGTTTCGTCCAATTCCGAGAATATTTCGTTACTAGGATTTCTGAAACCAAAAACA
>NC_061512.1:109886870-109901833 GCF_022539505.1 Lolium rigidum | reverse complement strand
GAGAAAGTTCTGTTACGTTGTCGCCGCCAATCCCATCTCGGGGGATTCTGGAGATCGCCTTCGGCACCCTGCCGGAGAGGGGAATCGTCACCGGAGGGCTCTACATCATCATGCCCGCCTCCGGATTGATGCGTGAGTAGTTCATCCCTGGAGTATGGGTCCATAGCAGTAGCTAGATGGTTGTCTTCTCCTCTTGTGCATTGTGAGCTGCCTATCATGATCAAGATCGTCTATTTGTAATGCTACATGTTGTGTTTGTTGGGATCCGATGAATATAGAATACTATGTCAAGTTGATTATTGATCTATCATATATGTGTTGTTTATGATCTTGCATGCTCTCCGTTGCTAGTAGAGGCTCTGGCCAAGTTGATACTTGTGACTCCATGATGGCGTGTATTTCACACGTTCGTTGGGCAACCCCAAGAGGAAGGTATGATGCGCACAGCAGCAAGTTTTCCCTCAGAAAGAAACCAAGGTTTATCGAACCAGGATGAGCCAAGAAGCACGTTGAAGGTTGATGGCGGCGGGATGTAGTGCGGCGCAACACCAGAGATTCCGGCGCCAACGTGGAACCTGCACAACACAACCAAAGTACTTTGCCCCAACGAAACAGTGAGGTTGTCAATCTCACCGGCTTGCTGTAACAAAGGATTAACCGTATTGTGTGGAAGATGATTGTTTGCGGAGAAAATAGTAAAACAAGTATTGCAGCAGATTTGTATTTCAGTATTAAAAGAATGGACCGGGGTCCACAGCTCACTAGAGGTGTCTCTCCCATAAGATAAAAGCATGTTGGGTGAACAAATTACGAGTCGGGCAATTGACAAATAGAGAGGGCATAACAATGCACATACATGACATGATAAGTATAGTGAGATTTAATTGGGCATTACGACAAAGTACATAGACCGCCATCCAACTGCATCTATGCCTAAAAAGTCCACCTTCGAGGTTATCATCCGAACCCCTCCAGTATTAAGTTGCAAAGCAACGAGACAATTGCATTAAGTATGGTGCGTAATGTAATTAGCAACTACATCCTTGGACATAGCGCCAATGTTTTATCCCTAGTGGCAACGAGCACAACACAACCTTAGAACTTTTCGTCACTTGTCCCGGTGTCAATGCGGGCATGAACCCACTATCGAGCATAAGTACTCCCTCTTGGAGTTAAAAGTAAAAACTTGGCCGGAGCCTCTACTAGTAACGGAGAGCATGCAAGATCATAAACAACACATGTATAATAACTTGATAATTAACATGACATGGTATTCTCTATCCATCGGATCCCGACAAACACAACATATAGAATTACGGATAGATGATCTTGATCATGTTAGGCAGCTCACAAGATCCAACAATGAAGCACAATGAGGAGAAGACAACCATCTAGCTACTGCTATGGACCCATAGTCCAGGGGTGAACTACTCACTCATCACTCCGGAGGCGACCATGGCGGTGTAGAGTCCTCCGGGAGATGAATCCCCTCTCCCGGCAGGGTGCCGGAGGAGATCTCCGAGAATCCCCGAGATGGGATCGGCGGCGGCGGCGTCTCGGTAAGGTTTTCCGTATCGTGGTTTTTCGCATCAGGGGTTTCGCGACGGAGGCTTTAAGTAGGCGGAAGGGCGAGTCGGGGCCGGACGAGGGGCCCACACCACGGGTCGGCGCGGCCAAGCACCTGGGCCGCGCTGGCCTATGGTCTGGCCACCTCGTGGCCCCACTTCGTGTGTTCTTCGGTCTTCCGGAAGCTCCGTGGAAAAATAGGCCCACGGGTCTTCGTTTCGTCCAATTCCGAGAATATTTCGTTACTAGGATTTACGAAACCAAAAACAGCGATGAAACGGAAGCGGCACTTCGGCATCTTGTTAATAGGTTAGTTCCGGAAAATGCACGAATATGACATAAAGTGTGCATAAAACATGTAGGTATCATCAATAATATGGCATAGAACATAAGAAATTATCGATACGTCGGAGACGTATCAAGCATCCCCAAGCTTAGTTACTGCTCGTCCCGAGCGGGTAAAACGATAACAAAGATAATTTCTGAAGTGATATGCCATCATAACCTTGATCATACTATTTGTAAACATATGTAGTGGATGCAGCGATCAAAACAATGGTAATGACATGAGTAAACAAGTGAATCATAAAGCAAAGACTTTTCATGAATAGTACTTCAAGACAAGTATTAATAAGTCTTGCATAAGAGTTAACTCATAAAGCAATAAATCAAAGTAAAGGTATTGAAGCAACACAAAGGAAGATTAAGTTTCAGCGGTTGCTTTCAACTTGTAACATGTATATCTCATGGATAATTGTCAACATAGAGTAATATAACAAGTACAATATGCAAGTATGTAGGAATCAATGCACAGTTCACACAAGTGTTTGCTTCTTGAGGTGGAGAGAAATAGGTGAACTGACTCAACATAAAAGTAAAGAGAATGGTCCTTCAAAGAGGAAAGCATCGATTGCTATATTTGTGCTAGAGCTTTTATTTTGAAAACATGAAACAATTTTGTCAACGGTAGTAATAAAGCATATGAGTTATGTACATTATATCTTACAAGTTGCAAGTCTCATGCATAGTATACTAATAGTGCCCGCACCTTGTCCTAATTAGCTTGGACTACCGGATCTTTGCAATGCACATGTTTTGACCAAGTGTCACAATGGGGTACCTCCATGCCGCCTGTACAAAGGTCTAAGGAGAAAGCTCGCATTTTGGATTTCTCGCTTTTGATTATTCTCAACTTAGACATCCATACCGGGACAACATGGACAACAGATAATGGACTCCTCTTTAATGCATAAGCATGTGGAAACAATTATTATTCTCATATGAGATTGAGGATATGTGTCCAAAACTGAAACTTCCACCATGAATCATGGCTTTAGTTAGCGGCCCAAAGTTCTTCTCTAACAATATGCATGCTCCAACCATGAAGGTGGTAGTTCTCTCTTACTTCAGACAAGACGGACATGCATAGCAACTCACATGATATTCAACAAAGAATAGTTGATGGCGTCCCCAGAAGCATGGTTATCGCACAACAAACAACTTAATAAGAGATAAAGTGCATAAGTACATATTCAATACCACAATAGTTTTTAAGCTATTTGTCCCATGAGCTATATATTGCAAAGGCGAATGATGGAATTTTAAAGGTAGCACTCAAGCAATTTACTTTGGAATGGCGGATAAATACCATGTAGTAGGCAGGTATGGTGGACACAAATGGCATAGTGGTTGGCTCAAGGATTTTGGATGCATGAGAAGTATTCCCTCTCGATACAAGGCTTAGGCTAGCAAGGTTATTTGAAACAAACACAAGGATGAACGGTACAGCAAAACTCACATAAAAGACATATGGTAAACATTATAAGACTCCATACCGTCTTCCTTGTTGTTCAAAACTCAATACTAGATGTTATCTAGACTCTAGAGAAACCAAATATGCAAACCAAATTAGCAAGCTCTAAGTATTTCTTCATTAATGGGTGCAAAGTATATGATGCAAGAGCTTAAACATGAGCACAACAATTGCCAAGTATCAAATTATCCAAGACATTATAGCAATTTACTACATGTATCATTTTCCAATTCCAACCATATAACAATTTAACGAAGATGAAACTTCGCCATGAATACTATGAGTAGAGCCTAAGGACATATTTGTCCATATGCAACAGCGGAGCGTGTCTCTCTCCCATAAAGTGAATGCTAGGATCCATTTTATTCAAACAAAACAAAAAACAAAAACAAACCGACGCTCCAAGCAAAGTACATAAGATGTGGCCGAATAAAAATATAGTTTCAGGGGAGGAACCTGATAATGTTGTCGATGAAGAAGGGGATGCCTTGGGCATCCCCAAGCTTAGACGCTTGAGTCTTCTTAGAATATGCAGGGGTGAACCACCGGGGCATCCCCAAGCTTAGAGCTTTCACTCTCCTTGATCATATTGCATCATACTCCTCTCTTGACCCTTGAAAACTTCCTCCACACCAAACTCGAAACAACTCATTAGAGGGTTAGTGCATAATAAAAATTCACATGTTCAGAGGTGACACAATCATTCTTAACACTTCGGACATTGCATAAAGCTACTGGACATTAGTGGATCAAAGAAATTCATCCAACATAGCAAAAGAGGCAATGCGAAATAAAAGACAGAATCTGTCAAAATAGAACAGTCCGTAAATATGGATTTTATTAGGCCACCAGACTTGCTCAAACGAAAATGCTCAAATTGAATGAAAGTTGCGTACATATCTGAGGATCATGCTCGTAAATTGGCGTAATTTTCTGAGCTACCTACAGGGAGATAGACCCAGATTCGTGACAGCAAAGAATTCTGAAACTGCGCAGTAATCCAAATCTAGTACTTACTTTTCTATCAAAGACTTTACTTGGCACAACAAAACATAAAACTAAGATAAGGAGAGGTTGCTACAGTAGTAAACAACTTCCAAGACACAAATATAAAACAAAAATACTGTAGTAAAAACATGGGTTGTCTCCCATAAGCGCTTTTCTTTAACGCCTTTCAGCTAGGCGCAGAAAGTGTATATCAAGTATTATCGAAGGGTAGTGCACCTACAGCGGGGTTTGGAGTTTTCTCAACCATGCATAGTATATTGGATACATAAGTTTCAGCGTCTCCCTTTTCATTAGTCTTGGGCTTGCTACTTTCGTCGAACAAATTTTCAGGAACAAGCCAAGCATAGTTATTTTCTAGTGCATCATTCATAGCTAGGAGTTTACATGGTATTGGTGCTTTGATCTCCCCACCATCATTAATATTATTAGTGTATCTTATTCTATCCATGTCCATCTTTTCAAGGAGACCAACAAAATTAGTATGAGAACCAAGCATATTAAATTTAGCAAAGACCTTTCTAGCCTCTCTTGCTAGACCACCAAGGGTTTCTAAAACAAAATCTTTCTTTTCCCCCTCTTCCAAATCACCAAGTGTAAGAAACATGTGTTGGATTATAGGATTGAGATTAACAAATTTAGTTTCCAACAAGCGAACTAAAGCAGCAGCAGCAATTTCATAAGTGGGAGCAAGGTCTACCAAGTGTCTATCTTCAAAATCTTCAACGGTACTAACATGGGTGAAAAATTCTTCTATATTGTTCCTCCCAATTATAGACCCTTGTCCTACCGGTATGTTCTTTGTGGTAAAATTAAAAGGAAACATGATGAAATAAGTAAAGTAAATGCAAGTAACTAATTTTTTTGTGTTTTTAATATAGCAAACAAGATAGCAAATAAAGTAAAGCTAGCAACTAATTTTTTGTGTGTTTTGATATAAGTGCAGCAAACAAAGTAGTAAATAAAATAAAGCAAGACAAAAACAAAGTAAAGAGATTGAGAAGTGGAGACTCCCCTTGCAGCGTGTCTTGATCTCCCGGCAACGGCGCCGAGAAAATATGCTTGATGGCGTGTATTTCACACGTTCGTTGGGCAACCCCAAGAGGAAGGTATGATGCGCACAGCAGCAAGTTTTCCCTCGGAAAGAAACCAAGGTTTATCGAACCAGGAGGAGCCAAGAAGCACGTTGAAGGTTGATGGCGGCGGGATGTAGTGCGGCGCAACACCGGAGATTCCGGCGCCAACGTGGAACCTGCACAACACAACCAAAGTACTTTGCCCCAACGAAACAGTGAGGTTGTCAATCTCACCGGCTTGCTTGTAACAAAGGATTAACCGTATTGTGTGGAAGATGATTGTTTGCGAGAGAAAATAGTAAAACAAGTATTGCAGCAGATTTGTATTTCGAGTATTAAAAGAATGGACCGGGGTCCACAGTTCACTAGAGGTGTCTCTCCCATAAGATAAAAGCATGTTGGGTGAACAAATTACGGTCGGGCAATTGACAAATAGAGAGGGCATAACAATGCACATACATGACATGATAAGTATAGTGAGATTTAATTGGGCATTACGACAAAGTACATAGACCGCCATCCAAGCTGCATCTATGCCTAAAAAGTCCACCTTCAGGTTATCATCCGAACCCCCTCCGAGTATTAAGTTGCAAAGCAACAGACAATTGCATTAAGTATGGTGCGTAATGTAATCAGCAACTACATCCTCGGACATAGCGCCAATGTTTTATCCCTAGTGGCAACAGCACAACACAACCTTAGAACTTTCTGTCACTGTCCCAGGTGTCAATGCAGGCATGAACCCACTATCGAGCATAAGTACTCCCGACTTGATAATTAACATGACATGGTATTCTCTATCCATCGGATCCCGACAAACACAACATATAGAATTACAGATAGATGATCTTGATCATGTTAGGCAGCTCACAAGATCCAACAATGAAGCACAATGAGGAGAAGACAACCATCTAGCTACTGCTATGGACCCATAGTCCAGGGGTGAACTACTCACTCATCACTCCGGAGGCGACCATGGCGGTGTAGAGTCCTCCGGGAGATGAATCCCCTCTCCCGGCAGGGTGCGGAGGAGATCTCCGAGAATCCCCCGAGATGGGATCGGCGGCGGCGGCGTCTCAGTAAGGTTTTCCGTATCGTGGTTTTTCGCATCAGGGGTTTCGCGACGGAGGCTTTAAGTAGGCGGAAGGGCAGAGTCGGGGGCCAGACGAGGGGCCCACACCACAGGTCGGCGCGGCCAAGACCTGGGCCGCGCCGCCCTATGGTCTGGCCACCTCGTGGCCCCACTTCGTGTGTTCTTCGGTCTTCTGGAAGCTCCGTGGAAAAATAGGCCCCTGGGTCTTCGTTTCGTCCAATTCCGAGAATATTTCGTTACTAGGATTTCTGAAACCAAAAACAGCAGAAAACAGGAACTGGCACTTCGGCATCTTGTTAATAGGTTAGTTCCAGAAAATGCACGAATATGACATAAAGTGTGCATAAAACATGTAGGTATCATCAATAATATGGCATAGAACATAAGAAATTATCGATACGTCGGAGACGTATCACTCCAAGAGGGAGTATTTATGCTCGATAGTGGGTTCATGCCTCCATTGAATCTGGGACAGTGACAGAAAGTTCTAAGGTTGTGGATGTGATGTTGCCACTAGAGATAAAACATCAATGCTTTGTCTAAGGATATTTGTGTTGATTACATTACGCACCATACTTAATGCAATTGTATGTTGTTTGCAACTTAATACTGGAAGGGGTGCGGATGCTAACCCGAAGGTGGACTTTTTAGGCATAGATGCATGCTGGATAGCGGTCTATGTACTTTGTCGTAATGCCCTAAGTAAATCTCATAGTAGTCATCATGATATGTATGTGCATTGTTATGCCCTCTCTATTTTTCAATTGCCCAACTGTAATTTGTTCACCCAACATGCTATTTATCTTATTGGAGAGACACCACTAGTGAACTGTGGACCCCGGTCCATTCTTTTACATCTGAAATACAATCAACTGCAATCTCTGTTCTCTGTTGTTCTTCACAAGCAAACATCATTCTCCACACCATACGTTTAATCCTTTGTTTACAGCAAGCCGGTGAGATTGACAACCTCAATGTTAAGTTGGGGCAAAGTATTTTGATTGTGTTGTGCAGGTTCCACGTTGGCGCCGGAATCCCTTGTGTTGCGCCGCACTACACTCCTTCACCAACAACCTTCACGTGGCCTTCATCTCCTACTGGTTCGATAACCTTGGTTTCTTACTGAGGGAAAAATTGCTGCTGTACGCATCACACCTTCCTCTTGGGGTTCCCAACGGACGTGTGCTTCACGCGTTATCAGACTCCGGCAACTCCGCTCATCATACCGGTAACCAAGGAGAAGCCGGCAGCTCGAGCCAGGGCGCTGACATAGACTTGGACTCCTACACACGCGGGGCCTGGATGGGCTCTGACGTGACTCAAGCGGAGATCGATTGGCTCTACCGCTCCCGGAGGATACCAGAAGAGGTTTGGTGCCGCATCCCCGGCCAGGAGCGCCAGCCCGAGCCTCAACCGGGTGAGCACGTGGTCTTCGCCGCCCATTTTGAGCGCGGCCTAGGCCTTCCGGCGTCGGACTTCTTCCGGCGCTTCCTCGACTTCTATGAACTTCAGCCTCACCACCTTCCCGGCAACGCTGTCTTTTACATTTCTTCCTTCGCTGCTTTCATGGAGGGATACTGTGGTATCACTCCTTCCGTAAATAACTTCTCCTTCTTTTATTATCTCCGGAAGAATTCTCTCTAGGATAAAAAGCTTCCGTACCCCAAACCCTTCGTCCGATGTGGGGGTTTCATCCTATCGCCCCGTCAAGGGAGCAACTTCTTCAAGCTTGCCGGTCTGGAATCTGTCCGGACTTGGCAAAAGTCTTTTTTCTATGTCCGGAACGGTGGCCCGGATGATTTCATCAATCTTCCAGAATACATCCCTCGGCCCCCCTCTATGACAAACTGGCTCCACAACCCCCGGGATGATAGAGAGTCCCAGTGGGTGGCTCAATATGTTGTGAAGAGCCAAGAGGAGACCAACCTCTGCGCCGAGAACATTGTGAGGGCCTTCCTTCCTCGCCGGGTGCTGCCGCTTCAGCGCCACGGCCATAAGATTTGCCAAATGTCGGGCCTAAGGGACCCGACAAGAATTACCACTCATACGCTGAGCGCTGATGACTTGGTCCTTAAGGCCAAGCAAATTTTCCAGAACCCGCTGAGCCCCAGCGGGAAATACGGGATGATCCCTTACAGCCGAAGCAACCCTCCTCCATCTGAAGTAAGATCTTGGGGTTTCCGGAAAACCTCTTACCGGTACTGGCGAGCTTTTTGTTGACTTGATCTTAGTTGCTGCAGAACTTCCGCCGGAGCCAGAGGGAGGTGCCAGCTAGCTACTCGCCCAACCGGCGTTTCCGCGACGACAGCGAGCCCGACCCCTACACGAAGAGGCACGAGATGGGCCCTACCTATGTCAAGCGCCCCGGTAACTTCTCAACTCCTCCGGTTCACCCTTCCGGAAGTGACAACGAGGTTGTTACCCTCGAGGTACCTCCTTCAGCCGGTGACACTCCTCAGGTCGTTGAGCATGCGACCCCTCTGCAAGCTGAAGTTGGTCAGGAATTCCTGGACAACTTGGCCTCCGGGGGGCATAAGAATAAAACTCCGGCCCCTGAGGCCAGCCCCAGCGAAGCTCCGCCTGCTAAACGCCCCAAGAAAGATGGTCGCGGCAGGCCCTGCACCACCAAGCGCTACCGCAGCTAGATGCCGGTAACCGGCGGGTAAGATTCTGGTCTTACTTATCTTATCTTTTGCTCTTGATTTTCTCTCATTGCTTTTTCTAAGTTCCATTCTCTCTCTTTTTCAGGCCTGCTCTGAGCCTCACCCGGAGCGCTCCCGGCATCCCGTGGGAAACCTCTGAGGATGCCGCCAAGACCTCAACTCCTCAAGCAAGCCCGTTGCCATCCGGTACCGGAAAATATTCCGCCTCCCCTTTGGGAGGCACCACAAGTGCGGGGCGCGCGGCCCCTGAAACTTCATATCACCGCACGGAGGCGGATTTCTTTTCCCCTCCTGAAACAGAAGACACCGGCGCCAACAATATCGGCGCCAGAAACGAAGAAGCGGAGCGGGCGGAACTTCCTGTTCCCCCCTCTCCCAAGAAGAAGAAGAAGAAGGCCAGTGCCTCCCCCTCCAAGATCGCGCCGGAAACTTCTGCGCCGGCAAGCTCTCCCTCGGCAAAGGACGCGCCGGAAGTGTAACAACCCAACTTTTGTGACTTGATTAAAATTTTGGAATACAAATTTTTGGGCCAACAAAAACTTTTTCTATCATTAAAAATTTCATGCATATAGTTACTCTTGCTTTGGTTGTAGGATATGTGTGTGTATGTGCTTGTGAATATTCCAACTGTGTGCCAATATCTAGAACCCTAAAACTTCTTTTCACTATAACATCTTGCTTATCCCTTGTTTTATTTAACTAAAAATAACATGCTAAACCCTAGTGCATGTGATCACAATCTCTCAAGATCATGTTTCCTCCAAATTTTCATCCTCCATTTTTCTTCCATCCTTTCTCAAAAATTCAAACTCGAAAATCCTCCAAGCAAGTGCCAATTGAACCATCATTATTTGCCCTAGTCTTGCCTTTGATCACACATTTGAGGGTTGTTTTGAAAACCCAAAGAATGGGAAAATTAAGGGAATGGCCATGCCGGCCATGGTCACACCTCCTCCATTACCATCTATCATTTTTTTTTCTCTTTACTTTCCAACTCACCAACATGGTGGATGCTACTCTGAACCCACACTCGATCCCATCTCCTCTCTTTTCGCTCTCTCACTCTCCATCACGACCACATATGTGCTTATGCATTTTGGCATCATGTGGTTAAGAGAGGAATTAGAGAGAAGAGGTGGCCGGGGGTAGTGGATGTCCATGCATCGCATGTGATCATGCCAACCAAGTGCTGCCAAGGCTTGGATGCATGCACGACTGCACCACCTCTCTCTCACACCTGCGCCCTCTCCTTGACCCCATCTAGCTCCTATACTTCCCTCTTGTCACCTCTATCTTGGATCCATGCCGTGAGGCATGCACCTCCCTCTTAGGTGCTGCAGGACAGGCAGGCTATGCCAGCACCCGTGACGCCTCCCTGCAAACCTCTCTCCTTCCTCGGCCACTCTCCCGTGCACCCCTTCCCTTTCTGCAGCACACTCGACCCCCAACCGTCGGCGAGCGCGTCGCCATGGACACGTCCACGTAGGCAGCGCCACGGCCCTCTCCGATGGATTTCCACACCTGGAAGTGGACAAGGTGTGACACGCGCTGAAGGAGACACGCACAGTTGCAGCCGCGCCATCTCCTGCCCGCGCATGGCGTCGTCTCGCCGCTGACATCGCGTCGAGCACCTGGCAGGAGCGACGGGACTCGACCGCGCACTCCAGGCCGCACGTTCCCGACGCCCACTTCGCTCCAAATCGTGATGCCGTCGCTCAGCCACGTAGCCCACCGCCCCTCTCCGCCAATCCATCGCTGCCGCCGCCCTCTCTTCCTCGCCACAGACGCGCGCACCATGCACCGCGCGGCGAGACATAAAACGTCCCGGACCCCCCTCTTTCTCAACGCCTTCGCCATCAGAACGACACACCACCACAACTCCACCTCCCGAGAGGAGAGGAGCTCCTCTCCTCCCTACTCGCCGTGCTCGAGCTCGGCACCTGCCGGGGGCGGTGAAGGTTGCTGTCAACCACCGTCGCCATCTCTCCCCTACTTCTCCCTCGCTTGATGCACCACTGCTCCCTCTCTCTGACGCACTTGCGTTTCTTTTCCCCAGGAAACCCTGTAGAGGACGCCGGGGTTAGCCGCACATTCGGCCGTCGCCGTCGCTCGCCGGAAGAAAAAGGTTCTGTTTTGGCCTCCACCACCCTCCCTGGAAGCCCCTCTGTCCCCTCTTCCTAACGCGCCTACCCATGCTTGCTAGGTGGACGTGTAGACGCCGGCGTTCCGAGCAGCGTCCGTGGCCCGTCGCCGTCGACCGTCGCCGACCGCTGCTGTTTGCGCCGCCGCTACCTCCATTCGGAAGAGGAGTCTCCGCCAGTCCAGAGCACCCGCTCCCACCATTTTCTGCGACCGGAGGTGAGCATGCTAGCCGACAGAAGCAGCCAGAGTTCCGCCGGCGTTCTGCGTCGCGGGGAAGGAGAAACCTCCTCGTGCATGCATGCCTGGCCGGGGCCCGCAGGCCAACGTGGCCCGCCACGTCCCCGCATTCAAGCGGGATGGCCTTCCCGCGCAGCCTTAGCGCTGCTGGGCCGAATCTGGCCGAGCCCAGCCGCCCCGGCCCGAATTCGTTTCCTCCTTTTTCTCTATTTAAACCTGCCAGTAATCTCCTGTCTAGCTTTTAAATCACCACAAATTCATCCAGTAACCAAATGAGTTGATTCAAGTTCCTACATGCTCACAGATGTTTTCTTAACCATATACAATTGCATGCATGTGATTTAGTGCTGTAAAAATGAGCTGTTAAATGAAAACCTAAAAAGTATCTGATTGTGTAATTTATTTAGTGTGTGAGGTTGGTGCAACCTTTCTGCATGAGGTTAATTTGGTTGTGAAGTGTATTTAAGTAGCTTTATTTTGGCACTAGCCTCACATGCAGGAGCTTCCTGGATTTTAATTGTTTTAGAAAACAAGATCTGTCCAGAGAGCTAGTAAATGATTTTTAATTTGAAAAATAATAATGTTTTTGAAACAAACCCAAGTGATACTGGTAGATATATCTATAGAGTAATTTTGTGCCAAGGGAAATATTTTTAAGAGTTATAGTTTAGTTTTAAGAATTTAATTACTGAAACAGTATACCTTTTCAGTATTTGATTTTTATAAAATCATTTACAAATCAGAAAAACTAGCTGGCTAACCCGCGCATTTGCGCGGCTAGTATTGTGAAGATAGTACTGTTTGCATACCTATATGTATTACCGAAGAATGTATGTTTTACTTATTAGTTGTCAAAAACTATAGATGTTTGACTGGAAGCTTTTTGGGAATTCAAGTAGTACCATCATAGACCAAAATCTGAAATAATTTTATATCGTGAAATTCTTTCTCAGACAAAGTCAAACTTATAATTGTCAGTTAAACAATGGATATGCCTTTACGTGGCTAGATTTTCTTTGATATAATTTATTTGGTTAGTAATGTGCCCACGGTGCTAATCCATAGTGTCATAGTAAGTTTTGTTTTTATCATTCGACCGTATGTGTTACCTTCTTCTACTCAATTTATCATTGGCCTACAATATATCCATTATTGATAGTAACTGAAGCATTTGCGATCATAACATCATTTCGTATATATCCTATCCATTTTTATAGACTGTCGTTACATGAAATCATTGCCAAATCGCCGGTTATGCTTTCTTAACATGCATGATATGTTAGCTTGCACATGTAGAATACACTATCGTTAACAGATATTTAATCGGGTGCATAAGTATGGCCTACGTAAATGTTCAAAACCAAATAATCGCACACATGTATGATGCATTAATGCATATCCGATCGACAGAATTAAGCCACATCTATATATATTTCAACTACATGCCTGTAGGCTAGCTAGCAGCAAGCTGGTACCTGGTTGTAACAACTAATTTGGAGACTCTATTATCTTCATCTTGTTTCGAATCATAGGGATCGTTGAAGTGCGATAGCAAATTTAGACTGTGCGTCATCAATAGACATTGTAGCTTGCCAGATAGGGGCCTAAGCGTGCGACACCGTGCCTGGTGGCGTGCCGGCATAGCTTGATCAGGAATCGCAATGCATGAGTTGGTGATTGACCAGGGCCTTACGTTTTCTTCTGGAACGTGAAAGGCAACGAAAATATAAGGCAGAGTGGATCACTTAATCTCCGTGTCCTTCTATTCAATCGTTTGCTTCAACTTTCTCGCTCCATATTAGCTCTTTCTCATTGTCATTGGCACCATCCATCGATTGTTGCTTAATATAGACCTTGCTGTCATATGGAAATTCTCGAGAGTCAAGACATGTAGGGTTGGAAACTAATCATACACAAGGAAATACTTGCAGATATTACCCAAAACCAACCACGTTGCTGTTGCGACTTTGAACTATTCGGCGTCCAGGCGACTTGAGCTTGTATTGGGTTGCCGATGACATGCCTTCGATGCGCCCGCTGCCGGACGCCTTCTGGGCCCTATGACTGTTTCAAATCTTGAAAACATGCATCTGATATGTTGGTGTTCACGTCAGCCTTGACGCCGGAAGTTGGAAGGGTCCGTCGTCTCGGCTCCTCCAAGAGATAGACGCAATCAGTTTTTTGCTCTAGCTCTTTGATACGCTTAGTAGTGTTTTCAAGGCTCAACTGACACCTGTAAAATCCTCGAGGGACAGGTCCGTGCCGTTGTGATCTTCTTCCACACATGCCCAATGACGAACTGGAACGTGCGCTGATGCAATCTGCACTTTCCTTTGCTAGTACAGAGGAAAGGATTCTGAACAACCACGTGACTTAGCAGTTGGCACATGGATAAGGTGGCGGTCTTGCCAGAGACCGTCTGGGCAACGCTGATGACGACGCGCCCCGAAGGCTGAGTAGCACTAAGGACATCTTGTTCGGCGTCGGCGTACTGAGCCCGGCGTCGTCGATGTTGATGGCGCGGAGCAGTCAGCCCCATGTACGCTGTCCTCCCCAACAAACTTCTTCTGCTCGGCCTTGCAGACGGCGCCCCGCCGGTCCGCCTAGCTGACATCTTGTGGTCGTGGCAGGCGATATGCTGGCTAGGGAACCACGACCGTAGAGGAGGAGGAGCGGTCTAGGTCGGCGACCCTCTCCGGCCGTGATCGCTTCCAGCTCCTATGCCATCTATGCCATTCTTTCTAGCCGATATTCAGGAAAGATTGGACGGAGCGCGCCGGGCGCTGGTCGGGGACGGGGACAGCGGCGCTCGACGGCAAAGCCCCATGCGCTTTTCATGGGAAACGACAGCTTCATGCGGCAGCGGTGGCGCGGCTCAGGACGACGGGAGGTCACGCAAACTAACCAGCACGTCCCGTCGTGGTCGCTATATATAGGAATCCAATCGATAGTTAGGGAGGACTTTGAGGTAGGCCGGATATTCCTGTGCAGTTCCGATCTTGCCGGTTAGTTCAGAGAACATTTGAAGTCGGGTTGGGATACATTGAACGGATCTTCCTTTTTCAATGGATCTTTTACACTACATGCTGGTACGGATATCTATTCAATTTATTCTAAGTAATAATGGTTACGTACGTTTTCTCTTTTCTCTTTTTTTCCCGACGTAGCGATTTTGATCTAATACATTGGTTTTGATTTGTTTAATCTCCACCGTTATATCTATTCAGTTTATTCTAAGCGATCATGGTTACGTACGTTTTCTCTTTTTTTTCCCCGAGGTAGCTATTTTAATCCAATCCATTGATTTTGATTTGTTTAATCTCCACCGTTATTTGTCTTGTGCTTTAATTATATAATAGATACCAAAC
>NC_061512.1:109845046-109886770 GCF_022539505.1 Lolium rigidum | reverse complement strand
GGATGATGCCCACACGATGAGTATTCGGATCTTGTGGGGAAAGTGTACAACCTCTGCAGAGTGTAAATCTATTCGAATAGCCGTGTCCGCGGTTATGGACATGGGAATGGCGGTACGTGGCATTAAAGGAAAGTTTTGTTTTACAAATATGTTTTCCAAAAAGTTTTTTTTTTGAAATGTACATGGGAGGTACGGAGAAATACCAGTGGGACTGGTGGAGATGTACCTGAGAGGTACGGTGGAAAGGTGAAATTGTTTTGGTCATTCCGATGGCCGGAAAAAGAAAATGGGTCTTCCTCACCTATTAGTCGACAAAGTAAAATTGTTTACAAAAAGTTTTTCAACAAAAACATAGAAATGTCAAACTCTCGAGAGGAACCACCTCTCGCTCCTTGTCGCCCTAGTTTAGTGCCTGTTCCTTGCTACTGCCATATTGCATATCCTTTACTTCTCTCTAAGGTGGTTTGCGAGTACATTCAAACGTACTCATTGGCATTGTTGTCCTGGCTATTTACTTGGCCAGACTTTGAAGAGGAGTACTACGAAGAAGAGGAGTACGACGCCGAAGACGCGAACTAGGTCGCTCTCCCAGTCAGCCGCCTGTAGGATAAAGGCCTGACATGGGTTCCACCGCTGGTTTGAAGTCAAATAAATTCCGCTGCTGTTTGTTGAACTTCGGCCTTGATGGCCTATGATGTAAGACTTCCGTATTAATGTTATTTCGGTACTGTAATGGATGATGTAATCTGGTATCAGTTCGGTTATGTATTCACGATGGAATGATCTTGGGATCGTGAAATTGTATGCATAACAGGAGTTCTGGACTGGTAAGTCCGGGGCCCCACAGGAAGCTCCTGCGCCAACAAAGAACGCGCCAACTCCTTCTCCGGCAGCTTCTGCCGGCAAGTCTACGGCTCCGGAGCCAGCTCATCCGGGAGCCGCTCCTCTTACCGCCCAGCAACTTGCTGCGGTGGTGACAGCGGCGACCGCGCCGCCCTCCAGATCACAATCGCTGGTCCTCCATGCCGGCCGCGCCGCAGTCACAGCCGGTGAGAAGGCCTCAGCCCAGCTAGGCCGGATCACCGAGCTCACCCGCGGCGAGGTCAACCTGGGCCCGCTGCAGGCGTACGCGGACAAGTGGAACCTGGCGGATCTATCGCCGGCCACTCGCGGCCAGAGCAAGGAAAAGCAACCGGTTGCCGATCCTTCCGGCCCGCGGAGCTCAGCCCAGCACCTGAGCCGGCTAAGACGTGCCGTCAAGGAATTCGACGTTGCGTGGCATGATGTTAGCGGCAACGTTGCGGTACGTTTCACTTCTAACTTTTTCCTCTTTCAACAATGCCGGTTTTCAATCTTCCATCTTTATGTATATATCCTCCCAGTCCCCGAGTTTTGGGTTGAGTATGTAGTACTTAGCGCGAAACTTCCTTAGAAACACAAAAATCCGGCATAGCCAGTCCCCGAGTTTCGGGTTGAGAGCGCAGTTCTTAGCGCAAACTTTTTGACTGCCGGCAAAACCTTACCGGAACCTTTCTCCTTGAACAGGGCATGCTGGAGAACCGGAGGCAGCTCTTCGAGGAGCTTCTGTGGGAGCACCGGTCCCTTTCCGAGCCCCACAACAAGTGCCAAGGTGAGTTTTCATTCTCCGTCATCTTTTCGTACCGGTTACTTTTCGCGATTCATATTCATAAGTTCTTTGTGCAGCTGCCCTTTTGGAATCCGCCTCCGCGGAACTCTCCGCCCAGCTCTCCACGCTCAAAGGTACAATCTCTTTGCTCATTAAGCTTTTCCTTTTTTGAACCTACCGGTTTCTTTTTGCCAATCCGTTGTTCTTCCGGGTTACAGCTGAACAAGAGCGGCTTGCTCTTGAGCACCGTAAAGACTTGGACGCTTAGGAGAAGGTCTCCGCAGAGCTGAAGAAGAAGCTTGTGGAGGCTGAACTCCGGCACGCGCGGGAGCTCAAGGAGACCCAGGCTGCTGCGGAAGCCAAGCTGTATGAGTCGCTCAAGGACTTCACCGATTCGAGCGCACAGCTGCGGATGGGGCTGGAGGAGGAGACCCGGGCGCGAAAGGAAGTGGAAGCCCGAATCACTGCCCTTACCACGGATCAGGCTGAGTACGACTGATTGGTCATGCAAGCTGACCAGCTGGCCCTCAGTAAGCCCTTATTCTTGCCCTCTTCGCTTATAAGCCTATTTGTTCCGGCAATGTACCCTTATGCCGGTTCTTTTTTCTTTTCCTTCTTCTTGTAGACCTCTTCGCGGAGTCTCAGCCGCACGCACACGCGAAGGTGATGGAGCGCAGGGCTGAACAGGCTTTGAGCAATCCGGATGCGCCCTGGGACGCCTACGACCACCTCGTCGCGCTGGCCGCCCGGATCTCCCACATGCGGTGTGTGGACCGGCATCTGGTTGATCTACCGGATGTGGCCATGCAGCTCTTCAAGGTCCTGTGGCCCGGGGAAGCTCAACCGGCAAACCTGATGCTCCTCTCCAACCGCCTCAAGGACGCCGACAAGAGGTTCAGTGACTGGCGGCGCTCATCCACCCGCGCCGGAGCTGACGCAGCGCTCCGCGTTGCCTGCTCCTGGTACGAGGATCTGGACCTCGACGCTCTCCACAGCCTACGCGGTGATGCGCCCACGGACACTGATCCCGCCAAGAACGCCAAGCGCAAAGACCGTGCCTACCGGATCGCCCAGTCGGTTACTACCAGCACCTTCATCCCTCCTCCTGCTGACTTAGCAGATGATCTATCTGAGGACGAGGAGGATGTCGGCGAGGACGAGGAGGAGGATGTTGAGCAGGGTGAAGCCCCTCCAGAGCAAGCTCCGAAAGCCCCCGCAGCTGGTCCCCAGCCTCCTAATGCCTGAAAATCCTTGCTATATGTTTGTCATACCTGTTGTCTCAAAACAATGTCGGTTAAATTCTACCCCGGTATGCCGGGGTCTTCTGATGTAAAACTATATTATGTCCTTTTGGTTGTGGTATACTTTCTTATGCCGGTACCTTACATGGTATACCGGTAACTTGTTAAGTTAAGTTGGTATGCTACCTTAGCACTTTGCTTATTGTTTGCCTTTATCTTGCTCTGTGAAGATTCCGGAATTGTTTCCGCATCCAATCTGATGCACACTTGGTTCTTTTGCTTTGGCTCCGCCTACCTCTCTGGGTGTTTTGTCGTATGAGTCACAAAGTTCTTTTGCCAAGCGAACATTTTCTTGAACTTAGAAATAAATCGAAATTTTTCACAAAAAACCGGTATAGCCGGGGTAAGTTAAACTTTTTCTGGATTGTTTGTTCTCACTCCCTCTTTTCGTGTTTCACGTGCTTAGTTCCTTCCGGTTTATCTTGCTTGCCATGAAGCCGGGTTTCGGACAGCAGCAAAGTCGAAGACTCCGGTGGGTTTAGCACGCTACTATACCGGAAAAAGAAAATGTCTAACAAGCAACCGGTATACTGAAAAAATAAACATGTTGCATGCAATTTCGGTAACGGCAGTCCCCGAGATTCATTCGAGGTGCCGGCATCTTTTATTCATAGCAAATAAGGTACAAAAAGGAACCCCTTAGAGCACTTCTTCAGGAATAGAAAGGACGCAACAAAGCTATGTTCCACGGACGCTTGGTCTCATCTCCGGATCTGTCCGCCTTTCCTTCCTTCAATTCCTGTACATCGATCAAGTAGTAGGCATCATTGTGCAGAGCCTTGCTCACAATGAATGGTCCTTCCCATGGAGTGAGAGTTTGTGGTGTCCCTCAGTGCGCTGCACTAGGCGTAATACCAGATCTCCTTCCCGGAACACTCTCGGGTTAACCTTCCGGCTATGATAGCGCCTGAGGTTCTGCTGCACATCATTTTCTCGGGCCTCTTTAACCTCTTCTTCGGTATAGAGCTCAACCCTTGGTGAATCATGGATGATATCAGTCGGTATCACGGCCTCTGCCCCATAAACCATGAAGAATGGAGTGTATCCGGTAGACCGGTTCGGAGTCGTTCTTATGCTCCACAACACTGATGGCAGCTCATCGATCCAACATCCTTGTGTCTTTTCAAGTGGTTCGATGAGCCTCAGTTTTATGCCGGAAAGCACTAGCGCATTTGTTCTTTCCACCTGGCCATTGCCTTGCGGGTGTGCCACTGAGCACAAATCCAACCGGATGTTGTTATCCTCACGGAATCGCTTGAATTCTCCTTGGGCAAAGTTTGAGCCATTGTCTGTAATGATGCTATGCGGGTATCCATACCGCAAGATGACATCTTTCAAGAATTTCACCGCCGTATGCCCATCACACTTTGCGATAGGTTTTACTTCAAGCCACTTGGTGAACTTATCCACCATTACTAGGATGTGAGTCATGCTCCGCCTTGCAGTTTTGAATGGGCCAACCATGTCAAGGCACCAGACAGCAAATGGCCAAGTTAACGGTATGGTTTTTAGATCGGATGCTGGGGTATGGTTTTGCTTGGCGTACCTCTGGCACCCGTTGCATTTCCGTACCAGATCCTCAGCATTCTCCAGAGCAGTGGGCCAGTAGAACCCATGCCGGAACACTTTTGCCACCAGCGCCCTTGACGAAGCGTGATGCCCACATTCCCCTTGGTGAATCTCCACAAGCATCTCTTTCCCCTCTTCCGGTTCCACACATCTTTGGAGGACACCGGTAACACTTCTTTTGTAGACTTCACCGTTGATGATGGTGTATGCTTTGGAGCTCCGCTGGATCCGTCTTGATTCATTTTCGTCAACCGGCAAGGTGTCGTTGATCAGGAATTCCTTAATAGGTTTAACCCAAGATGGCGCTTCTCGAACCAGAAACACCGGTATGTCTATCTCCATATTATCCACTAGCATTGCTTCTTTCGGTATGGACACCGCAGTCCCCGGGCTTACCGGAGCAGTCCCCGGGTTTCCTTCGTCAATGTCCATCGGCACAACGTGTGACTCCGGTACAAAGATTGATTCCGATTCCGGACTCGGTTTGATCGATGGTATCCTTAAGTGAGCCAAGGCTATTCCGGGAGGAATTTCCTGCCTGGATGAGCCCAACTTGGATAAAGCATCCGCGGCTTCGTTTTCTGCCCGCGGCACATGGTGAAACTCACATTCTTCAAAGAATCCGGCAAGTTTCTGCACGTGAAACCGGTATGAGGCCATGTTGGCATCTTTTGCGTCCCAATCTCCGGAACATTGTTGCACCACAAGATCTGAATCGCCGTAGCAAATGATCCGGTGTGCACCGATTTCTTTTGCGACCTTGAGTCCATGGATCAGAGCCTCATACTCAGCGACATTGTTCGATGCCCTGAAATGTACTTGCAGAACATACCGGAGATGATCTCCCTTCGGTGAGGTGAGTACCACACCGGCACCCAGACCCTCCTTGAGTTTGGATCCATCAAAGTGCATCTTCCAGTACTCTATTTTCTGTTCCGGCAGCTTGTATTGCATTTCCGCCCAATCGACCAGGAAATCAGCCAAAGCTTGTGACTTTATGGCATCTCTTCTTTCGTATACCGGCACATAGGGTGACAGGTGAATTGCCCATTTCTCAATCCTGCCACTAGCATCTTTATTGCACATGATGTCTGAAATGGGTGCCTCACTTACCACCTTCATGGGGTGCTCCTCAAATTAATGCTTAAGCTTCGTGGCGGCCATGAACACGCCATAGGTCATTTTCTGGAAGTGAGGGTAGTTTTGTTTTGAGAGGGAGAGCACCTCGCTCAGGTAATATACCGGCCTTTGCACGGTTTTTCCTTCCTCTTCTCTTTCCACTACAACCACAACACTCACGACCCGGTTGGTTGCCGCTATGTATAACAACATGGGTTCCCTTTCCAAAGGCGAAGCCAACACCGGCGCAGTGGCTAACATTGTTTTTAGCTCTTTAAATGCTGCATCTTCCTGAGGGGTTCAGACGAAGGTATCAGACTTCTTCATCAAAGCATAGAGTGGCAGAGCTTTTTCTCCCAACCTGCTTATGAACCGGCTTAGCGATGCCAAGCTTCCGGTAAACTTTTGCACATCCTTGAGATCTTGCGGTATAGTCATTCTTTCGATTACCCGGATCTTTACCGGATTAACCTCAATACCCCGGCTTGATACGAGAAAACCAAGCAATTTGCCGGCGGGGACACCGAAGGTGCATTTTGCCGGATTGAGTTTCATCCGGAACCTCCTTAAGTTATCAAATGTTTGCCTCAGATCATCGATCAAGGTTTCTTTTACCTTAGTTTTTATCACGACATCGTCCACATAGACTTGCACATTTTTACCAATTTGATCAAACAAGCATTTTTGCATACAGCGCTGGTACGTTGCACCAGCGTTGCACAAACCGAAAGGCATAGTGACATAGCAATAAGCCCCATGAGGGGTAATGAACGCAGTTTTTATTTGATCTTCCTTTTTCAGGGGAATCTGGTGGAAACCGGAATAAGCATCCAGGAATGACAACAGCTCACAGCCAGCAGTAGAATCAATCACTTGATCGATCCGGGGTAAAGGGAAATGAGCTTTCGGGCAAGCCTTGTTCAGGTTGGTGTAGTCGATGCACATGCGCCACACCTTTGGAGCTTTGGGTTCCTCTTCTTTTTTCTTCTTGACCAGCACCGGATTGGCTAGACACTCGGTATGCAGTACTTCCACGATGAAACCGGCAACCAACAACTTTGTCACTTCTTCTCCAATGATTTTTCTCATGTCTTCAGCGAACCAGCGTAAGGGCTGCCTTACCGGCTTTGCATCCTTCCGGACATTTAGAGAGTGCTCAGCCAACTCCCTCGGAACACCAACCAAGTCATCAGTAGACCAAGCAAAGATATTCCGATTCTCACGGAGGAAGTTGACGAGCGCGCTTTCCTATGCTTCACTCAAGCCAGCACCGATGCGGACGGTACGCTCAGGGTATGCAGGGTCCAGCACGATATCCTTTGTCTCCTTGGTTGGCTTGAACGCCGGTGTTCCCAAGTTGCCACTCATTTCCGCTAAGCTCAACTATGAGGACTGAGCCAGCGCATCTGCAGTTTGCATCCTTCTTTTTTCCTCTGCGATCACTAGCGATTCTGCCAGGTTTGATCCGGCGGAAGAGGTTTCCAGTGAGACTTTGTAGTTTCCCACCATAGTTAAGGGTCCACGAGGTGCCGGCATCTTCATCTTGAGATACGCCGTATGAGTTGTGGCCATGAAAGCTGCCAATGCCGGTCTCCCCAGCAGTGCATGGTAAGGACTGTCTAGGTCTACCACTTCGAACAAAAGGTTTTCGACCCGGCAATTGTCACGTCCTCCGAATGACACATCCACCCGGATTTTCCCATGGGCGAGCAGGACAGGCCCGGAACAATTCCGTGGAACGTTGTGTGAGTTGGCTGTAGCATATTTTCTGTTATTCCCAGCGTGTGCATCGTGTGCCGGTACATGATATTTATGCTGCTTCCATTGTCTATCAGCACTTTGCTGAACTTGACTCGAGTCGTTGGCCCATGCATGATTGGGTCCACGACAAGAGCGTAGCCACCTGGGTTTGGCATAATCTTAGGGTGATCCTTGAATGACCAGGTAATTTCCTGATCTGACCACAACATGTGCTTTGGAACTGCCGGCATCAGCGCGTTCACTTCCATGGAACGACGATGCATGTTCTACCTGTCGGTTGGCTCAGTAACGAACACAACGCATCACAAGTGCAGGTCCTGGTAAACGTTCTGGCCCAAGGGTGCCAGCGGTGGCGGTTGGCCATTGCCATCTCCCACCTGATGAACTTGTTGGTGCTGCTTCCGGTTCGGCTGAGGCTGTACCGGTAAAGCGTTTGCTCCTGTAAGCGGTGGTGGCGGTGGTAGTTGTTGCCGCAAGAGGTCTTGCGATGGTGGTAGCAACGTAGTACAGCCTTGGGCTTGCGCATCTTTTACTGCACCTTTCAACATCAAGTATTTGGTCCAGGAACAATCTTTTGTCAAATGGTTTGCCGGCTTCCCCGGATTCGGAGTGTGCCACCGGCATGGTTGTTCCATTGCTGATTCCATGGTGTATCTTGTATTTTCCTTCCAATTCCTTTTCTCTGCCCACGGCTTCTTTTCAACCCGTTGTTTTTTAGGACCCTCCCATGGCTGCGATCCGGTTTTTTGCCTCTGGCTTCCGCTGGCGCCGGAATTATCCTGCATCGCGGCTACTTGCTGCGGACCATACCTCCGATCTGGGAAATCTTCCCTTCTTTTGTTGTGCCGGTTATCCCGGTATTGATCTTGGCACGGTTGGCTTGTTTGCGCCGGATCAGCTTGTACCGCCGGTTGCATTGGGTCTCCCAATGCGTAGCTATCTGCCACACGTATCATCTCTGCCAGAGTTACCGGCATGTTCCGCTGCAGCTTTTGCCACAACGGTGAACCTCTCCGGCACCCATTGCAAAACCAAGCAATGGCCCATGCCTCGATCACCCCTTCACACGAGTTCCTTGTGGAGTTCCACCGGGTCAGGTAATCCCGGTCTGTTTCATTGGGGTGCTGCACGCACATGGCGAGCTGCTGTGGCCTGTTTGGCCTTCGGTAGGTACTGCTGAAGTTACTCACAAACGCTTCCTCAAAGTCCAACCATCCATTTATGCTTCCTGTTGGCAAGTTGTTAAGCCAGATGCGTGCCGGTCCTACCAGGAAAGATGGTATAATTCTCACGGCCCAGCGCCGGTTTCCTCCGCCTGTTATGGTTCCTCCGCCGCCAGCAACATAAACCGCGGTCACGTAATCCGCGAGCCAGTCTTCCGGCTTAGTGGTGCCATCATATGTTTTTGTGTCACGGGGCAACTGGAAGTTGCGAACCGGTGGTTCCTCTCTCATGATCCGTGGGCCAAAGCATTTTGGGCCCGGAGGATCTTCCGCCTCGATCATTTCAGATAAATACACCCTGTCCAGCCGGTGCCTCGCATCCCGGTCTGGTAGGCATCTTTCTCCTACGCGTTCCCCCAATGGGTTCCGGTAGGCTGCGACTCTCTCAGTTGCTGAATCAGCTTCATCGTAACGTTCTGGCACCGCGGCTCTTGCCTGCCGATACCTTGGTGGTGGCATTTCATCTTCAACGTACGCTGCCCTTGCAGCTCGATAATTTTGCCCGGTTTCTCCTTTACCGACATGATTGTTTCCGGTATAGCCTCTTCTGGCATAGCCTCGATCTGCCCCTTGGCTTTTTCTACCGGCATCGTGTTGCCCGGCTTGTTGCTTTCCGGCAAGTGCCGGATCGTACACAGTCATCTGTTGTGCATTCACTTCTTTTTCTTTTCTCCTGTCCGGATGGGGGGACGATGCCTGCCCATGGGACTTGCTTCCGGCGTTTTTTGCCGAACGCACAGATTTTGATGCCGCAGCTTTGTTTACTCTAGCAAGTTCAACATTTTGTTCCTGGATCATATCAAGCAACTCCCTAACACGATGATGTCCGCGCCCCCGGAGAGCAACTTTTGCCGCTGCGCCTCCAGCTCCGCCTGAGCCGCTGCTGGGTCGATGTTCTGTGCGATGGGCGTCGCCAGCACGTTCATTGCCGCTTGGAGAGGAGTCTCCGGTGGCGCTGCAGATGCACCCGCAAACCCTTGGTCGCGCTCGGTCGGTGGTTTGGCCGTGCGCGTGGACTTCTTTTGTCCAGCGCCTTCCGCCGCAGCTTCCTTGCCGGCGTCAGCCGCTCCAACCACCAGCACTTCGACGCTGCCGGCGGCGTGGCCGTTGCGAACTGCAGATCTTGGCAGGTCCGGCGCTACTAGCACCGGCGAGAGGCACTGGCGCGCAGGGACGGTGCCGAGGTAGACGCGGTGGCTGGCGACCTCGATGATGCGGCTGTTCTTGGGGAACTTACTGCCGTTGGAGAAGCAGCCAACGTTGTCGTTGATGAAGTCCAGCGAGCCGAGGCGGTAGACAAGGCCACTAACCACACGCTCGCCGGAGATGGTGAGGAGACCCGCCCGAATATGAACTCCAGCAAGCGCCGCTGCTGGCCCATAGGATGGCTTAAGTTGGGGCCGAATGGACGCTAGAGGATTCGGGAGAGGGTTTGGTTAACAGAGGGGTGAATCTCGGATGGATTCCGGTATCTTTATTGAAGAACTTGGCCTTGACCAGAGGTTGAAGATGAACAGTACAAGCTCCTATCTCGCGTCTCTTGCTTATCTGCCCGCGATGGGGTGTTCCCCCTCTCCTTATATAGGGGAGACTAGGAGAGGGTGGCTTACAAGGGAAGGAACCCTAATGGTATCTTTGACTGGACAAACTACTTTACGAAGCTTCTTTGGCCTCAGATGACGCCGGTATGTCTTTAATCAGGGAGCGGTGACGTCCTCCGGATGCTTTAGCGTCATCTTCTACTTTGGCGTCAGCGCTTCGTTTAAAGCTACTTTGGTTAGCTCATCCTTTTCCTCTAGCCTCGGAGAGAATCTTTGACCAGAGTGCCGACTGGCTACAGTGAAAATCATACCGGTGCTCCGGTACCTCTCTTGTTCCCCAAGTTCCGGTATACCCCTCCCGGGATACCGGCAGGTTTTAACTTGGTTCTTGCCAATCTCAGAAACCATCCGGATTGATCTACAATCTGGTATCTTTAAGAAAGAATCATGGCAACTTCGCCATGCCTTTGGCCTACCGGGGGCCATTCCCCCGACAAGTGGAGCCTTCCGGAACTCAACACTCCGGCTAGATCAAGAAGGACACGCCTCCGGCAGGATCTTCATCTTCGCACAAGAGGAACCCTAGGACACCACCTTTATTCAAAAGCCGCGCCAATAGCCCACATGCCATCGGTCGGCAGGAGAGGAGAAGACGAAGTGTCGAGGCCGAGGAGTAGGCAACCTGCTCTGCCAACAAGCGCATGATGAGATCCAACAAGCCAAGGAGCCGAATCAGGCCCAGATCGGCCCAATTAGCCCAGATCGGGCCCAGATTCCCTAGCCGCCGCCGCTCACCGGAACCGCCAACGCCGCCGTCGACCACCGCCGGCCGCCTCATCCATCTGCGCCGCCCACCTCATCCCTCCGCTACAGATCCCCACAGCCCACCGTCACCTCGCCCCACCGCCCTGATTCGAGGCCGAAACGCGCCCTCTCCTGCCCTCCACCATTTGGCGGGATGGGCGCTGCCACCGCCGCCGACGAGGGCAGCGGCAGCAGCCACCGCCGCCGGCGAGGGCGGCGGCAGCAGCCACATTTGGCGGGATGGGCGCCGCCACCGCCGCTGACGAGGGCAGCGGCAACGGCCAGGGGGGCAGAGAGGGGCTGGCTAGAGGCAGCGTCGATGGTCCTCTGGGATCGCCCTGGCGGGGGCGACCCGAGAGGTTAGGGAGAGAGGTTTGATGCCAGACTCAAAAGGGTCGCATTTGCTTCCAATTGGTATCTCTCGATAAGTAGCACAGAATGAAGAAAAATAATCCATCCAGTCCGGTGTGACTTATATGATTTCGTGACTGATCCCAACGTTGGAAAATAATGTGCCCGTCTTCTATAACTAGATTAGGGGTGCGCCTTGGCGCACGATCCCGTGGAACTCATGTCGATGAAGACTTTGTGTAAAACTTCGATCGGTTCTTTTCTTTCAGCATTTTAAATATTTGGCTACTTTCTCCACATAGGTTTAACATCTCATGTGATCAAATATGATAGATGATTGGATATGTACATGCTACACTCATGTCAGATAAGTGCACCTTCTCTCTAGGTCCAGCGAACAGTTGACAAATATTTTGAGTATAGTGGTGATCGTATTTATACTAAGACAATTAAAGATGAATGTATTCTAAGGACATTTGCACAAAGCTGAATTAATAATTTGGAAAGTAACCTATCACTTTGATCAGTATCACATTACACTAATTACATAGCTGAATAATGAACAAAGAGAAATGAACTAACAGTAGCCACTTGGCTGTGCAATGTGCTCTGCTCTAATGGAATAAATATCATCTGCAATGATCCCATGAGTGTAATAGTAGTTCGACAAATCAGTAAATGATCATATATTCATCGCTGAAGATATCAAGTACAGTGATCTTGGGTGAACAATGGGTGTGGCTTCTCTCCGATGTTGAATACCAGGTCTGGCAGGGTTATATCTAGCTGCTCACTGCCTTTCTCCAGAAATATGATCTTCGTGCCCTTCTTCCTCCGTAGCTTCACCTTGGTCGCTTGAATCTCCTCCATTGGGATTGTTTTTCAGCAAGGTGCAGTGGTGGCAGTTCCTATTAAGAGTCTGGCACAGCAAAGATGCCAAAGCAAACCTGTCAGAATGGGAAGGGAAAGTCTAAGAAAATGCAGTTTAAAAAGAAACATACAACTGAACTAAAAAATAAGGAAGCACATACCACTCATAACCTGTTATTGGAAAGAAGAGCTTAGCAGCAGGTTGGGGCCTTGGATCTGACCATGTAAGCCTAGGCATAATAATGGTGCTTTGATGCCAAAACACAAGGCGACCAGAGCAAGGTTCCACCAGGCAACACCCACCTCTTGCCCATACGTTAGAAGCATAATCAAATACTCAAATTAAATAAGGAAGTGTTTCCAATTCAGTAACAATGACTACCTAAAACACAATAAAGTGTTCGGCATCACAGGGATTGCAAACCGGGCCATTGCTTGCCTCAAATTTTGAAACTACCTCCTATGAGATCATAGTGAATGATTCTAGTTTTTTTTTCCTTAACATATTCTCTTTTAGTGGTCTGGCATACACAAAAGAATGCTTTACTGTCAAGAAAGAATTCTTTTCAAAGATGACAGCAGACTTGCAATTGTAGCCTATTCCTTTTTTAAAAAAAAAAACAGACACAAATCCATGATGACCCTTGACCCACAGCCTTATAGATTGGTGGGGAACTCGGGTCCCTATTTGGCATGAACATTTGTCATTGATCCACTTGATCAACTTAGGAAAGAGGCAATAATGTTAAAAAGTCCCTGAGAACAATCTTCACAAATTTCACGTCAGGCAACTAAGCAAACAAACAAGGAGCATGAAAATATATTGCGCGAGGCAAAAATGTGGATAAGAAAAACCAGTCATTCTCTCTATTCGACCAAAAAATACTTCTGAAAATTAATAACATGCTAGGCCTTACACAGTAAAATACTTCTGAAAATTCCACTGACGAATAAATCTAAAACAATCCATCGTTTATGAAATACGTTGGGAATCGGTACCCACTCCTCTGAAAATTAATATGGCATGCAACTTCTCCAGACAAAAACAAAGACAGATTTTTCATTCATGAGATTTTGGTTAACTAACTTCTGCAGGGTAGCATGCGGTTGTGTTTTTATCTTAACTCACTGCATACAGTTTTGCCAGAAAAAGAAAAGGTTGTTAGAAAGATCCTAACTAACTGTAGTAGTAGTAGATGCGAAGTGGAATTTTTAAAAGACACAAGGATGGCACATAACCACTTGCAAGTTGGACCTGATCCTTAAACCAATGCATAGCATTTACACATCTTAAAACCTATCTGCTCAAAGTAGTTAAAATATAACCTAAAGCAGAAGAATCTTTATAAAAACTTGCACCAATTCTATCCACTAATGCTTCAGAAGCAATAAGAGTACCTAGACATTTAGAGTAGCACTCGCTTCATCAGAGTAAGAGCATCTAGAAGATATCATCCAAATTGGTAAAAAAATATCATCCAAACTGGTGATCTTATTTAGCGTAAGCATTTACACAATAGCACTCATTTAAATAGAAAAAACACATGAGTTTTTTTTCACTGAATATTGTTCCAGAGTAAAATGAAGGTAACCAGTCAACACATGTTCTCTGAATCATTGAAATCTGATATTCTCTATAAAGCTAAAGTCAGTTTTACATGTTAGCGGGGCAATGACCGAAGCAAAACCCACCACATAATATGGCAGTAGGATAAATAAAAATAACTGAAGCAAAATACACCACAAAAATAACAGTGTTAGTGGGGCAATGACTGAATTAAAAACAATTGGGACTTGGGAGAGGTCATGAACGGGATATTAGCACACTCTGATAAAGCACTCTGTTTATTATTCACAACAAATTATGAAAATTCAGAAACTAAGAAAGCTTTTTTTAGATGAACTAAGATAGCATTACCGTAAAAGAAAACAATGAAACCAACCCTTTCCCTATTAATATGGTGAATCCTCACAAGAATGGTAAACAAATCAGAGTAGCAGTTGCAACGGCAACTGCTCAATGTTTCTTTGGACTGCAAACTCCATCCAGTATACGTCATTAAATGAAAATTAAGGAAAACAGATATATAAACTGATATGTAATATTCACACCTACAATCCAGGAGTTATTTCTGAACATAGTGAACCATATTCATAATCAAACAGAAGTGGTTACTGACAACCACGTTGAAATTGCTAGCTTTAGGGAGAAAATTCTTGAGGCGAATGGTTATATTAAGCTCATATCTCAAGCTTCCATTTCCATGTACCCAAAGCTAACAACATTTTAAGCATGCATACATTGGTCAACTGGAAGGATCCCATGAAAAATATAATTAGTGTTTAATGTTGATGATTAATTAACTGGACATAAAAATAGGAGCTGACAGTACATGTAAGAAAAACTGCTTCTCTAGACTAAAATTTTACATTACAATGCTTTTGTATATCCAGTTTTTACTTGTGGTAAATCTAAATAAAATTGTGAAAACAATATACCCTCTGGTGTGGTGGGATGGTGGCTCGTGCTCGCCGTTTGTCGCAGTTCGGCGGCACCTCGTGCTCTTCCTAATGAGGGTCGAGGAGGAGGCAGCGGTGGCAGCCCACAAACCTCCTATTGAGCATTGGGAAGGAGCCACACAAGAAGTTTTGCACCGTCAAAAACTCTCAACCAAAAGCAAGAGAAAGAATCATAAGAAAGGAATATTGGACACCAAAGAACATATGTCAAAGAAAAAATAAATCACCAGGAATGCACACAACAGCTATGCCGCGACGACGCCAGGACACAGACAGTGGGGTTGTGCTCCATTCAAATTCTTCAGAGCCTCTTATCACTGCACAGACAAAGAAGAAAGAAACCCAAATCAGCTCAACCAATTCACCAAATAGAAGAAACAAACAAATAAAAATTCCAAAAGTATGAACCTGTACTGTAGTGTATGGGTGGGCAAGAAACATAAACCACCCAAAAAGTTAAATTGATAGGAAGTCTGAGAAATTACAATAGGGGCCTTTGACATACAAGAGATACCTATATATCCCCCTATATGGTATCAAATAATGACCTCAATATTTATAACATGCCAAATATCGTAAAAACTAAGATATGGCAGTGTTAAAAGAAACAAAGGTTGATGGGCTTATTCACATGTGCACCAAAACCCAAAAGTATGGTAAAGCTCGGTATTGATAGAAGATAAGGAATGAGAAAAAAATAACCAAGCCAGTAGGCACAATATTCATTCAGTCTATTACATGATCTTGTACCTATATCCAAAACACAAAACTTGTAAACCCAAAGATATAAGATAAGAAAGTCAAATATATACCAAAAAATAACTTCTCGATTTAATGAAATCGATGCTTTCCTGTGCAAATGCCACCTCTTGTTGTTTCCACTGTCCTGTTTTAAGTCTAGAATTATAGAATTGCAGTAAATGGGACAGCTAGAGAGCAAATAGTATAGAAAGGAACTAAAAGGTCCAATGTTGAATGGTACCAGGATGTAGATTTTCATAAGAGAATGTTGCAATCACTGATACACAATGCGCGGAATCTACCTATTCCAAATTTTTATTATTTAGAGTTGCAGATTTATAAAAAACCAACAAACAAACAATAAAAATTCATCACAACGACTTCTCATTATTAATATTGTAGCTAAAAGACAACAATGGACATTGTCAATACACAAAAAAGGATACTTATGTGGTCAGCTCACCTCAGCTCACCACGGTAGAGCGGCCGCAAAGTAGGAGATCACATCTTTCATGGTGTGTCCAGCGATGCCGCAGCGGCTTGTGCTCCTCCTCCTGTAACCCACATGGTGTGAAATGGTCAAGCTAGTACAACATATGATATGTTTACTAACCTATACTGAAAAAATGCACCTATGTAAGGAACATTGACTTTTAAATCTTAAGATTTGTCATCTGATCTCAAACCTAACACAAATATATTTTATCAGGAATGATTTATCTGTATAGCAATAATAGTTTGCATAGACAAGCCATATAATCAACAGAGTATATTGTACATGCAAGGGACTCTTGTAGCTAAATTTCAGGAAATGAAGAGGCTACCTGAGGACACAATCTGTTCAAAATCAACACCTTCCTTGCAGTGTCCTTTCCTAACCAATCACACAATAATTTCACCAAATTTTCTCATGAGGATGAACGGATTTCAGAGAGAAAATTAATACTCAACTCACCTAATTTTAGAGGGACATGAGAAGCGGTGCCAACAAAAGGGGAAGATACAGTTGAGAAGAGGATTTACATGCCTTCCTAATGGTTGCCATATTGCCGCATGCTCACCACGTTGAGCGTGGTTGTCCCTATGTGAAATTTTCTTGCTGATGGTTCGAGAACATTTCCACGGAGCATTCCCGAGAGGATGGAGTTGGAGAAGAGGTACAGAACCTCGCCGTGCTCTAGCCCCTAGAAGTGAGAAACCACATGCCCCCAAATAATAAGCAATAGCGTGGATACTGCCATGTATCAGTAGCACAAGTCAAGAATAGCAATGGCTAGTTGTAGACTCCCCAAACCTAAAAATCAATCCTTAAATTATTCAACATTCAAACTCTTTGACTACACCAAGGAGAAAATTTACATGGACAGCACATTTCGAAACCCAATTTCTACATACTCGCAAAATGAGAGAAATAAAAGTACAGAACAGCAGGTTGTTTGAAGTTCAAAGTACAGAGAAATCAATAGTAGAACCACTTCATTACTTTAAGTTCATGACAATAGTAGAACCTATTTTTGCAAAAACAGCGACATCTTATTTTCGTCATTGCTTTAATTTCATGACAATAGTACAACCTGTTTTCGCAAAAACAGAGCAGCAACTTGTTTTCGACGCTGCTGCTAAACCGCTGAACCAAATTGAGTGAATGACCACTCGAAACGATCGCAGGATCAAGATCTACAAAACACTCCAACTAAGCTTCCTCTTATTCGGCCAACTGGGTACTCGAAAATGACGTTCTCTGAACCTGTATGTTCAGAAACGGAAATAGTGCAACACGTTTGATCTAATTTTCACTTGATCTTGCTAATCCCTTGCCATAAGAAGCTAAGAACCATTATTTTCAGAATCTAAGAGAATCATGGAGGGTGGGGAAACTCACCTTTGGAGCTGGATCAAGAAAAATCAGATAGGAAATGTGAGGATCTTCTCTTCTTCCTTCTCTTCCTCCTCTTCTTGCTCCTCTTCTTGCCACCTCTTCTTCTTCCTCCAATACCTAGATGAGAAACCCTTCTTGTTGTGGGGAAGGATGAGCTAGGGCATGGCAGGGAGTAAAGGGAAAGAGGGCAGCAGGTGGTTCTTCATGTTGATCTTGGCCTCCTCAACCATGCCAGGATGCTTCCCTTCACCTCTCGCTGCTCCAGCCATGGAGAAAACCAGAAAATGTAGTGGGTCTTGAGGGGATTGGGGGAGAGAGAAACGTGAGGATTGGAGGAGAGAAAGGGGCGCGGCGGCTGGGATTGGGTGAGTGTGCAGAGATGTCTAGGTTTTCACTGTGGGGTGTCCCTTTTATATGGGGTAGTGAAAAAAAAATAACGGTTAAGATTCACCATCTGGAAAGATCCGATGGCCACGAAACGCTAATCGCTGTGAGACCCCCTATGGGGGGCATCTATTATACCTTTAGATACGGGGTAGGGAGATCTGTAGTCACTCTGTTCATCTGTTGCAAACTCGAGTCTCCAGAACCCTCCCTCAACTCCAACCATGACGCAGAAGAACAGAGGCAAAACCAAAAAGAAAGCCAAGGCCAAGACCAAAACTCGACCTTTCTCCACCCCGGTTCCTCCCGCGCCGCCGGTGGAGCCGGAGGTGACGGCACCGGCGACCAACGATGTCCTCGCCGAGGACGCCCTCCGCGACATCCTTGGCCGCCTCTCCGTCGCCGACCTTCTCCGGGCCGCCCTCGCCTGCCACCGCTGGCGCCGCGCTGCCTCACGCTGCCTCCCCCGCTCCGCTCCTCTCCTCGGCTACTTCTTCCACCCCACCGCCCCCGGTTTGCCGTCGCCCCAGCCCTTCTGCAAGGATTTCGATCCCCATGCCGCCTTCGCTCCCTTGGACGCCTCCTCCCCGCGCCTCTCCCTCGACTTCGCTCCGGACGCCGACCGCTTCTTGCTCATGGACTCCCACCAAGGCCTCCTGCTCCTCCACCCGGCCATGCAGCTACCCGACGGGGTCCTCCCCCGCCTCCTCGTCCTTGACCCGGCCACCCGCGGCCGAACGCTCCTCCCAGCGCCGCCGCGCGACACGCTGCCCGACGACCGCCGCTGGCGCAGCTCCAGGCACTACGTCGGCTGCGCGCTTCTCTCGCGCGCGCACCCGGGCAGGCTCTGCTTCGAGGCCGTCTGCTACGCCCTCGACGGCGGGCATCCGCGAGCCTGGGTCGCCACCGTGAACGACGGCAAGTGCGTCTGGCGCGCGCTCCCGCGGGCCACGGACATCACCGTCGATTTCGACCCCTACTGGTTCGAGGGCCGCTGCGTGCACGCCGCCGGGAAGATGTACTGGCACATCTGCAACTCCGCCCGCCTGCTCGCGCTGGATCCCGCCACGCTGCGCTTCTCCGACATGCTGGTGCCCGACTTCCTGGCGGACCACTTCTGCACGTTCCGCATCGGGGAGACGCCGGAGGACGGGAGGCTTTGCATCCTGGCCGTGGCCAATCAGCAGCTCCAGCTCTGGGTGCGCGGCGAGGCCGGAGGAATGTGCGACAGCGACAACGGCTGGGTTCTCGAGAGGGTGATCATGGACATGGATGTGGTGTACGACGCGGTGCCGGGCCTGCCCAAGCACGACGACGAGCACAGGTTCTGGAGCGTTTGGCCCAGCGACTTGGACGCCGGTCGCACAGGGAAGGCATTCATCAGGACCTCGGGGTACGGCCGCTACTCCTTGGATCTCAACACTCGCAAGATGGAGCGCCTGGCGACCAAGCGTGGCAAGAACTACGGGCACCCCATGTTCGCCTACACCCTCGCATGGCCGCCTGCATTCCTCGCTGCTCCAGAGCACTGATCGACCTTCTGGTAACTGCTAAAACCTCACTCACTCTTGTGCAAAATATGCCATTTTTGTTCATCCATGCCATACTTTCGCCTATCATTTTCCATGTGGTTGCCTTGAGTATGTTGCTGGATGTGCGTAAGATCATATCTTCATGGGGTTTGGAGCAGGGCAGCTAGTAGCCCTGGAAGCACAAGACAAGAGTATCCATGTGCTCTGTAATTCGATAATACGTCTCTGTTTTACATGTTCTGATCAGTCTTTCTCAATTCCTGTTTGTTTTTCCTGTTGTTTTGAGTTAATTAGAGATGGCATATATTGATTCTACAATATAGCTTCTCCATTTGTGCTACCTTTTCCTAGTATCCTACCTTTTCCTCAAAATAGCAAGTGTTCATGACATATCCTGATCTGTTGTGTTTTCCATTCCAAAGCTTTCACAGTTGCAACTAATTTTGATGTCATCCCATGCATTATGGCCCCTTTGAGTGACTTGCATTAGTGTGTTGTTATTTCCAGGAATACCATTTCTCAAATTCCAATAGTAGATTAGTATAATGGGGTTTTGGGCTAACCTCAGACCTGTGAAATGCAGGGGTGGGCTTATGATTATACCATAAACTATTGTCTCAGTGATGGCTCATTCATGATTGCAACTTTTGTAGTACCATATTAGCACATGCATGGAATCTTCCAAATATTAGCAGTTATACAAATTAGTACTTTTGTATGTTTGCAACAGGCTCCTAAACAAAAATTCCGCTTGCATTTATTCTAAGTTCCCATGTAAATGGCGCGGGCGAATAGATATAGCATGCAAAATCTATGTGATGCATGCACCATTACTTGTTGAAGGATCCAATATTCCTATTTGTTATGGTCCTGAACAACTAAAAATGAAGTGCTACTTGCTATGCCAACTGATCTCAACCATTAACGGATTAATTCTGTATCAGAAAACAGAGAGTGAAGCTGGAAACATCAATGATCCATCCCATTTATATTGTACTCTTCTCATAATTCTCAGAATTTTTTCCGGCTCATCTGAATGTGTGCATGCTCTAAGTAAGTTCTTCCAGTTAAAGAAAATATTTGACTCGAAAGAGTGGCTACTCATGTCTGTTCTGAATTTTTGATACCAAGTAACTGAATAGAGTTCTGGTTACATATCAGTAGGGGGTCTTGAAACATCTATGCTTCCTATTTCAGAGATTGCACCATTGCCATCATTTCTCACCATTTTATGGATTGCAATTTGTAATGAGGTTTATGAGTTTATCCCCCTGTTTTGCTACATGTTGGCTTTCGTTCTGCCCTTGGATGGATGTTCCATGGTTGGAGCTAATATATCTGCCACCAAATTATTTGTGTGGCAAGATATTAATTAGAATGTACAATTCATATGCACGGAATCTGCCATATGTTAGCAGTTATACAAAACATTATATTTTTTATTGCAACAGGAATATTAGCTCTTGAACAAGTACTTTTTATTGCATTTGTCTTAACTCCCCATGAGAACGGCGGGCCAATAGATATAGTTAGTATGGAAAATCTGTGTAATGCAATGTCTATACAACTAGAAATGGAAGTTTCCATTTTCTGTAAGGAAAAAACATTGCTACTTGTTATGCCAAGTGGTCATAGGCCCGTAGCCATTAACGTATTTTGCTCTGTGTCAAAAAAGAGAGCAAGAGCTGGAAATAACCATAATCCATCCCATATTCATTTGTGAGTGGTCTTAATCCATACTGTTTATTTAGGGTCTGTACTAACAGTTATCAGTGTCCCCTTTTACTCCTCTTACCTTACCAGTTAACAAACTAACAAAGATATACCGAGGCCCAGGTCTGTGTTTTCTAGAATTCCGTCACTTGGAAGAATAAATAAATCTAGAAGGGACATTATACATGCGTGTGAAACTTTTACGAAACATTGTTTCAAAAAAAAAATCTTGTTTCATAAAAATTTCTACGAACTTTTGATATGCTGCTCATCGTCTCACTAAGGTAAGCAACATTTCTTGCCTTTTTTTTGAGAAACCAACTTGTACCTTTATGGTTCAAATCTGCAGCTTCTACTAGGGCTCTTGTAATTCTCAATATTTTTTCAGTTCGTCTGAATGTGTGTGCTCTGTTAGAATGTTTTTCAGTTAAAGAAAATATATCGCTGGAAGAGTACCTACTTTGAATTTTTAATATTCCGTCCGATTCATAATAAGTGACGATGATTTAGTGTAAAATTGTACTAAATCAGCACCAGTTAATATTGATCGGGAGGTCGTACCCTGAGTAGAGTTCAGGTTACATATCAGTTGGGTTATGACCGGCTGCCCATCTTATTTGTTCATAAGAGTGGAGTCCAGGTTACAGATCAGTTGGGTTTTGACCGCATGCACATCCTATTTGTTCACAAATTTGTAACTGTTTTATTTGATCCACATGGAATTTTGTTTCTGATAATATAATTCCGTGATTTCCCTGAACCAGGTTGGTGACTCCGGAGGCCAGGTGTATCAGGACGTATTTCGTTTGAACGTATTTCGTTTGAAGTCGGCTCACATCTTTCACCTGTGGGTTCACCTGAGATCGTTATTTACTCCACCCTTCGCTCTGAGCAAGAGTCATTACCTCATTATTATGTGGTACTCCTATCTGATCCATAATAAATATCTGGGTTTTTTTCTAAATTTGGATAAACTAAAACTAAAACTCCAACAGTTATTATACTTCGAAGGAAGTACTAGACTCACTGAGCAATGTTACCAGTTTGTTACTCCATATTTATGTATCATATGAACTAGATGACATGATATTCTCAAAACTGCAGCGGGGCAATGTGAATACTCATGACAATGATATGCTGCTCTCCTGCCTATTTAACCTGCATTCGTAGGCACACGTAGCGAAAGAGCCAAGCTAGTATTGAATACGAGGACACAAACTTTTACTTTCTTGTAAAACTTCTACTTAATTAATAAATTAAGATAAAGCTTTTGCCTTCGTTTAAAACAAAATATTGAATACGGGTAGCATGATACAACCTTGCAGCTTATCTTGAGCACCACTCTCATGCGTACAATTTGATATGAGCAATCTGCAGATCACAAACCGTTAACACGAGTACGACGTTTTCTTAAATAGGGACTAATATTGATGCTAGAATATTTAATCGCACACGCCTACTTAGTTTCTCCATTTGTGCTACATATATATGATCATATCCTGCCTTTTTCTCAGAATAGGAAGTATTCATGACATATCCGGATACCTAGGGCAACACCGTGGGCAACCCGACCGCGCCGTCAGAAGCCCCCACCACTTCCTCATGTTGCCACTATCATCAGCCCTTGAATAATGGGGCGGTCCTAGGATCCCTCTCACGCTAAGACGAAGATCTGCTTGATGCATGTCTTCATTGATCTGGCTGAAGTGTCGAGTTCTGGAAGGCTTTGCCCGCGAACAATGTTGGGTGACTCATGCCTGAAGATTGCCGGATCGAACGGGAAATGGTCACGCGCAACCATGTTTTTTCTGAACATTTTGTTTCAGAAGGAGCGATGCGAAGCTTTTGTTGCCATTGTTGGACATGTCTCTTAGTTCCATGGTAGTCACTGGTGAAGAATGGCATGGAAGCTAAGATCCGAAAACTAGTAATGGTGTGGAGTCCTGGTGGTGATGAGGAATTGGCTTGATGATTCATGACTTGGAGCAGCGACATTTGCAAGTGGGGCGGCAACACAGGAGAAGTTGAGTCTAAACTTTAAATTGAAAACCCAATGTCTGACCTTAATTTGTTGTGTCTGACTGTGACCTTGTTGAAGGCATTGTTTTTGATAGCGCAAACTTTCTTTAGGGTGAAAACATATGATCTATGATCAGAGCGATGACAACGCTTGTGCATTGTTCCCTTCTTGGAGATGTTGCTTTTGAAGAAGTTGACCACGTCCGGCGACCAACTATAGCGACGATAACCATGTTCTTTCCGATGGCCCTTCCTTCGATGACCACCTCCCTCCCGCGTGCAGCCCATGGCCACAGTGTCCACGACTCCCGAGCGACCACCAAATCTCGATCTAGATCTATCTAGATCGAGCCTTTTTTCTGAATTGTGACAAAAAATACCGTTGGCACACCAAGCAATAAATTGTGTTACCACCAATGGACCAGACTGGTGCATCGTCGATAAGCCATTACCACTGGCGGGCACTGGTGCACAAGTGTAATTCTTTTTGGATCGCCGACGGTAAGCTTTTTCCTAGCAGTGTTATGTGTTTGGTTGAAGAGATGAAATGTGGATATGTTATTGTGGTGCCCTCTTTGACATAGGGGGTGAGTTTACCCCTATACCATGTGATTTTGGTAACATAAATATATCAAATTTGGTAGGGAAAATTGTAGTTCAAAATTTAAATTAAAGTTCAACATTATATATATCCAAACATAACATACGAAACAACAACCAATTCTAAAATAGGAACTAATATTGAACTCCATACACCAACATAATAGTTTAACAATATGCCAAACATTACTTAGCTATATTGCATCCAGTACATCTGATAGTCCAACATATATGGATGTGGACATGGAGTACTAGATCAATATCCAAAATTATACATACCATAGTTAAATGTTGTGATGTTCGTCAACACAAAAATTCCATACAAACCAAAGTTCACTTATTCAGGTTGACATCAAAAGCACAAGTCAAACACCACATAATCAATCAATCTTTAATCTTTGGTTTAAAGTAGGGTATTCTTTAAATTTCAATGAACTACAAAAATAGGTAATCTTTTCCAACACTTGAAATGCAGTTGCAATATGGGTGTTCTCAGCCAAGTAGGCAGAGTAATGGGCAAGATAACCCCAACTGATATATGTGAGCGCTTTCATGTTTTGTCAAATAACCGAGTTGTTGCCGATGCTAACATTCTTATCTATATAAATATCAAGTCTTTTCACTACAAGCAACGAGAGTTTCTTGTAGTAACTCCTCTAAAAAGGATTGGTTTTGGCTCATATTGTTATCTTGATCTTGGAGCTGGTCACCCACTTTCATGTGACTGCATGGTTAGCTACCTTGTCTTCAAGATTAGTCACCGTTGTAAGTAGAGGCTCACTACTAGCTCTAGCCTCTCACAAATTTCCTTGTGGCCTGGCTATTGCCATAAATATAATGAAAATGCTAGATAAGTTTTCTAAAGAAAGCCCCACCATCTTTGTGGACCTTAGAAAAATAAAATGAACTATGATTTCAATAGAAATTCGGAAAGAAGGAACAATTCGAGGGAGATGCTCAATAACCGACACACCCATATCCGGGGAGGAGCAAAGCAATTCAAGGGTGCTTGAGCTCATCCTCTAAAATATAAGGAATAGTCATTTTAACCACCCAAAAATTAGATATCGCTAGCTCATAGTCATAGAGGGATACCAAGGGAACCAAATAATTTGTGAAGTGCACAGAAAAGCAATCTGACAAATTTCGTCAGTGCATTTCCATTGTTCTATGAAATACCTTGATTTAGAAGAACATATGCATTTTGTAGACAAACTTACAGATGTTCTATAAATGGCCGAGTCGAGACCTTCTAAACCCTAATCTAGCTACTTGTAGCAATTTAATTTATTTAATCACATTTTGTCAACTTTTTTGTTCTCGTATAATTGTATTTTCTATGTCTTAACTAAACCGGTAGAGCTTCGGCTTAATAGTTTTAATTAAATTATCTTTTTGCCACTCACATGAGAGCCTTTTGATTGTCTTTTTTCAGAGCAAGCACGTAATTAATAGAAAATCAAGTTAATAGTCACCAGAAGAAACCAGTTATCATGGAAACATTGCATAAAAAATTCTGAAGGATAGAGAAATACAAAACTATCTTTAGGGTTTCTTTACTCGCCGAAGCCAGTGGCTGCCGCCAAACTCCAATGCCACCTAGACGTGTGTTGGAAGAGACGCCGAGCCTCCACCATTGCCAGATCCAAAAGAGCACCATCGCCAACGAGGCTTTGTGAGTCGATGAATAGGCCCGCTGCAAGCCACAAGGCACGTGTCGCTGTGGCACGTCAACCGAGGATGTCCCCGTGCTATCATGGACCAAGATCTGCCGCATCCCATCGAGGAATAATGGCAGAACCACCACCTCTGGACCAACCTCCTTGCTCCAGAGCATCGACCTCGCCCCTGGTCTCATCGCCGCAGTGGATAATGCCAAACGCCAGCGACACGTCGAGAAACAGATCTTGCCACACCCGAAGAAGCGGTTAGAAGACCACACCGCCGATCTGAAGGATCGACAATCACATGCTGCCATCAACTCCGAGATGTCGCCATAAAAGGCGCCGTTGTGGGAGTAGATCAGTTGAGACAAATTTATTTGCTTGGGTCACGCTCCCACCATCCAACCACCATAACAGACAAGCCCTAATATTAATTACAGAGCGGAGGAACAAGATCCCCCTTGCTCCTGCTGCAAGAGCGGCAAGTGGAGAGAGAGAGGGGACCAACGCCCTTGCCGGTGGAGATCGGAGGGAGTAGTTGCCACCGCCTTTTGATTATCTGAGCGGTAAGCCAGCGGCAAGAAATTCAACACACAAAGGACCTTTTTTACACCCAAGGGACCCAATTTGATAGCATTTCTGGATTATTTTTTTAGTGGTCTATACGTCCACATTTCACAGCAAAAACACCACCAATTCAAAATTCGAAAATAGTTCCCCAAGGCTTTTCTTGCCAAAAATCCCCGTGCTTGTTCATCTCGAGTCCCTCTCCAGAACCCTCCCCTCGCCCACACAATCACAATGGTTCGGAAGAGTAGATGCAAAGCCAAAACCGAAACACCACCTTCCTCCACCTCGGTTCCTCCCCCGCCGCCGGTAGAGCCAAAGTCTATGGCGCCCATCGACGCCCTCCCGGAGGACCACCTCCGCGACATCCTCCGCCGACTCTCCCCGGCCGACCTCCTCCGCGCCGCCCTCGCCTGCCACCGCTGGCGCCGCCTGGCCTCCCGTTGCCGCGCCCGCGCCCCTCCTCTCCTCGGCTACTTCGTCCACCCCATGGAAACCGAGCGAACCCACGACGACGCCGTGTTCGTTCCCCTCGACGCCTCCGTCCCGCGCCTCTCCCTCGACTTCGCCCCGGACGCCTCCGACTTCCAGGTCTACGACTCCCACCAGGGCCTCCTCCTCCTCCAACCGGACGTCAACCTCCCCAAGGGCATCCTTCCCCGCTTCCTCGTCCTCGACCCGGCCACCCGCCGCCGCGCGCTCCTCCCGCCGCCTCCACGCGGCACGGTGCCCGATGACCGCGTTTGGCGCAAATCCAGGCACTACGTCGGCTCCGCGCTCCTCTCCCGCGCGCACCCCAGCAAGCTCTGCTTCGAGGCCATCTGCTTCGCCATCGACGAGGGGCACCCGCGCGCCTGGATCGCGTCCGTCGACGACGGCCACTGCAGCTGGCGCGCGCTCCCTCGGGACGAGGATGTCGTGGTCGATTTCCACCCCTGGTGGTTCGAGGGCCGCTGCGTGCACGCCGCCGGGAAGATCTACTGGCACATCTGCAACTCCACCGACCGAATTCTCTCGCTGGACCCTTCCACGCTCCAGTTCTCCTACCTGCCGGTGCCGGCCGAGGTGGGGTACAATTTCTCAAAGTACCGTATCGGCGAGACGCCGGAAGACGGGCGCCTTTGCATGGTCACCGAGGGCGACAGCCATGTGCAGCTCTGGGTGCGCGGGGAGTCCAGGTGGAGCGACAAAGGCTGGGACCTGGAGAGGAACATCGTGGACATGCGCGCGCTCTGCGACATGATTCCTGGCCTGCCAAGCGACCCGGAGATCAGGACCCTTAACGTCTGGCCCAGCGACATGGACCCCGGTCGCTCAGGGAAGGTTTTCATCAACACGCTCGGCAGCGGGCGCTACTCGTTCCATCCGGGTACGGGCAAGCTGGAGCGCCTGTCCACGGAAGGTGGCAAGGATTATGGACACCCCATCTTCGCCTACTTCCTCGCATGGCCGCCCGCGTTCCTTGCTCCAGAGTACTGAATTCGGTTATCTGTAAGACCACCTTCCCTGTCTTTTTTTTTGTGCAGCAATGTTGCTTCCTATATGCTACTCATATCATTTCTATGTGCTGTTCTTGCCTAGAGAAATTTGTTGCATTGTGTTTGCTTTGGAAGCTCAGTTATATCCAATTTTTTCTAGGATTTGTGCAGGGGTTATAGTAGGGAGTTCTTCTTGCTTGATACCAAGTGATTGTGCTCAAAGCGATAAGCGTGGGTGGCAATCTGTCCAATATTAAGTCTATTTTTTGAAGTTCTGAACTTCTGGTCACAATTCCTGTTGTTTAGTAATTATATATGCTGGAACCATAAGGGTTAATGACATATTTTTGCTATTTTGCTAATTTTGCGGCAGCCCACATGGCTCATGGTTTATAGTTTCTGCACATGTTCATGATCCTATCCTGGTGTTGGACTTGTATTGAACTCCCTCCGTACGCTTTTAATTGACGCGGGCCTTAGTTGAGTATTTGCATGCTGCTAGTAGATGCCCACGTCGATTAAAATAGAACCGAGGTAGTATCCTAGATGTTCTCAAACCTCTTAATTGTTGGTAAACGGTATGACTGACGTTTGATGTGATGCATTATAGTCACTCCAAGTGACCATTTTTGTTTAGTACTCCCTCCATTCCATATTAGTTGTCGCTCGTTTAGTATACTTTGTACTAAAATCAGAGACAACTAATATGGAACGGAGGGAGTACATGATAGGTAATTCTGTCAGCAATGCCAATGTTCCTGTAACTATCATGTTTTTCTTTTCAAAAGGGAGGAAGACCTGTGCCATTGCTTATGGGTCGTAATGTTTGTTCTGACAATGTTTGCTTCCCCTATGCTACTCATATCATTTCTATGTAGATGCATTGCGTTTGCTTTGGAAGCACAGATGTATCCATTTTTTCTCTAGGATTTGTGTGGTGGTTATAGTAGGGAGTTCCCTCTTGCATGATACGGAAGTGACTGTGCTCAAAGCGACAAGAGTGGGTGGCAAACTTTCCAAAATAAAGTCTATTTTTGAAGTTCTGAACTTTTAGTCACAGTTCCTGTTGTTTAGTAATTATATATGCTGGAGCTATAAGGGTTAATGACATATTTTTTTACTATCTCACTAATTTTGCCACATGGTTCATAGTATTAGTTTCTGCACATGTTCATGATCCTATCCTGGTGTTGTACATGTATTGTATCCCAGCTGCTCTCAAACGTCTGAATTGTTGATAAATGGTTTGATTGAAGTTTGATGTCATGCATTATTGTCACTTCAAGTGGTAATTCTGTCACCAGGGCTAATGTTCCGGTAGCTATCAAGCTTTTATTTTCAAAAGGGAGGAAAACCAGTGCCGTTGCTTCTGGGTTGTAATGTTTGTTCTGACATTAGAATTTTGCCAGTTGGTGTTTAAGTTCTCTTACTCTCATCTGTCTTTATTTCTTTTTGATTTGCAATTCTAAAATGTAGGGTGATTGTTATTCTGGTAATTTTGTGGGCTTAGGCTTGTTCCAAGTTTGCCACTTGACCTTTAGCTGTTCCTGAATCTTATGCCTGAGAAATCAACATTGTCAGCCATCCCATTTAGTGCGTGCCTTAATGTGTTTGTTCTCTACTTCTCTTAGATACTATTTCTGTTGTAGTGACTTGGGTGGAGTATGCACTCTTTATTAGTCATGTCGAATTCCACAGTGCCACTGAGCTGTATAGTTAGCAAGCGTACAACTGTGTCGCTGTGTTTTGTAAAATTTGGTCATTTCGAATATCAAATAAATTCTGGAAAGGATATTGCTGGTGTCAAACATGCATATGATTATACATGTGTTGTTCATCGTTGATTATTGATTAAGTATTTTCCTTGCAATCTTCACTGCGTAAAATCAACTGATGGTCTCAGTTTGTTAATTTTATTTCGTAGACTTTCAGTCAGATCCCCGATATAGTTCAGTTTTCTTGTCATCATACTCGGCATGTCTCAGTATTTCATAGAGCTCTTAAAAGAATTCTTTCATGTGGTGATTGAGCATTTGTCCGGTTTTCTGTTCCACAAAACATACTTAATGTTCTCGCTACATGTCAGTTTAATCTTTTACTACCAGCTCTTGTTTTCTTGTAAAATTATATTTGTTTGATTCACTCCAAATTTTGTATAGCTGATAATTCTGCCATTCGTATAATGCAGGGTGGCGACTCGTATGTCCTAAGGCATTGGTGCAAGTTTGTTTGAAGTCATATAGATCCTTTCATTTCCAGTTCTGGTCACTATTTGCCCTTCAACCTGCAAGCCAAAGAGCTCTGAGCAGTGTGGTATGTGTTTGTGTGCTGTATGAGGCTGTTTATGCAATTTGTTGTTGCCATGCTATCTAACCATCGATCGGGCAAGACGATATTTGGTGAGACATATGTTCAGTAATAGCTATCTCATTTCGAATTTAGTACTGTTTTGTCGTGCCTTGGTAATTTGAGTGTTCAGTGACTTGTGTGATTGCCAAATTAATCGCTTGAATTTGAAATGAAGCCTGTGACATATATATAGTACTACTGTAGAATTAGAGACCCTGTGACATAGCTCGATTATTTGCCGCGTTTAGCCTGTCTTCTGCAGACAATTAGTATTCAAATTGCAAATCACTGAGCTAGGAATTCAGATGACCTGTTTAAAATTGAGACTTGCTTTATCATGGAATTATATTATTTTCTAACTTGTTCCTATCGAATCTCTCAAGCATTCTTGTTGTGGCTCGTGCTATATGTACACTTTGCATCTGTTTATAAATGCAAAACCAGCGTATCTGGTTCGCTTAGAAACAGATCATAAATAAATAGTGATGCACAACTGCAAACCATCGCCCAAGCGTTTTTTTAAGAATCATGCAGTTAAGAAGTAGAGATCTGGTTACAAATCAGTTGGATTTTGACCATTTGCCCTGTTATTTTGACGAAAAGCGGCATCGGTGTTGATTTCATCTATTAAGCGGAACAAAGGTGAAAAATGGAAGAAAAGGAAGCATCTTGACCTCTCTTAAGAAGAAGAGGAGAGAGCAACAACACCGAAAACACACTAAGCAGGGGAAGGTAGGGACAGAAAAGAAGGGAAAAGCTCGTGCTATACTCTACACTCTAAGGTTATTTAAATATGAACATTGAATATTGTGGAGCTTGTTAACTCCGGCATTGAGGGTTCGTGTAATCCTACGCAATGGTGTTCATCATCCAACAAAAGAGTGTAGAGTATGCATCTATCTATTCTGTTATGTGATCAAAGTTGAGAGTGTCCACTAGTGAAAGTGTAATCCCTAGGCCTTGTTCCTAAATACTGCTATCGCTGCTTGTTTACTGTTTTACTGCGTTACTACTGCTACCATATTACCACCATCAACTACACGCCAGCAAGCTATTTTCTGGCGCCGTTACTACTGCTCATATTCATTCATACCACCTGTATTTCACTATCTCTTCGCCGAACTAGTGCACCTATTAGGTGTGTTGGGGACACAAGAGACTTCTTGCTTTGTGGTTGCAGGGTTGCATGAGAGGGATATCTTTGACCTCTTCCTCCCTGAGTTCGATAAACCTTGGGCGATCCACTTAAGGGAAACTTGGTGCTGTTCTACAAACCTCTGCTCTTGGAGTCCCAACACTGTCTACAAGAATAGAAGCTCCCGTAGACATCAATGCTATCTTTAGTGTTGTAAGCTATCTTTGCAGTATAGAACATATGGAAGTGAGATCAAAACTTTGTTCAGCCTTTTGGAGCCAGTGAGTTCTTACCTTGTGTTTTCACTGTTAACTAATGATCCTCAGTTTAAGCCCATCATTCCACCGTATTGCCACGAACAGCAGGGACCCATTTGGTAAGTTACCTTTCCTTCTTTCTTTGCTATCTTATGTCCATGGAGTATCTGCTATATCACAAACATGTGTTGCTAATAGTGGTTGTTTTGAAGTTCAAGCCTGGTCTTCATATTTTATGACTAATATTTTTATCATGTACTCAATGAAAATTGAAATTGTAAGATGTAGATAAATTTTTGAGACATTTGTCGCTTGGGGTTTATCTTTCTTCTCCAAGTAGAGATCCTTGCAATTGGTCATTAGGTGTTGTCTCTATGTTTTTCTTCATTATTACTCTTTGATGTAATAATCATGGAAGGGCCAGTGCATGGATGTGATGATTCCACCGACGATAACAACATTGCAGAAGGTGATACTTTGTTCTTCACTTACACTGTAGATTCTTCAATGGAGGTGGCTGATGACCCACAAGTATAGGGGGTGTATCGTAGTACTTTCGATAAATAAGAGTGTCGAAACCAACGAGGAGCAGAAGGTGTTGACAAGCAGTTTCGATGAAGGATTCACTGTAAATGCTCACATACAAGTATTCAGGGGGTTTTGATATAGCAGATAAATAAAGTACAAGTAAATAAAATGCGAGAGTAATAGTTGCAGCGAGTGGCCCAATCCTTTTTAGCACAAAGGACAAGCCGGTTTGTTTACTTATGATGACCAAACGTTCTTGAGGACACACGGGAATTTAGTCTAGTGCTTTCGCTTCATATAGTTGATTAATCTTCATTGTTTTGATAAGTGTTGTGTGGGTGAACCTATGCTAATGCATCGCCCTTCCTAGGACTAATACATACTTGTGATTAAACCCCTTGCAAGCATCCGCAAATACAAGAAAGTAATTAAGAAAAATATAACCACAGCCTTAAACTCTGAGATCCTGCTATCCCTCCTGCATCGATATACCAACGGGGGTTCAGGTTGATGTCACTCCGGCAACCCCACAATTAGCAAACGAATACAAGATGCATTCCCCTAGGCCCATAAAGGTGAAGTATCATGTAGTCGACGTTCACATGACACCACTAGAAGAATAACACCACAACTTAAATATCAAACCATTAAATATTACTCAACATAGTTCACTACTAACATTTAGACTTCACCCATGTCCTCAAGAACTAAATGAACTGCTCACGAGACATCATATGGAACATGATCAGAGGTGATATGATGATGAATAACAATCTGAACATAAACCTTGGTTCAATGGTTTCCCTCAATAGCATCAATAACAAGGAGTAATCAATACCGGGAGAGTTTCCCCTATGAAATAATCAAGATTCAACCCTAGATGTTACAGCGGTGACGAGGTGTATCGGTGGAGATGACGGTGACGGTGGTGGAGATGATGGTGATGATGATCCCAATGAAGTACAGCTCGATGACGGTGACGATGGCGTCGATTTCCCCCTCCGGGAGGGAATTTCCCCGGCGGATTTCAGCCTGCCGGAGAGCTCTTTTCTCTCTGGTGTTTTCCGCCCCGCAGAGGCGGCTGTGTCTCCTCGCGATTATCCCCATTACCTTAGGTTTTCGGGTAGATGAAGTACGCGAAAGAGAGGCGGCCGAGGGGGCTGTGGGCCCCCTCCCCACAAGGCGGCGCGGCCAGGGTGGAGCCCGCGCCGGCCTATGGGGGGCCCATGGCGGCCCTCCTCGGCCCCTCCTTTTGGCTGGCTCCTTCTTCTGGAGAAATAAGACCTTCAGTGTAATTTTCGTCAGTTGTTGATCTTCAGAAATATTGCATTCTGACGGTGCTTTTTCCAGCAGAATCCTGACTCCGGTGAGTGATTCTCCAATAACCATGAAACATGCAAAATAGGTGAAATAACATAAGTATCATGTCTAAATATGAAATATATCAATGAATAACAGTAAATTATGATATAAAATAGTGATGCAAAATGGACGTATCAACTCCCCCCAAGCTTAGACTTTGCTTGTCCCCAAGCGAAACTGAACTCGGTAAACAAGACCACATGTTTATGGAGTGAAGAGTCGATAAATAAAATACGGACAAGAAGCATCACATTAATTCACACAAGACATTCTAGTGAACAACTTCCTCATATAATTCAACTTGAAACAAGTAGAAGGAAATCAAAAATAAAGGTGCATAGGTAATCATAGTTGGTGATGGCAAACTTCGTTCTTGGTCAAAGAACAATTAACAGATTGTACTTATTTGTCGAGCAGAGCTCTTATATTAAAGCTTATACGGCAAAACTTGCATACTCAATCATAATAATCTCCTCATAATTATTGATAACTTTCAAAGCTATATTCATTCAGATAAAACTTGTACTAAACAAAGAAGAATAAAAGACATGATTAAATAGATCATAATATAGATGGTTGGATCACAACAACTCAATTGATTGCTTAAGATGGAGGGAAATAGGTTTACTGACTCAACATGAAAGTAAAAGATAGGCCCTTCGCAGAGGGAAGCAGGGATTAAATCATGTGCTAGAGCTTTTTAAGTTTTGAAATCATATAGAGAGCATAAAAGTAAAATTTGAGAGGTGTTTGTTGTTGTCAACGAATGGTAGTGGGGTACTCTAACCCCCTTGCCAAACAGACTCTCAAAGAGCGGCTCCCATGAAGGACGTTATCTCTACCAGCAAGGTAGAACATCCCTCTTCTCTTTTGATTACACATGTACTTTAGTTTTATTTATGGATGACACTCCTCCCAACCTTTGCTTTCACAAGTCATGGCTAACCGAATCCTCGGGTGCCTTCCAACATTTCACATACCATGAAGGAGTGTCTATTTGCAAAATTAAGTTGCTTACTGATGAATCAGGGCAAAACATGTGAAGAGAATTATTAATGAAAGTTAATTAATTGGGGCTGGGAACCCCGTTGCCAGCTCTTTTTGCAAAATTATTGGATAAGCGGATGTGCCGCTAGTCCATTGGTGAAAGTTGCCCAACAAGATTGAAAGATGAAACACCACATACTTCCTCATGAGCTATAAAACATTGACACAAATAAGGGATGATAACTTTTTGAATTGTTTAAAGGTAGCACATGAAGTATTTACTTGGAGTGGCGCAAAATACCACATAATAGGTAGTTATGGTGGACACAAATGGCATAGGTTTGGTTTAAAGGTTTGGATGCACGAGAAGCATTCCCTCTCAGCACAGGTCTTTGGCTAGCAAGGTTGGTCAGCAAGCATAAGAGTTGAGGGAAACAAACAAATATACATGTGATAGAAACAAGCATGCATCTTTCTTGTAAGCACAAATAATTTTAACTTTAGAATACTAAGCTCATAGCTAATCAAGAAAGAAAGATAATGAAATAACATATCTACATGTATTTCCTCTTTTCTACTTAAACTCAAAGTGTTGTTGCTATTGACCAATGCTAAGTTTGCCAAAACCAAATAGATTTACCCAATGCTCCCAAAGTGATACCAATACTAACAACAAGATCAATCATATAATAGAGATTGCAAACTAAAATAAGGTGTGCAATATGTAAATGATAAAACTTCTCATTAATATTCCATAACGATAACTCACACCAAGGGATACATAGATAACCAACTAAAGAGAGAGATGCTTCCACACTGCAAACTATCTTATATGATCACTTCCCTACTCATGATATGACACTACTTGATAGTAAAAAGGTAAAAGATAGTGATGATGTGATACCGCGGCACCCCCCCAAGCTTGGAACAAACCAAGGGGGTGCCAATACCAATGATGAATTACTCCTTCGGTGGTGATGGTGGAACGACCCTGATGGGAGTGAGGAACCGCTCCAGACATTCTCGCGAAGTCGGTTGTTCTCCTCCTGAAGTATCTCCACTTCCCTTCTCAGAACACGGTATTGATCACAAAACTCATCGGTAACCCGTAATGCTTCCTCCACAGCAGGGAAAGAGTTGAGGATAGGAGCAGGTGGTAAAGGTCCCTGCAAGTTATGGGAAAAAGAACGTCAAGTGTTAACCGATCCCACCAAGATTGGCTTACTCCTCACAGTTTACCGCTCTCTTGATAACATCTCCTTCACTTCCTCCTTGACTTCTTCTTTCAACTCGGGATCTTGAATATCTTCCTCCGAAAGCCCCTTGTCCTTGTTGTTGGAGACCATGGTGCTTCTAGATCAAAAACAGATCCTGGCAGAAAACAGCTCGAAACAAAACACGACGAGAGAACGATATACGGACCTCCAGGGGTCCGGGGGATTATATAGCAAAAAAATTCACGACAAAAGGAAAGTACCAGGTCGAACCAGAGTTGGAGAGGGACTCTGATGCGTGCAGTTAACACACATCCGTTGGGAACCCCAAGAGGAAGGTGTGATGCGTACAGTAGCAAGTTTTCCCTCAGTAAGAAACCAAGGTTTATCGAACCAGTAGGAGTCAAGAAGCACGTTGAAGGTTGATGGCGGCGAAGTGTAGTGCGGCGCAACACCAGGGATTCCGGCGCCAACGTGGAACCCGCACAACACAATCAAAGTACTTTGCCCCAACGTAACAGTGAGGTTGTCAATCTCACCGGCTTGCTGTAAACAAAGGATTAGATGTATAGTGTGGATGATGATGTTTGTTTGCGAAGAACAGTAAAGAACAATTGCAGTAGATTGTATTTCAGATGTAAAGAATGGACAGATACGTCTCCGACGTATCGATAATTTCTTATGTTCCATGCCACATTATTGATGATATCTACATGTTTTATGCATACTTTATGTCATATTTATGCGTTTTCCGGAACTAACCTATTGACGAGATGCCGAAGGGCCAGCTTGCTGTTTTCTCGTTGTTTTTGGTTTCAGTAAATCCTAGTAAGGAAATATTCTCGGAATTGGACGAAATCAACGCCCAGGGGCCTATTTTTACACGAAGCTTCCGTAAGACCGGAGGGGAGACGAAGTGGGGCCACGGGGCGCCGCCACACCGGGCGGCGCGGCCCAAGGGGGCCCGCGCGGCCCCGTTGTGTGGGGCCCCCGTGACGCCCTTTGACCTGCCCTTCCGCCTACTTAAAGCCTCCGTCGCGAAACCCCCGCACCGAGAGCCATGATACGGAAAACCTTCCGCAGCCGCCGCCATCGCGAAGCCAAGATCCGGGGGACAGGAGTCTCCGTTCCGGCACGCCGCCGGGACGGGGAAGTGCCCCCGAAGGCTTCTCCATCGACACCACCGCCATCTTCATCAACGCTGCTATCTCCCATGAGGAGGGAGTATTTCTCCATCGAGGCTCGGGGCTGTACCGGTAGCTATGTGGTTCATCTCTCTCCTATGTACTTCAATACAATAATCTCATGAGCTGCCTTACATGATTGAGATTCATATGATGATGCTTGTAATCTAGATGTCATTATGCTAGTCAAGTGGGTTTTACTTATGTGATCTCCGGAGACTCCTTGTCCCACGTGTGTAAAGGTGACAAGTGTGTGCACCGTGTGGGTCTCTTAGGCTATATTTCACGAATACTTATTCACCGTTATGAATGGCATAGTGAAGTGCTTATTTATATCCCTTTATGATTGCAATGTGTTTTGTATCACAATTTATCTCGTGTGCTACTCTAGTGATGTTATTAAAGTAGTTTATTCCTCCCGCACGGTGTAATGGTGACAGAGTGTGTGCATCGTGTAGTACTTGGCGTAGGCTATGATTGTGATCTCTTGTAGATTATGAAGTTAACTATTGCTATGATAGTATTGATGTGATCTATTCCTCCTTTCGTAGTGTGAAGGTGACAAGTGTGCATGCTATGTTAGTACTTGGTTTGGTTATGTTGATCCGTTATGCACTCTAAGGTTATTTAAATATGAACATTGAATATTGTGGAGCTTGTTAACTCCGGCATTGAGGGTTCGTGTAATCCTACACGCTTAGTGGTGTTCATCATCCAACAAGAGGGTGTAGAGTCTAGCATCTATCTATTTATTCTGTTATGTGATCAATGTTGAGAGTGTCCACTAGTGAAAGTATGATCCCTAGGCCTTGTTCCTAAATATCGCTATCGCTGCTTGTTTACTCGTTTTATCGCATCTTTACTTCCTGCAATATTACTACCATCAACTGCAGGCCAGCAAGCACTTTTCTGGCGTCGTTACTACTACTCATATTCATTCATACCACTTGTATTTCACTATCTCTTCGCCGAACTAGTGCACCTATTAGGTGTGTTGGGGACACAAGAGACTTCTTGCTTTGTGGTTGCAGGGTTGCATGAGAGGGATATCTTTGACCTCTTCCTCCCCGAGTTCGATAAACCTTGGGTGATCCACTTAAGGGAAACTTGCTGCTGTTCTACAAACCTCTGCTCTTGGAGGCCCAACACTGTCTACAAGAATAGAAGCACCCGTAGACATCAAGCACTTTTCTGGCGCCGTTGCCGGGGAGGAAAGGTAAACGGCACACACACACCGGACCCCGGCAACTAAGCACTTTTCTGGCGCCGTTGCCGGGGAGGAAAGGTAAAAGGCTCTCATACTCCGGTCTCATGTAAAGTACTTTTCTGGCGCCGTTGTGTGTGTGCTCGAAGCTATTTCCTTTAGATCCTGCAATTGCATCTTTTTGTTTCTTGTTTACACTAGTTTGGCATAATGGACAACAATGAGCTTCTTATTCTATTTCCTGATTTAAGACATGGATGGTTTGATGCGAAAATTAAAAAACCTATGGAACCTTATTTGCATGCCGGTAGTAATATTAGTATGAACGCTTTGAACACCATTGTTGATAATGATATAGAAAGTTCTAAGCTTGGGGAAGCTGGTTTTCATGATCTTTTTAGTCCCCCAAGCATTGAGGAGAAAATTTTCTTTGATGATACTTTGCCTCCTATTTATGATGATTATAATGATAGTGGTCTTATGGTGCCGCCTACTATGGAGAGTAAATTTTGTTGTGATTATACTATGCCTCCTACACATGATGAGAATAACAATGATAGCTACTTTGTTGAATTTGCTCCCACTACAACTAATAAAATTGATTATGCCTATGTGGAGAGTAATAATTTTATGCATGAGACTCATGATAAGAATGCTTTATGTGATAGTTATATTGTTGAGTTTGATCATGTTGCTACTGAAAGTTATTATGAGAGAGGAAAATATGGTTGTAGAAATTTTCATGTTACTAAAACACCTCTCTATGTGCTGAAATTTTTGAAGCTACACTTGTTCTATCTTCCTATGCTTGTTACTTTTTTCTTCATGAACTTGTTTATTTACAAAACTCCTATGCATAGGAAGCATGTTAGACTTAAATTTGTTTTGAATTTGCCTCTTGATGCTCTCTTTTGCTTCAACTACTATTTCTTGCGAGTGCATCATTAAAACTGTTGAGCCCATCTTAATGGCTATAAAGAAAGAACTTCTTGGGAGATAACACATGTTTTTATTTTGCTACAGTAACTTTGTTTTATATTCGAGTCTTGGAAGTTGTTACTACTGTAGCAACCTCTCCTTATCTTATTTTATTGCATTTGTTGTGCCAAGTAAAGTCTTTGATAGTAAGGTTCATACTAGATTTGGATTACTGCGCAGAAACAGATTTCTTGCTGTCACGAATCTGGGCCTAATTCTCTGTAGGTAACTCCGAAAATTATGCCAATTTACGTGCGTGATCCTCAGATATGTACGCAACTTTCATTCAATTTGAGCATTTTCATCTGAGCAAGTTAAGTGCCCCTGTAAAATTCGTCTTTACGGACTGTTCTGTTTTGACAGATTCTGCCTTTTATTTCGCATTGCCTCTTTTTCTGTGTTGGATGGATTTCTTTGTTCCATTGACTTCCAGTAGCTTTGGGCAATGTCCAGAAGTGTTAAGAATGATTGTGTCACCTCTGAACATGAGAGTTTTTGATTATGCACTAACCCTCTAATGAGTTGTTTTGAGTTTGGTGTGGAGGAAGTTTTCAAGGGTCAAGAGAGGAGGATGATATACTATGATCAAGAAGAGTGAAAAGTCTAAGCTTGGGGATGCCCCGGTGGTTCATCCCTGCATATTTCAAAAAGACTCAAGCGTCTAAGCTTGGGGATGCCCAAGGCATCCCCTTCTTCATCGACAACTTATCAGGTTTCTTTTCTTGAAACTATATTTTTATTCAGTCACATCTTATGTACTTTACTTGGAGCGTCTGTGTGCTTTTGTTTGTGTTTTTGTTTGAATAAATGCTTATGTGGGAGAGAGACACGCTCCGCTGGTTCGTATGAACACATGTGTTCTTAGCTTTTAATGTTCATGGCGAAGGTTGAAACTGCTTCGTTCATTGTTATATGGTTGGAAACGGAAAATGCTACATGTAGTAATTGGTAAAATGTCTTGGATAATGTGATACTTAGCAATTGTTGTGCTCATGTTTAAGCTCTTGCATCATATACTTTGCACCTATTAATGAAGAAATACATAGAGCTTGCTAAAATTTGGTTTGCATAATTGGTCTCTCTAAAGTCTAGATAATTTCTAGTATTGAGTTTTGAACAACAAGGAAGACGGTGTAGAGTCTTATAATGTTTACAATATGTCTTTTATGTGAGTTTTGCTGCACCGGTTCATCCTTGTGTTTGTTTCAAATAACCTTGCTAGCCTAAACCTTGTATCGAGAGGGAATACTTCTCATGCATCCAAAATCCTTGAGCCAACCACTATGCCATTTGTGTCCACCACACCTACCTACTACATGGTATTTCTCCGCCGTTCCAAAGTAAATTGCTTGAGTGCTACCTTTAAATTTCCATCATTCGCCTTTGCAATATATAGCTCATGGGACAAAATAGCCTTAAAAACTATTGTGGTATTGAATATGTACTTATGCACTTTATCTCTTATTAAGTTGCTTGTTGTGCGATAACCATGCTCCTGGGGACGCCATCAACTCTTTGTTGAATATCATGTGAGTTGCTATGCATGTTCGTCTTGTCCGAAGTAAGGGAGATTTACCACTCATTAAATGGTTAGAGCATGCATAATGTTAGAGAAGAACATTGGGCCGCTAACTAAAGCCATGAATCATGGTTGAAGTTTCAGTTTTGGACATATATCCTCAATCTCATATGAGAACATTAATTGTTGCTACATGCTTATGCATTAAAGAGGAGTCCATTATCTGTTGTCTATGTTGTCCCGGTATGGATGTCTAAGTTGAGAATAATCAAAAGCGAGAAATCCAAATGCGAGCTTTCTCCTTAGACCTTTGTACAGGCGGCATAGAGGTACCCCTTTATGACACTCTGTTAAAACATGTGTATTGCGATGATAATCCTGGTAATCCGAGCTAATTAGGACAAGGTGCGGGAACTATTAGTATACTATGCATGAGGCTTGCAACTTGTAAGATATAATTTACATGATACATATGCTTTATTATTACCGTTGACAAAATTGTTTCATGTTTTCAAAACCAAAGCTCTAGCACAAATATAGCAATCGATGCTTTCCTCTTTGAAGGACCTTTCTTTTACTTTTATGTTGAGTCAGTTCACCTATTTCTCTCCACCTCAATAAGCAAACACTTGTGTGAACTGTGCATTGATTCCTACATACTTGCATATTGCACTTGTTATATTACTTTGCATTGACAACTATCCATGAGATATACATGTTATAAGTTGAAAGCAACCGCTGAAACTTAATCTTCCTTTGTGTTGCTTCAATACCTTTACTTTGATTTATTGCTTTATGAGTTAACTCTTATGCAAGACTTATTGATGCTTGTCTTGAAAGTACTATTCATGAAAAGTCTTTGCTTTATGATTCATTTGTTTACTCATGTCATTACCATTGTTTTGATTGCTGCATTCATTACATATGCTTACAATAGTATGATCAAGGTTATGATGGCATGTCACTCCGTAAATTATCTTTGTTATCGTTTACCTGCTCGGGACGAACAGGAACTAAGCTTGGGGATGCTGATACGTCTCCGACGTATCGATAATTTCTTATGTTCCATGCCACATTATTGATGATATCTACATGTTTTATGCATACTTTATGTCATATTTATGCGTTTTCCGGAACTAACCTATTGACGAGATGCCGAAGGGCCAGCTTGCTCGTTTTCTGCTGTTTTTGGTTTCAGAAATCCTAGTAAGGAAATATTCTCGGAATTGGACGAAATCAACGCCCAGGGGCCTATTTTTACACGAAGCTTCCAGAAGACCGGAGGGGAGACGAAGTGGGGCCACGGGGCGCCGCCACACTAGGGCGGCGCGGCCCAAGGGGGGCCCGCGCGGCCCTATTGTGTGGGGCCCCCGTGACGCCCTTTGACCTGCCCTTCCGCCTACTTAAAGCCTCCGTCGCGAAACCCCCAGTACCGAGAGCCACGATACGGAAAACCTTCCAGAGCCGCCGCCATCGCGAAGCCAAGATCTGGGGGACAGGAGTCTCTGTTCCGGCACGCCGCCGGGACGGGGAAGTGCCCCCGGAAGGCTTCTCCATCGACACCACCGCCATCTTCATCAACGCTGCTGTCTCCCATGAGGAGGGAGTAGTTCTCCATCGAGGCTCGGGGCTGTACCGGTAGCTATGTGGTTCATTGATGACCCACAAGTATAGGGGGTGTATCGTAGTATCTTCGATAAGTAAGAATGTCGATCCCAACGAGGAGCAGAAGGTGTTGACAAGC
>NC_061512.1:109818410-109844946 GCF_022539505.1 Lolium rigidum | reverse complement strand
CACTTATCAAAACAATGAAGATTATTTAGCCGTATGTAGCGAAAGCACTAGACTAAAATCCCGTGTGTCCTCGAGAACGTTTGGTCATTATAAGTAAACAAACCGGCTTGTCCTTTGTGCTAAAAAGGATTGGGCCACTCGCTGCAATTATTTCTCTCGCATTTTACTTACTCGTACTTATTTCATCTCGTTACATCAAAACCCCTGAATACTTGTCTGTGAGCATTTACAGTGAAACCTTCATCGAAACTGCTTGTCAACACCTTCTGCTCCTCGTTGGGATCGACATTCTTACTTATCGAAGATACTACGATACACCCCCTATACTTGTGGGTCATCACCACCCACCAATTGTTCCGCAAGCAGCAACCGTCTACGGTAAGCAACAGCTATACCGTGGGGAATTAGAAGGGGCTCCCCACCCACCAATTGCTCCGCAAGTTACAACCGTCTACGGTAAGCGAATCGGTTGATGTACAAGAGGTGGAAATACGGTTGACTATTCCGTCCCACTCCAGATCTTATGGTTAACACGGGTATTACGGCACAAGAATCACTGGCGACATTTGTTGTTTAATCCTAGATGGATACAAACCCTTGCAATGGAACCTCCACCATATCAACACAATCCATGGTTCCATTGCCCACCACATAGTCATATTCATAGTTATGAAAATAGTGGTTTTGGTTTTTATGCAATAGTGATAATCATAGTACTTTGCAAGTAATTTGATAAAAATACTCAAATGACATGAGCAAGCGATGAACTTGCCTTTCTTGTCTGCAAGATTATGCAGGCAAGGTCTTCGATACGCAATAACTCCAAATTCTGAAATAGCATCATCGTCCGATAAGGACGATGTTTAAAAGATTGGCAAGGATGCAATAATGCATAAGAATGAGATGCAATCTCTCTAAGCGTGACCCAACCCCGATGATTTAGGATCAGTGAGTTGTAATGATTGGTTCAGGGTGTGTTGCACTTTTAGAGTGATTCACATACAAGGTTCTTATTCAGGTGTGATTACTTGGCATTATAAACAGGTAGATAATAAAGCATAATAATTAATTGAGCACATAAAGAATGATAATTGGCATAATATTAACAAGTAAAGGACAGTGGTCAGTTTAGTACTATATGGCATGGTTAATGATTAATTATCATATACTTTAAAAGAATAACTTTTGAAGAACATGTTCTTTAATAAAGAACAAGTATGATAATTAAGTGGGTGGTTTTCTATGGTTGACTATGGCTGCATGTAGTTGTCTGGAATAGGTATTAGATGGATCCCAACAAAGTTGGATTCATCAACACCTAGGGCTTGTAGGGTTAAGATAAGCCTAGGCATCCTAAGCAATTTATTATACATGGTGGTTGTCAAGGTGGGTTTATCTTGCTAGTGATAGCTGGCTAGGGTTTATAGGTCTTTATAAGCAGGGTTGATGAGAATTCCCTATTTTCTTCAAAAGAATAACTTTTGAAGAACATACTTTTTAAGTAATAAGAAGTATATCAATTAGGGTTGAGGTTACTCTCTATTTTCTTCAAAAGAATAGCTTTTGAAGAACATACTTCTTAAATAATAAGAAGAATAATAATTAGGTTGGGGTTGTTTAGGTTTGCTATTTAGTTCCCTAAGTAAAGATTGGTTGGTTCCTAAATAGGATGTTCGTTAATTATCTAACACTAGTAGGGTTTAGTGGTATGGTGTGTGATGCACAATTAATGGGCATGGTTGATATTAGGGTTCATCACAATGGTGTGATGCTAAATAGGGATAAATAATGATGATGGCTTTGGTAATAGAATCTAGGGTTTTCACTTGATTGACCCCCACTTGATTAGTTAGGTCTGATGAGGATGAACACATGGGATACCCATATATTAGTGATAGGTATTCTACATTTTATGTGGTCATGGCAATTATTTAGTTGCTATTATTGTTCTATGTTTGAAAGGAAGATATCATGATCACATGTTAACTTGGTTTTAGGTTTGGAACCATTTAGGGTTCACATGTAATAATGGAACTAGGGTTCCTAATTAATTTAGGGTTCTAGGAGTCACATGAAATGATGAGTTCCTGGTTCTATTACTTATGAAATTAGGGTTTTCTAAATACCCTAAAGTTCTTGAATCAATAACTTCACTTTAAGGTTGAAGTTATTAATAACTTTGAAATAAAAATAATGTTGGATTTGATATTTTATTATTTTTAATGAATTAATAATTAAGGTAATTATTAATTAGGGTTTAAATCCTCCTAATAAGGATTTAATAAATTAATAGAAAAGGAAATTTAATTTTTAATGTTTTCCTTAATTAGTTACTGGTTTTTATTTACTTTCTGAAGTTTTCCTAATTATTGAATTTTAATTAAATTTGGAATTAAAATTAAAGGCTTAATTAACAAGTATTAAATAATTGAATTTTTATTAAAAATAAAAATTTCATATTATATTTTTATTGGATAGACTTTGGTTTTCTAAGAATTTTGATATCTCAAATATATTTTTCTGAGTTAATATGAATTTTATAAATTCATGTAAAGTTTCTGGAATAATGGGGTTTAAATTTAAAACAGAGAAATGACTAAATCTACCCGGCTGTCTTACCCATAGAGTCACTGAACCGTGGGCCTATGCCACGGTGGCTGCCACGTGGTGTTTGACCGAAGTCAAAATCGATGACATGGCCAGGAACTCACTGCCGGTGGGAAATCCACGGCGACGCCGCCGATCCTGGGCATGTTTGGACGGGCAAGGGGTCTCTATCGAAACCGCACATCACGGGGAACCTACTGATCCTAGCGCCGCTACCTAAAGGTCATCGGAGCATGGTCGCCGGCGAGGTGAAGCGGCGGAGCTTGCAGGTTCACGGTGAGGCGATGATTTAGGACGTAATTAAGCGGGCCGAGGGTGCTGAGAGATGCAGGAGCTCACCAGGAGCACAGAGCGCTTGGCGGCGAGGTGAATGAGGGTCGGTATCGCCGGAAATCATCGGCGCCGGTGTCGGGGAAGATGAGCTCGTCGGCGGGGATACAGGTTGCCCGGCTCAATTCCTTTTGCACCTTGATCATGTCGAGTACGGCGGTCACGTGGGTGGTCACAACTTGGCCTGGGGAGGTCTCCATCGACGGCGATGGCCGGAGGCAGTACTGCTAGGGTTTCGGTATGGAGGGGAAAAATTGAGAGGAGGAAGAAACTCGGGGACGAGAGGTCATCGCGAGCCTTTATACAACGCCAGGGCGTGCCTCGTCACGCCATCGGTTGAGGAGGAGGTGCCACCGAGAGGGAGAAGAAGAGCACGTTGTCGCACTGTCCTCCATGCCGAAGGAGAAGATGAGTACGGCCTCCTCTTCGTTTGTTTTCAACGAAGAGGTATGTGGGTCGCTAACTGGGTTGCGGCTTGGGCCGTTTTGGGCTGCTGCCAGGCCGTGTGCTGGGCTTCTTCGGCTGGCAGGGTCCAGGTAAGTTTTTCCCTATTTTTCTTTTCTGTTTTTATTTTCCTGTTTTATATTTATCCATTGAAATTCATATTGGGTTTGGTTTACTTTTGCAGATCTTTCAATTATGCAAATTTCAATCAGGATTTAGTTTCCTGTCTTTCATACCAGTATTCTATTGGAATAATTATTTTAGATGAGATTATATTGCATATTAGTGACTTATTCACAATAACCCTTAATCATGAATTTTATATGTTCCCTTTAATTCTCCTTTTGCTATGCAATCAATTCTGTTTAGAATTATGAGAGTGATACTCCCAACTCAAAGTATTTGAGGGATTGTTATTAGGACTTAGTTTCTATTTGGGAAGTGATCTCATGCTCATTATTTGATGTGTATGATTATGTGTTAACAAATTAGAACATAAGGTTTACTTTATGGACAATGCTAGGTTCCAATACTATTAACCTAATGACACATGGGTTGGAACTCAAATGTGGATTAGGTTTATAGTGGTGATCACCCAAGTGGTATACAACTAGGTTGAGATATAATTCTAGTTTGTAGATATGGGATGACACCATAGTGCATTGGCTAGGGTTTAATCTCCCCTAATCATGGTAATCTGGTTACTTGCTTCATATCTTATGTGCTTCTCTAATTGCTAAGGATTTGAGAGTTGGTTTTATCTTCTACCAATTAACTTCTATTGATATCCTAAATTTATCATTAAAGTAACTTCATTAGTTATAGTTCTTTTTATAGTTAACTTTGGTCTTATGGAGTTATGGTTTCTCACCAAATAAAGTATAGTGTTCAACTCTAAGGTTTTCTTAGGTTCATTAATTTATGAAATATAGATATGGTAGGATTATAATTATGATCACCAAGTGGTGCACAAGTAAAGGTTGGGATATAATTATATGGTTGATTACTAGTTACCTCCCTATGATTTCATGTGGTGAAGGATATCTACTTATCCTATTAGGATTCAACTTCTTCTCACATACCTCAAGTGTATGATCATGGATTAGACATGATCAACTTGCTCTTAATACCTCTACCTCCAGTTCTTAGGGTTTACGATTATCACTCAATTTATAATGATCAAGGTTTGGCTTCCTAAGGGATCTCTCATTAAATGGGTTTCTCACTTCCATGATCAAGCATTGTCTTGATGAACTAAGGTATAGCACTTCTATTTTATTTTCTAGGATGAGCTATTATGGTGGCCTCTATAGTTTATATCACAGGAGATTGCCTGAGATAATTCTTAGGGTTCTTTCCAGGGAATGATGATATAATCATCTGGGTATATGGATAGTTCTTTCCCTCAAATCCAAGTGTTGCCTCAATTAACTTGAGGGTAGCACTATAGCTTGAGTTCTCTCATAGGAATAATTATTCTAAGGTTTATGGTGTATTCACAATATCTCAATAGGTATTTAGTCTAAGACTCCACTTGGTTATCTTGGTTGTATTAATCTCCTTGATACGTCCAAAACGTATCTACTTTCCCGAACACTTTTGCTATTGTTTTGCCTCTAATTTGTGTATTTTGGATGCAACTAACACGGACTAACGTTGTTTTCAAGCAGAACTGTTCCGGTGTCTCGTTTTTGTGCAGAAATCCAACTTTCGGGAAAAACCTCGGGATTTTGACGAAAGGCCCTATTTTCCCGAATATCGGGGGAGCCGGAAGGACAAATCAAGTGGAGGCCCGAGGGCCCCACACCATAAGGCGGCGCGGCCTAGGGGGCCCGCGCGGCCCTATGGTGTGGCCCCCTCGGCCGGCCTCCGACGCCCTCCTTCGGACTACTTATTCGCCTCGACCTAAAAACGCACGGAGAGAAGTCGAAGTCGCCAGAAACCCTCCAGAACGCCGCCACATCGCGAAACTCCATCTCGGGAGCCAGAAGTCTCCGTTCTGGCACTCCGCCGGGACGGGAATTGGAGGAGATCATCGCCGCCATCACCGCCAACGCCTCTCCATCAACCAGCCATGTTTCCCCCATCCATGTGTGAGTAATTCCCCCGCTGTAGGCCGAAGGGGATGGTAGGGATTGGATGAGATTGGTCATGTAATAGCATAAGATTGTTAGGGCATAGTGCCTAGTATCCGTAGATGTTACTTTTATGATATTGTTGCAACTTGTTATGCTTAATGCTTGTCACTAGGGCCCGAGTGCCATGATCTCGGATCTGAACATGTTATTGATTCATGAAGATATTCGTTGTTTATGATCTTACTTGCAAGTTGTATACACATGTCGTTGTCCGGAACCAATGGCCCCGAAGTGACGAAATCGGGACAACCGGAGGGAATGGTAGCGATGTGAGGATCACATGTGTTCACGGAGTGTTAATGCTTTGCTCCGGTACTCTATTAAAAGGAGTACCTTAATATCCAGTAGTTTCCCTTGAGGCCCGGCTGCCACCGAGCTGGTAGGACAAAAGATGTTGTGCAAGTTTCTCATTGCGAGCACGTACGACTATAATTGGAACACATGCCTATTGATTGATTAGTACTTGGATACCGTTTTATTATTATCCGCAAATGCCCCGCTATGATTGTTACATGAGTTTCTCTCATCCATGCAACGCCCGTCATCCGTCCCCGTGCCTACGATATTTTAATCCTGCTTGTTTACTAAAATCACTACTGCTGTCTTTGTTACTCTGCTGCTTGTTATTTCACTACTGCTATCGCTATAAAGCTGTTACTATCGATAAACTCTTGCGAGCAAGTCTGTTTCCAGTGTGCAGTTGAATTGACAACTCCGCTGTTAAGGCTTTCAAGTGTTCTTTGTCTCCCCTTGTGTCGAATCAATAAATTGGGTAATACTTCCCTCGAAGACATTGCGATCCCCTATACTTGTGGGTCATCAAGACTATTTTCTGGCGCCGTTGCCGGGGAGCATAGCTTTATTTGGAAGTTCACTTGGATTGATATTGTTCGCTGCAAATTCTCCATCATGGGTAAACCTCGCGATACTAAGGTCGCCGTATTACCATCCACTACAAGAAAAGGTACAACTCTGAGTACCTCTCATCGCTCTTGATTCACCATCCGTGATTGATAAACTTGTTTCACCGCCACATGCTTCAAATGCTTGGTACTTCTGCTGAATCTGAAAACTCTCATAATATTGATAATATTTCTGTCGTGCTTGATGATAGTGGTTCATTGGGAACTTTTTTAGATGCTTCAATTGCTAGATCTAGACAAATTGAAAATACTCGAAACTCCTGATGCTACTACACTCGTTAATTCACCTGAACTTGAATACTCTAGTGATGATCTTGATGAAGATTATGTGGAACTTGATGATGATTTTATTGAAAAATGCAATGCTACTACCGATGCAAGAAAAATTAAAAAGTTGCTTGCGGAACATACTCGTTAGATATAAACTGTCTCCCGATCCTAAATTTGCCACATCTCCTATAAACATTAGGGATAAAGATTATGATTTTTCTCTTGATCTATCTCATATAGCTATTGTTGAGAAAACACCCTTTTGTGGTACTGAAAAAGAAAGTGCTGTTGAACACATGACTGAGTTATCTACTTTGAGTAGCTTATTTTCTGATGATGTTAAGAAGCGTACTTACTTTGTTGCTAAAATCTTTCCATTCTCATTAAAGGATGACGCTAAAACTTGGTATAATAGTTTGCCACCTAGTTCTATTAAAAGTCCAAAAGAATTTCTTGCTGTTTTCTTTCGGAAATACTTTCCTGCTAGTGCTCAACATGCTGCTTTCCAGAAAGTTTATAATTTTGATCAGGGAGATGAAGAGAAATTGCCTGAGGCTTGGGCGAGATTTTTCTCTCTTATTAGAGCTCTGCCTGACCATGATTTAGAAAAGCATGATTTACTTGATATATTTTATAGTGGACTAACCATTGAGTCTAGGGAATACCTGGATAGTTGTGCTGGTTGTGTTTTCAGGAAGAGAACTCCGGACGACGCTCGAAGAATTATTGGCTAAAATAGGCCGGAATTATGATGATTGGACTACGCTCGAACCAACTCCAACGCCAATAGTGAAGAAGAGGGGTTTAATTAAATTGAATGATGAAGATATGAAGGAAGCCAAGAAGTTTCTCAAGGAGAAAGGTATTAAATCTGAAGATGTGAAGAATCTACCTCCAATAGAAGATATGTGTGAGATAATTCCCCCTTCATCCATGATTGAGGTAAATTCCCTTCAACGCTTTACTAGGGAAGATATTCCGTATTCAAAACCTCATGCGCAATGCTTAGATGAGTTTGATAATTATATTGTTAAGCAAGAAAATTTTAATATGAGAGTAGAGAATCATCTAATGGAAAATTCTCAAGCTATTAGTGAATTGCATGATATTGTGGAGAGAACCTCCAATGATGTTAAGATGCTTGTTAAACATTTTCATATGGTTCAAACTCAAATTGATCAACTCACTAAAGTGCAAAATGACTTGTTAGGAAATAATGCTAAAGAAAAACATGCTTATGAAGTAACAACTAGAGGTGGTGTCTCTACCCAGGATCCTCTATATCCTGAAGGGCATCCCAAAAGAATTGAACAAGATTCTCGACAAACTAAAACTAGTGCTCCATCTAAGAAAAAGAAAAAGAAACATAAGAATGTTGTAGAATCCTCTGAACCTGTTAATGATCCTAATAGTATTTCTATTTCGATGCTAAAACCGAAAGTGGTAATGAACATGATAACGATAATGATAAGAATGATACTCCCGATAAAGAAGAGGTTGAAAAAGAACCCGAAAAGCATGCTAAAAATAAAAAGTATACTAAAGAAGATTTTATTGCTGAGAAACATGGTAATGAAAGAGAACCTTGGGTGCAAAAGCAAATGCCTTTTCCTGCTAAGAAACTAAAATCAAAGGAAGAAGAACACTATAATAAATTCTGTGATTGGATGAAACCTTTATTCTTGCAAATCCCTTTGACTGATGCCATTAAATTGCCTCCTTATTCAAAGTATATGAAAGATATTGTTACTAACAAAAGGAAAATCCCCAATGAGGAAATTTCCACTATGCTTGCTAATTACTCTTTCAATGGAAAAGTTCCAAAGAAGTTGGGCGACCCAGGTATACCTACTATTCCTTGTTCTATTAAGAATAATTATGTTAAAACTGCTCTATGTGACTTGGGCGCCGGTGTTAGTGGTATGCCTTTTTCTCTTTATAAGAGACTTTACTTAGATAAGTTGATACCTACTGATATATCTTTGCAAATGGCTGATAAATCTACTGCTATTCCTGTTGGTATATGTGAGGATGTTCCTGTTCAAGTTACTAATAACTGCTTGATATTAACTGATTTTGTTGTGTTGGAAATGCTCGAAGACGATAATATGTCTATTATTCTTGGGAGACCTTTTCTTAACACCGCGAGGGGCTGTTATTGATTGCAATAAAGGAAAGGTTACTTTCAATGTTGATGATAAGGAACACACCGTCTATTTCCCCAAGAGGATTGAAAAAGCATGCGGAGTTAATACTATTTCTCATGTGAGAACTATCAAAGTTGGAACTATCGATTGCCCTATATATGAGCCTAAAGAAGAATATCAAACTCTTGTGATTGGATCCATATCAATACAATTCAAGGTAACTGTGGCGACCCCGGAGGACGTAGGCTAGACAAACCCAGATCACCATCTGGCATAAGCCTAACCTAGATCTCTAGGGCCTACAGGGTGAGAATCGGTAACACAACAGTGACTCTACGACTCAAAGAGTAATACAAGCTCATAACTGAGCGAAGAACCAAAGTATTACAAGCGAGAGGTCACCGACCCGACATTTCATCAATCAACGGAAGCGAAGTTATGCTATTCTAAATAGCAAGATAGCAAAAGGCCTAAGAGGCCGGGAGCATAACGGCGACGTCCCGGCCCATAGATTCCAGTGCTGCCACCTGGGAATCCCAAGCTACTCGTCGATGTCGACCTAGAAACCTTCATCTCGTTGGAGAGTCTTCGTCTGAAACAAAGCATGCAAAGCTGAGTACAGGGACTCGGCAAGACTTAGTACAACCTGTTAGCAAAGCTGGTATACGAGGCTTTATGTGGAGCTTGTTTTGCGAGAAGCCAGTTTTCCTTTATAAACAAGAGGGAGCAGAAGCTCGTCTATTCAGATCATTTTAAAAGGGGATAAGAGAGCGATATCACTAGCTCTACTGATCATCATATTGAATCCACCGAATCTTCATCATATGCTGAACCTATCCACTAGGAGCACCCCCTCGATACCCTGAGGAAGGATCCTTATCACACATTGACATCAAGTTTTACGATTAGGTTCAAGTTGTCTATGATCACAGAATCCATCACCAAGTCGTCCGTAACCGTGGACACGGCTTTTCGAAAAGATTTACCTCGCAGGGGTGTACAACTTTACCCACACGCGCCGACCGACTCTTAGTGCCGTCATGTACACGCTTCCTTGGCGTGCCGGCAGAGGGTGGTCGACCAAAACCTTTCCCTTGCTTCGCCTATTCCATGAGTCAATCTAACTGGGAAACTCCGTCATCGTAGGTAGCCATTCTCCGAGGCGGTCCCGGTCATTGTGTGCAGGGGATCCAGTTCAATGCCTCCAGCATCCTTCACCCCGGCCACGCCCTGTATGATGCACCTTTGAAAACCTTTTCCACGCCTTCGCCATGCAGAATGCCAAATGGAACTCGCAAACTAATTGACTCATGGGTAAGCTAGGCAAGTTCGGGCCAAGGGGTTCCCATGGGCCCCGTGTGGCTGTACGCTCAGTCTTGGTTCCGAAGGCGAGAACTCAGGTCCTAGTATCGGCGAGAACGAGTCAAATCACCACATCCCCATGTGGCGGCCCATCCAAGCCTTTAACAGGTTTATTATCATCATTGATCTTACCACGTCATCCTGCCTTACTAGGTTCACTGGCAGCTCTGATTCATCAACCGGATGGATCAGAATTCGTCAACTAAGCATGGCTAAGCATATTCGATATAATGGCTCTAGCGATGCACACATAGCTCAAACCTAGTCTTGCTGGGAGCAGTGGATCGCAGTATTTAGGCTACAAGGATGATAAATGCAACACACATAGGATAACTATAACTGCCGATAAAACATATTGGAATCGTATGCAATATGTAGGAACCAGAAGTAAAAGCATTTCGAAATCATAATATGAACCAGGCTAGGGCTTGCCTTTGTCCCTGACAAACCAATATGGATCTTTGGAGATCCCATGCTTGACTTGTTCGTCGGTGGACAGACATTGACCTGCGGTGCTGTCGATCTTCATCGTCTCGGCACATGCTCTATCGATCGCGAAGAGGCAAACACCGGAAAGGTAAAAGAACAATCAACACATGGCATCGATGCAATGCGCATACAAGAATGATGATATGACATGGTAATTAGGTACTGAAGTTAACCCTAAGACATCATCATTTTAACTGGGGTTCGACGGGACTAGGTTTAGTAGTTCCGGAACCTCAGAGGGATTGATTAAGTTCTTCTAAAACAACTAGGGTTTAAAGTTGTTTAACAATGCATGATTTTGTAACAAAATTGTAGATCTCATTTTTATGAAGAATTTGGTATCTTACTTTGCATTTTTATGATTTTATATGAATATCCTGTGAATTTTAGAAATTCACTCATTTCTGGACTTTTATTGGACAGAACAACACACTGTAGTTGTGTCGGTCTAGCTAAACCAAATTCAAGCTTCATGTAACGGCCTGATCACTCAAGTTATTCAACTTACTTGCTACAGGGTTGCTAACGTATATAGCTAAGAGAACCTAAAACTGCTAGTTGGTTCAATTTCCCAAGCCAGGCATAAATAAACTAGCTTCCTCTTGCTGATATGAAAACCTGGAACAACTTAACCAATAGCAGTATTGATTGAGTCGCAAAGATTCAGCCAGAAAGTAATAGGAGTAAACTGAGCTTAGTCGAACTGGGTCCAGTGTGTTTAATTGAAGGTCGGTGACGCAGTTAACCGACGGGTCATGTACAGGCTCTACTTCCAGCATAGAGAGCTCACAAAACATTCTCTAAATTGTCTCGCCTAGCACTTATAAGCAGCACTTAGTTTAGAGCTTCAGTATGTGTAGCCAGTACACTAAAACATAGACACTGCAACCGGTTGAAAAACTAGGCTAGCCTCATGGCTTCCGTGGATTTAGTGGTTCTCTTTAAAACCTGAGCGTCAGCACTGCACTGAGCTACAGCTAGTACTCTGAGTACTGATATAAACTTCCAGCTGGTCATTGAAATTCGAATTGAGATGGTTCAGTTTGGCATGTATTTTGCATAACAGGAACGAGATTTCAGTAGCGAGGAACAGACCAGCAATGGATGTATTCAGTGATCTCAAGTACAAGGACGTGTATGTACAAGGATTAAACATGGCCACCACTAAGTAGAATTAGCTCCAGGCATTTAGAAGGATTATTAGTTTGCTGAACACGTTACTGAACTGACATGGTCGAAGCTCCCTTGTTCTTTTGTTAAACTGAACTTTGCTGTAGCTCTCTCTTTCTCTCTGATCACGCACGGACAAAACGGAAGAATCCATGCGGGGCAACGTGAGCGTGTGTGCTGGATGCGGAATATCAACGCGAACCAAACGGAGGTGTCACCACTAGCTAATGGTCGACGGGGCATGGCCGGCAGCGAGGCCGAGCGGCGGCGGTCGCAGACGTGCGACGCAACGGCGAATTAGAGGGAGAGGGAGGAAACGGAGGGTCCAGGAGGATGGCGAGCTCACCGTGGAGTTGATGGAGGCAACATCGGGGGCGGGGGTGGCCTGCAGCGCCAGCATCGGGCCGGTTGCCGGCGGCCGGACGCGGAGAGGAAGGCGATGCCCCCATCGATTGGGGGCATCCCCGGCCGATTCCTTTGGCCAGGAGATGGAGGAGGACACGGCGGTGTGGATGGAGTGCTCGTCGGGGCTCGGGGATGGCCGAAGCTGCGGGGCAAGGTGGTGGCCGGCGGGCTCTGGTTAGGGTTTTCGCGTGTGTCTCGCGTTAGAGAGAGAGAGGGCGAGTTGGGGAGAGTGGGGAGGAGGTCGTGGCGAGCGCGAGGGAACGCCAGGACGTCTCCCAGCCTCGAGGCGGCAAGCAGGAGGTGGCCGAACGGGGCACCAGGTGCTGCCAGGCAGCTACCTGCCTGTCCAAGGTAGAAGACAAGGGAGAATTTTCCCAAAAGCCCGCTGCACTTGAGGGATTTCTCAGGAAGAATTAAAATAGGGGCAAAACCAATTGTATTTTTCTGTTTTGCAACCTTTTGGAGTTAGGAAATAACTCTTTAACTTTAGGAATAATATTTTGTGGCCCTTCCTAGTATTATTTGGGAGTTCATTTTTTTGGTTTTGAGAGTTTGAACATTTTGGGAGAATTTTAAGCAGAGGAGAAATTGCACACATTAGGGTTTTCCAAATTTAACTTCAATGCATTTTTCTTAGGAAAAATAAACATGATGTTCATGATGCATAAACAACCCTAAATAGATTTAGCTAAAACAGGGATGTTACAGTAACATGATTGATTTGAGGTTTATTTCTTCATATGCTATGTAAAATTTATTTGGTGGCAAGACTTGATCAACCTTGTTAACAAATACCTTTTTATATGCATAGAGGAGGTAAACAACATCTCTTTCTTCCTCCACTTGCTTTAGTTGCTGTAGCATTTTTAATTTGCAAAGTTTCTTAGTTGATTTGAGATTTCAAAAATTTTCCTGGCCAGTAATAATAAACTTAATACCCAGAAAAGTGCATTTTTCAAAGTTTTCAAAAATTCGCGAAAATTACACCGTTGGTCCTATTTTTCGACGAGGCACCTGGGAGCACCAGAGGATGACCTGTGGGGCATCACAGGGTGCCACACCACAGGCCGGCGCGGCCAAGGAGGGGGGCGCGCCACCATGTGGTGTGGGCCCCTCCTTGCCCCACTACATCATCTCTTTCTCCCAGCATCTTCTCTCTCCCGAAAAAACTCGAACCAACTTTCTCTCACTCGCGTTTTTGCTCAAGAGCTCAGGATTTTTCGATCTCTTTGCTCAGCCCAGATTTCTGTTTGAAATTTGGCACATTTGCTCTCCGAAAATGGAAGGAGGTAGGCACCAACTCAACCAACATGAGTTGGAGGTGCCACAGGTCATGAGAGTTCACCGAGAAGAAGGAGTATATCCCACTTACTATCCGTGTGCGGATTTCATGAGAAGTGCGGGGATCTTGCAGGACGTCCAAAATTTAATCTCTCGTGCAGGATTGGATGATTTTGTTGATGGGGAACCATGCCAATATGTGAAACCGACTATGTCGGTAGTGCAAGATTTTAAATTCAATTGGTCACGATCTAACCCCATGGTTCAGTACAAAATTTATAATAAAACCGTCAACTTGACATTTAGTGATTTTTGTGCAGCAATCAGAGTGCCGCAATGGGGATCATGCGAGAAGATAAAGGGATCGCCGCAAGAGCTTTTGGACCTCTTCAAGATGATTTGTCATGGGAGGAGCTTCTCAGAGGATGATGGTAAAATCAGTAGTATTCATTTCCCAGCTATTCATTACTTCGCCTATTTCATTACCAAGTGCGTTCTAGCGAGAAAGAATGGAGGTAAAGTAACTATCCCGGATCTAGCCTTTCTAGCTGCTGCATTACAAGGTAATAGGACTTATAACTTGGGAGCTTTGATAGCCAACAGACTTGCCATTAACCGTGACAAGGGAGGAATTTGTGGAGGTCTCATCGCTTCTCGCTTATTAGCTATGCATAATGTAGGACCTCACCATCTTGATATTCCGCTCCCCATGGAGAAACTTGACATAGCTTCCATGATTAAGCATGAATTTCTTTCTAGTTCGTCTAATTTAGGGAACCTGTCTTATAGAATAACATTTTACAAGAAATCTTGGACAAGGACTAAGAAAGTTGAAAAATTAGTAGGATTGCCTGCACCTTCTCTCGTTTAACTTTGATTCCAGGGAGGATTGGTCAGTCACGAAAAGTGCGGTTAACGCATACATCGAGGGAGGAAGCCATCGTGCACGAGACAACACGGATGAGGTCGAGGAACACCTCGACTCGTCATCCGATGCAGCAAGCTCTTCGCATCCACAAGCTGGGTATGAGGAACCCCCACGCTTTTCTTCTGCATCGGTACCTTATTATGACTACTCCACGTATGATCCACCGGCGTGGAACCCAGGCCCTCGATAGGGTTGAACTCCACTTAGGCCAAAAGCCTAAGCTTGGGGGGAGGTATACCAGCATCACTCATTCTTTGCATATTATGATTGCTGGATACTTGTATATACTTGTTTAGTCTCTTTGAGTGGTTTTCTAATGAGAGGAAGATGATATTTGGGGAAGTGCTGCCTGAAAACAGATTCTGGTCTGTTACCGTAAAAATTCGTGCGCACAGCCAGAACGTTATTTTGCGAAGCCAATTTTTGTGCATGTTCCCCAGGATGTTATCTAACTTTCATTAGTTGAACACTTTTTGAACTGAGCAACGTAAGATTTTTGTAAAAATCAATTTCTGTACTGCTGTCAGGTTTTGGCAGATTTCTGCCATCTCGCTTTTCTGTGTTTCTTTTAGTTTGCTATTTCCTGCTTTCACTTTGTTTCTTTCCTAAAACACAAAAAGACCAAAAATATTTCTTTTGTTTCTCTTCATCATTTGTTTATCTTGGTTTCTTGCAATTGTTTCACTTTATTTGCTATTGCTAGTCTGCTATAAGAAAACCCAAAAAGATTTTGCTTAGTTTGCTTGTTTCCTTTTGTTCTTGTTCTCAAATTCGAAAACACCAAAAATATTTGCTGTTCTTCTTTGGTTTGTAAAGTTCATCATGAGTTCAACGGTCTTCGGTGGCTGGAGCGTGGTTTTCATTTCATATTATCCAAGCTACACAAGTGAAAAGGCAATAATGACGATCTACGACAATCTGATTGTGGTGAGAGGCTGGTATGAGCTCTATTTGTTTGCATTTTTGTACATATACTCATCCATGTGAGCATGCTTAGTTGGTTCATGTGAGGTATATGTTATTTAAGAAAGTCTAGTAGTTCATGATCTCTCATGTTTAGCCCCAATCTATTAATATGAGTAGCATGTCATGGATGTTTGCTTGCATTGTTTTATTCATAAGTAAGTATGGCATTGTGGTATCCTCCTCTGAATAATTCATTTATATCGACTTGGCACATGCTCACGCATGCATATGACTGAACAAGAGTCAATTAAGCCTCAATGATTTACATTGCTTCGAGTTCTTGTATCACTTTTATGCCTCGGTTAATTTATTTTGCCGCAAGCATGATTATGACGATTCACTGCTCTCTTGGTTTGTCGCTCCCTAGTCTTTTGCTAGCCTTCACTTTTACTGAGCGGGAACGCTGCTCGTGCCTCCAAACACATGAAAACCAAGTTATTCCAGAGTGTCCACCATAAATACCTATGCATGGCATTTCAAACCATTCCAAGTAAATTCTCATGCGCTACCTTTAAAACCTTCAAAATGCTTCTTAATTTGTGTTAATGTTTCATAGCTCATGAGGAAGTATGTGGTGTTTAGCTTTCAACCTTGTCATTTACTTTTGACGGACTCTCATATGGAATAGTGGCACATCCGCTTATCCAATAATTTTGCAAAAAGAGCCGGCAATGGGATTCCCGAGTCCCGAATTAATTAATTTAAATAGACACTCCTCCATGGTTTGTGATTGTTGGACGGCACCCGAAGGATTCGGTTAGCCATGGCTTGTGTAAGCAAAGGTTGGGGGGAGTGTCATCATCATAATAAAACTAAAGTAAAAAGGCACTCCTTCATGGTATGTGGCTGTTGGCAGGCACCCGAGGATTCGGTTAGCCATGGTTTGTGTAAGAAAGGTTGGGAGGAGTGCCACATAAAAATGCAAATAATTCATGGGAGCCGCTCTTGGGGGTCCGGTTGGCGAGGTAGTTGGTGTACCCATTACCATTCGTTGACAACAACAAACACCTCTCAAAATAATTTTACTCCTGCTTTACAAATGAAAAGCTCTAGCGCATGTTAATCCCTCGCTTCCCTCTGCGAAGGGTCAATCTTTTACTTTTATGTTGTGTCTCCATCCTTTCTTTGAGCACTTTCTTGAGAGCACAACTCGTCATTCTTAGTGTAATATGCTTGTCTCAAAATATGATTGATTGTGGTATAACTTTGATGCTTTTATCTTTGACAATCACTACTTCTAGTCTTTCTATGAACTCCGGAGGTGCCCGGGCATTTATGTTTTGCCAATCAAATACGAGGCAAGCGAGATACCACTTTATCATACTCTCTTATGAACATTGCAATCCTCGCTTATATACATGATTCATGATGCTTATTATTAATTGTTGGTACCTCTTCATGATTGACATAGTCTGTTAGATGATCTTATTTGCATGTACCTTATTATGAACTGCTTAAGTATTAGCCATATCATGAGAATATATACATCATATGAACAAATGTGTTCGTGAAAGTTCTTTTATCGCTCGCTTGTTAACCGAATTGCTTGAGGACAAGCAATAAGCTAAGCTTGGGGGGAGTTGATACGTCCAAAACGTATCTACTTTCCCGAACACTTTTGCTATTGTTTTGCCTCTAATTTGTGTATTTTGGATGCAACTAACATGGACTAACGCTGTTTTCAGCAGAACTGTTCTGGTGTCTCGTTTTTGTGCAGAAATCCAACTTTCAGGAAAAACCTCGGGATTTTGACGAAAGGCCCTATTTTCCCAGAATACTGGGGGAGCCAGAAGGACAAATCAAGTGGAGGCCCGAGGGCCCCACACCATAAGGCGGCGCGGCCTAGGGGGGGCCCGCGCGGCCCTATGGTGTGGCCCCCTCGGCCGGCCTCCGACGCCCTCCTTCGGACTACTTATTCGCCTCGACCTAAAAACGCACGGAGAGAAGTCGAAGTCGCCAGAAACCCTCCAGAACGCCGCCACATCGCGAAACTTCATCTCGGGAGCCAGAAGTCTCCGTTCTGGCACTCCGCCGGGACGGGGAATTGGAGGAGATCATCGCCGCCATCACCGCCAACGCCTCTCCATCAACCAGCCATGTTTCCCCCATCCATGTGTGAGTAATTCCCCCGCTGTAGGCCGAAGGGGATGGTAGGTATTGGATGAGATTGGTCATGTAATAGCATAAGATTGTTAGGGCATAGTGCCTAGTATCCGTAGATGTTACTTTTATGATATTGTTGCAACTTGTTATGCTTAATGCTTGTCACTAGGGCCCGAGTGCCATGATCTCAGATCCGAACATGTTATTGATTCATGAAGATATTCGTTGTTTATGATCTTACCTGCAAGTTGTATACACATGTCGCTATCCGGAACCAATGGCCCCGAAGTGACATAAATCGGGACAACCGGAGGGAATGGTAGCGATGTGAGGATCACATGTGTTCACGGAGTGTTAATGCTTTGCTCCGGTACTCTATTAAAAGGAGTACCTTAATATCCAGTAGTTTCCCTTGAGGCCCGGCTGCCACCGGCTGGTAGGACAAAAGATGTTGTGCAAGTTTCTCATTGCGAGCACGTACGACTATAATTGGAACACATGCCTATTGATTGATTAGTACTTGGATACCGTTTTATTATTATCAGCAAATGCCCTGCTATGATTGTTACATGAGTTTCTCTCATCCATGCAACGCCCGTCATCCGTCCCCGTGCCTACAGTATTTTAATCCTGCTGTTTTACTAAAATCACTACCGTTGTCTTTGTTACTCTGCTCGTTATTTCACTACTGCTACTTGCTATAAAACTGTTACTATCGATAAACTCTTGCGAGCAAGTCTCGTTTCCAGGTGCAGCTGAATTGACAACTCCGCTGTTAAGGCTTTCAAGTGTTCTTTGTCTCCCCTTGTGTCGAATCAATAAATTGGGTAATACTTCCCTCGAAGACTGTTGCGATCCCCTATACTTGTGGGTCATCACTCCTCCTTTCCTTATCAATCCATGGATATAATCTTATTCCATGTGATGATGTTAGGTTGTCTCACCACTCCAGGATGAACTGGTTTACCTAGTACTTTTAGTTCAAAGTTTATCCTTGATTCTTAATTAGGTAAGGCTAGAATTAGTATGATTGGTCTCTCTCATTTGGGAAGATGTTTGATACTAACCTAGGGTTAGGCTCCATAGAGGTTGATGTGATCATCAATATCTAGGTTTAACATAATTAGGTTCTCTCTCTAGGAATTGTCTTGAAAAATATCCTAATGTTCCTATGTTATGGCAATGATTACCATATTATGATCTGTTATGAGATCAAGCAGTTGATCAATGATTGAAGTGTTGTTGTGTTGATTATTAGTTCCATTTGATCTAACCCCTTAGATCAAATCATCTCTTCCCAAAATAAGGTTTTAACAAAGTCACATTGAGGTTTATAGCGCTTGACTTGATGAGCTACTTCAATTCCACCAAGGTCAAGTGAAACTTCGATATCTTGTGACTGTTTTACTTTAAAGCGCGAAAATTCCCTAGATTTTCTATGCATGAATGCAATGCACACATCTATTTCCTCTATTTTTGTAACCCCATTACCTGGGATATTACAGTACCATTCCGCAAATATTACATCCCTCAGAGTAGTACAACAGAACATAGCAGGGTCCATAACTCATTCACTTATTATTACAAGCATCAAACATATATCATCTTGGAGCTCCTCTTGGGTCCTAAGAGGGATACTCCTGGGTTCGAGGCGAACCCAACTTAGCTTACAATATAAGAGTCTCATTAAATTATACATTTATTGCCTCGAGCAGCTAAATACTAAGAGTTTGGGCTGCTCGGCTACTACTACTACTGGATGTCTCTAGGCTTGATCTCCTCCGGAAGCCTCCCTGGATCCGTAGACGATGAGGTAGTATACGCCTTCTATACCTCCAGAGAGGTCTGGTTTTTCATAGCCGATGATCTCGGCTCCTTCATTGTTGTCGTAGTCCTCCTCCAGACGATTCAGACAATCTAAGCATGGGATTTAAGAGTGGTATGAGTACGAGCGTACTCAACAAGTTCATTATAGATAAGAGGTGTTTAATGCACTAGCTACGATATTAGACCAGAAAGTCTAATCCCAATGCACATTTTGGTAAACATTTCTTCAAGAGATTGCTTTTATTTCAAAGAGCTATGTCCGTCAGCCTTCACCGGTTTACTAGAACTTCATGGAGCTCCTTTCCGGCCGCGTTCGCAGCTTCCTTATCCCGGAACAGGGAGTGACAGGTCACAGCTTCTTTACACTCGCAGAGGTGTGTTGCTTTACCCATAAGAGATCTTAACCTTGGTGCCAACCGGGCAGCTTTCCCGTCCACACTTCCTTCGGTGTGAGGCCCGGTATAAGGTCATAGTCAATCATATTCCTCCGCTACCTCGCACACCCACCCTTTGTTGCAAACCCCGACCCTGGGTCCTCGCCGGTCCCATTATTCCCGTAATTTCGGGGTGGACCCCGACCACGACGACGAGTCCGGGATTGAACCAAACTCCTTCGCCGGTAGCTGCAACCCATCATAGACCACATTACCGTGGGGAATTAGAAGGGGATCCCCACCCACCAATTGTTCCGCAAGCAGAAACCGTCTACGGTAAGCAACAGCTATACCGTGGGGAATTAGAAGGGGCTCCCCACCCACCAATTGCTCCGCAAGATACAACCGTCTACGGTAAGCGAATCCGTTGATGTACAAGAGGTGGAAATACGGTTGACTATTCCGTCCCACTCCAGATCTTATGGTTAACACGGGTATTACGAGCACAAGAATCACTCGGCGACATTTGTTGTTTAATCCTAGATGGATACAAACCCTTGCAATGGAACCTCCACCATATCAACACAATCCATGGTTCCATTGCCCACCACATAGTCATATTCATAGTTATGAAAATAGTGGTTTTGGTTTTTATGCAATAGTGATAATCATAGTACTTTGCAAGTAATTTGATAAAAATACTCAAATGACATGAGCAAGCGATGAACTTGCTCGAACACCGCAAAGTTTTGCGAGTTGGATGGTGTGGACTGACCCTTGTCCTCTCGGTTCTGAAAAATAGCATCATTGTCCGATAAGGGCAATGGTTAAAGAAGCAATTATGCATGATTCCATTTTTAGGGTTTGTTCCCCCCTTCCGATGTCGTTATTATTTCATGTAAGAGGTTAATACTAAGAATAATTTGGGGATACTTGATTTAAAGTAAAATACAACCTTGAAATGTTGTCAAGGTGTTTTTAAAGTCCAAATACATTAATGGACTTATTTTTATTATTGAAAATTATATGTGTGATTTAAATGATTATTTAAATCATCAAATGAAGACTTATTCTTATTTGTCTTCAAAAATTCTCTTTGATATTTATTTAGATAGAGAATTTTATGCTGATTAATTTTCATATTTTTACTTATTTTTTTAGAGTTGTATCTTATTTTATAAAATTCTTGGAAATTCTCATTTAAATGGGTGTTTTGGAAATGTCCAAAATACCCCTCGGCCCACTCGTCGAGCGGCCGAGGCTGGTTAGGTTGTACCAGCCCAGTGGGCTCGGTCCAACCGACCCAGTCGCTTCGTCGTCCTCCCTCACTCTCGAACCCTAATCCCCTACTCGCTCTGGCGATGCGCGCGTCGCCGCCCCCTTTGCCGAATTGTTCCGGCCGACTCCGGCCATCGCCGCCGGCGAGATGCGGCGCATATGATCCGCCGTTCGACGGCGCTCGGATCCACCGCGCCGATCCGTGTTTCGCCGCTTCCTCGACGCGTCCCCATCGCCTCTCGCTCGCTCGCCGTGGTGTGCCGCGGCGAGTTCGTCGCCGCCGACGCTCCTGGTGCCGAGGCCGTGTGCCTCGCCGTGCCTGTGCTGGAGCCTCCGTGCTTCGGCGACCGCCTGGCTTGGCCATGGCTTGGCGCTGCCGTGGCCAGGCTGTGCCGCCGTACCGCCATGGTGACGCCGTAGTGCTCCGCTCTAGGTATGTGCGCCGCCATCCTTTTCCTTCTTCCTTCTCTACTGCTAGTTCATCCTCCTCTCCTCGTTCTCTTCTCCCTTGCGTCCGGCTCGACTACCGGCCTCATTCCCCATGTGGAGATGTTGGCCGTGCCGATCGCGCTCGCCGCGGCTTGCTAGCTTGTGCGCCTGCTGCTATGCTGTGTGACTGTGTTGCTGCTGTGCATCTGCCATGGTTCTAGCTTGCTGTGCTGTGTTGTTCTTGCTCAATTGCTTACTGTTGCAACTCATGAACTATTGCTTATGAGCATGCTGTGGTGCTCTGTGTAATTTTAGTGATTCCTGCTGATTCTCTGTATAATATTCCTTTCCTGTATATGCCATGGATTGCTCTTGGCTTGATCATTCTCGTGATGATCCTTGCCTTTGGCAAGTGCCGGTGCTCCGTATGTGCTATTATATGTTCTCTAATTCCTGGACATGCTCAATTGAGCCTAATCTAGTTGCATTAACAACTCCATCACTTGATGGAGTGCTTCGGATACAATTATAAAGCTCTATTCACTTATCTCGTGATGCAATTGTTCAATTATATGGTTAATTTAATTATCCGGGCCTTGTGATGATACTATGCTTGGCTATAGTGATCCGTAGCAAAAGTAAGTGATGCTTTGATGATCAATGGATCATTACTTGCTTGTGAGCAAGTGTGTGCTCCTCTCTGTGACTCACCGGTGTTCACCAGTCTTGTTTGTGCTTCATACGGTGCTTAACCTGGTGTGTACTGTTGTTGGCTTAAGCATCTGCTGTTGCTTGCAGTGATCCATTGGATCACTGCAAAGCCCTGGTGCTTTGATTTGTTTGTTTAGTTCACTTATATGTATTTGCCTGAATTATACTGAAGTGGATAAGTGATGTGAGCTGCTTTGCAGTTGTGATCATCCAATTAATTGTGACAGGGCTAGATGGATGCCAACACTCAGTTGTGTACCCTAGCCCTCTACTGAATCCAAATGGATAATGATGTGTGGGTTCTTGTGCTGGCTGTGGGTTGAGGTAGCCCTGGCAGCACTGTGATGCTGTCAAGGGTAGCTCCCTTCTTCTGTGGCTTGCTCTAGTTGGTAATTGCTTGCTGGATTTGAACAACTGCTCACTGGCTTGATCCAATACTGGACTTCCAGTGGCTTTTGATGTTGAGAAATTATATAGACAAAGATTTGTCTATAGTCTGATGGCCTAGCTAGCTGTAGGTGCTTAGTGTGTGGGTTAGGCTAACTATGAATTCATTCTTGGCTGGATTCCTTTAGTTATGCACTGATTTGCATAACTGATGTTCCCATAGGATGATTACTGATACGTCTCCAACGTATCGATAATTTCTTGTGTTCCATGCCACATTATTGATGTTATCTACATGTTTTATGCACACTTTATGTCATATTCGTGCATTTTCTGGAACTAACCTATTAACAAGATGCCGAAGTGCCAGTTCTGTTTTCTGCTGTTTTTGGTTTCAGAAATCCTAGTAACGAAATATTCTCGGAATCGGACGAAATCAACGCCAAAGATCTTAGAATCCCCGGAAGCATCCAGAACACACGAGAGGGACCAGAGGGGGGGCACAGGCCCACCACACCATGCCCTGGCGCGGCCTAGGGGGGGCCCGCGCCCCCCTAGGGTTTGGCCAGCCCTTCGACCCCCTGTCAGCCCTCCTGCGCCGCCTCTTCGCCTATATAAAGCCCCTGGATCAGAAAACCCGAGACCAATTGACGAAACCCACGAAAACCTTCCAGAGCCGCCGCCATCGCGAAGCCAAGATCTGGGGGACAGGAGTCTCTGTTCCGGCACCCTGCCGGAGCGGGGAAGTGCCCCGGAAGGCTTCTCCATCGACACCGCTGCCATCTCCACCGCCATCTTCATCACCGCTGCTGCTCCCATGAGGAGGGAGTAGTTCTCCATCGAGGCTCGGGGCTGTACCGGTAGCTATGTGGTTCATCTCTCTCCTATGTAGTTCAATACAATAATCTCATGAGCTGCCTTACATGATTGAGATTCATATGATGATGCTTGTAATCTAGATGTCATTATGCTAGTCAAGTGGGTTTTACTTATGTGATCTCCGGAGACTCCTCGTCCCACGTGTGTAAAGGTGACAGTGTGTGCACCGTGTGGGTCTCTTAGGCTAGATTTCACAGAATACTTACTCATTGAATGGTATAGTGAGGTGCTTATTTATATCTCTTTAAGATTGCAGCATGTTGTATCACAATTTATCCATGTGCTACTCTAGTGATTTGTTATTAAAGTAGTTTATTCCTCCTGCATGTGTGCAAAGGTGACAGTGCGTGCACCGTGTTAGTACTTGGTTTATGCTATGATCATGATCTCTTGTAGATTATGGAGTTAACTATTGCTATGATAATATTGATGTGATCTATTCCTCCTACATATGCATGAAGGTGACAGTGTGCATGCTATGCTAGTACTTGGTTTAGTAGCGTTGATCTATCTTACACTAAAGGTTACTTAAACATGAGCATTATTGTGGAGCTTGTTAACTCCGGCATTGAGGGTTCGTGTAATCCTACGCAATGTGTTCATCATCCAACAAAAGTGTAGAGTATGCATTTATCTGTTCCGTTATGTGATCAATGTTGAGAGTGTCCACTAGTGAAAGTGTAATCCCTAGGCCTTGTTCCTAAATACTGCTGAGTTACTACGCTTGTTACTCTGTTATTATCTTGCGTTACTATCTTGCTCGCAATACTACCACCATCAATTACGCGCCAAGCACTTTTCTGCCACCGTTGCTACTTGCTCATACTTATTTATACCACCTGTATTTCACTATCTCTTCGCCGAACTAGTGCACCTATTAGGTGTGTTGGGGACACAAGAGACTTCTTGCTTTGTGGTTGCGGGGTTGCATGAGAGGGATATCTTTGACCTCTTCCTCCCGAGTTCGATAAACCTTGGGTATCCACTTAAGGGAAACTTGCTGCTGTTCTACAAACCTCTGCACTTGGAGGCCCAACACTGTCTACAGGAAAGGAGGGGGAACGTAGACATCAAGCACTTTTTACGGCGCCGTTGCGGGGAGGAAAGGTAAAAGGCACTCATACTACGGTCTCGAGGTAAAGTATTTTTACGGCGCCGTCGTGTGTGTGCTCGAAGCTATTTCCTTTAGATCCTGCAATTGCATCTTTTTGTTTCTTGTTTACACTAGTTTGGCATAATGGACAACAATGAGCTTCTTGTTCTATTTCCTGATTTAAAACATGGATTGTTTGATGCGAAAATTAAAAAACCTATGAAATCTTCTTTGCATGCTTTGGTAGTAATATTAGTATGAACGCTTTGAACACCATTGTTGACAATAATATAGAAAGTTCTAAGCTTGGGGAAGCTGGTTTTCATGATATTTTTAGTCCCCCAAGCATTGAGGAGAAAATTTTCTTTGATGATACTTTGCCTCCTATTTCTGATGATTATAATGATAGTGGTCTTTTGATGCCACTTACTGCTGAGAGTAAATTTTGTTGTGATTATACTATGCCTCCTACACTTGATGAGAATAATAATGATAGCTACTTTGTTGAATTTGCTCCCACTACAACTAATAAAATTGATTATGCTTATGTGGAGAGTAATAATTTTATGCATGAGACTCATGATAAGAATGCTTTATGTGATAGTTATATTGTTGAGTTTGCTCATGATGCTACTGAAAGTTATTATGAGAGAGGAAAATATGGTTGTAGAAATTTTCATGTTACTAAAATGCCTCTCTATGTGCTGAAATTTTTGAAGCTACACTTGTTTTATCTTCCTATGCTTGTTACTTTGCTCTTCATGAACTTGTTTATTTACAAGATTCCTATGCATAGGAAGCATGTTAGACTTAAATGTGTTTTGAATTTGCCTCTTGATGCTCTCTTTTGCTTCAACTACTATTTCTTGCGAGTGCATCATTAAAACTGCTTGAGCCCATCTTAATGGCTAAAAAGAAAGAACTTCTTGGGAGATAACCCATGTGTTATTTTGCTACAGTACTTTGTTTTATATTTGTGTCTTGGAAGTTGTTTACTACTGTAGCAACCTCTCCTTATCTTAGTTTTGTGTTTTGTTGTGCCAAGTAAAGTCTTTGATAGTAAAGTAAGTACTAGATTTGGATTACTGCGCAGTTCCAGATTTCTTTGCTGTCACGAATCTGAGCCCACTGCCCTGCAGGAAGCTCAGAAAATTATGCCAATTTACGAGCATGATCCTCAGATATGTACGCAACTTTCATTCAATTTGAGCATTTTCGTTTGAGCAGGTCTGGTGGCCTAATAAAATCCATCTTTACGGACTGTTCTGTTTTGACAGATTCTGCCTTTTATTTCGCATTGCCTCTTTTGCTATGTTGGATGAATTTCTTTGATCCATTGATGTCCAGTAGCTTTATGCAATGTCCAGAAGTGTTAAGAATGATTGTGTCACCTCTGAACATGTTAATTTTTATTGTCCACTAACCCTCTAATGAGTTGTTTCGAGTTTGGTGTGGAGGAAGTTTTCAAGGGTCAAGAGAGGAGGATGATATACTATGATCAAGGAGAGTGAAAGCTCTAAGCTTGGGGATGCACCCGGTGGTTCACCCCTGCATATATCAAGAAGACTCAAGCGTCTAAGCTTGGGGATGCCCAAGGCATCCCCTTCTTCATCGACAACATTATCGGGTTCCTCCCCTGAAACTATATTTTTATTCCATCACATCTTATGTGCTTTTTCTTGGAGCGTCTGTTTGTTTGCTTTTGTTTTTGTTTGTGTTTGAATAAATTGGATTACATCATGCTTGTGTTGGAGAGAGACACGCTCCGCTGGTTCGAATGAACACATGTGTTCTTAGCTCATAATATTCATGGCGAAGTTTCCTCTTCGTTAAATTGTTATATGGTTGGGATTGGAAAATGATACATGTAGTAATTGCTATAAATGTCTTGGGTAATGTGATACTTGGCAATTGTTGTGCTCATGTTTAAGCTCTTGCATCATATACTTTGCACCTATTAGTGAAGAATACATAGAGCATGTTAAAATTTGGTTT
>NC_061512.1:109794706-109818310 GCF_022539505.1 Lolium rigidum | reverse complement strand
AAGAGCGATGAGGTTGACTCAGAGAGTACCATGATTTCGTCGTTTTTCTTCTTTAACTCATCGGACGAATCTCGTACTTGACCGGGCTTTCCGCCATCTCGGATGTAAGATGGCGATGCGGTGGATGTCGAAGGTGAGTCCCGCGCGGGGCGTGCCAGAATGTGTTGACGGTGCGGAAACCCACCGGCGGGCGAGCGGCCCAGACAGCCTGGCGTGCCGCGGGAACAACTCGAGGCACGCGGTGGCCCTAGTCCCTACGGACGACGGCCACCCGCCAAGCCTCTGGTCGCACGCACCGATGCGCTCTGCACAGGAGGCGTGCCCGACCTTTACTCTGGTCGGGGAACGGTGTGGGCATCGATGCCTCGCGTAGTTTCTGCATGGCATACGCGTAAACGTTAAATACTGAGCCTCGATCGGCTCTCGAGGTTATCCTGTGAATCGGCTCAAAGAGCCGATCCACCCATGATTCGTACGAGGTGTCCGGAATATATGGTGGTCCTGCTTGATCAAGATAAAGCTAATGAGATCTACTGACGATTTAGGGTTTTCACCGCATAATCGGATCATCCTACTCACGATTGGGCCTCGCGCTCGCGCACGGTGGTAAGTAAGCCGATCCTAGAGCAGGGCCTAAAAGCCAACACGAGGTTGATCCCAGGAACATCCTGTCTGGGGCTAGCAAACGTCCACCCTACACGCGCGCCTGGATCCTCCAAGCCCTTTGTAAGGCCTAACTATTGCGGATGTTAAACTAATCCTTGATGAAACAAGGAGCAATCGTAACGGATCGAGATCTACTAAACTATGATCAGGCGGGGTCCTTCTACACCTAGGATAGGTGTAAGGGCGGCTAGACATCAAGGGTTGCACTACGGCAGCATATGATATGAAGAACAATGCTAACCCTAACATGTCTAAGATAACTGCGTTGCTCGCCATCAAAAAAGGCTTGATACGAGGCAACGCATGAACAACGATAGGCCGGAGCTTGTCTTGCCTAGATCGCAAGATGCGATCGGCGGCTATGTGCTGCAGGTCGAAGCCTCGAGACGAAGGAGTTGGCGATGCGCGAGATTTGTTTGTGGTTGAACGTTGGTTGTTGTTTATTCCATAAACCCTAGATACATGTTTTATAGTCCAAGGGACTTTAATTCAGCGTGCACCTAACTAGTGCGGGTAAAATCTAACTCCTAACCGACTCGTAATCTAATATATTAAGATACAGAACTTCAAACCCATTTAAACATTTGCATAAGGCCGATTCACGTATTTCTTCTGTATGTAATCTTCAAGCCCATCTTGATCATTGTTATCACCAGAATTTGACCGAGTCAGAGGTGGGCCGCGATTGGAGATGGGCTTGAAGAATATATATAGAAGGAATACGTGAATCGGCCTTGTGTACCAAGTTTGGGCTAATTGCCCGTGTATCTGTACCATAGTAGGATACGTGTCGGTTAGGAGTTAGAGTTTTACCCGTGCACGGTTAGGTGCACGCTTGAATTAGAAAGTCCCCTGGCCTATAAATATGTATCTAGGGTTTATGAAATAAACAACAACCAACGTTCAACACAAACCAATCTCGGCGCATCGCCAACTCCTTCGTCTCGAGTGTTCCTTCCGGTAAGCACCATGCTACCTAGATCGCATCTTGCGATCTAGGCAGCATAAGCTTATTTACGTTGTTCATGCGTTGCTCGTGCTGAAGCCTTTTTGATGGCGAGCAACGTAGTTATCTTAGATGTGTTAGGGTTAGCATTGTTCTTCGTATCATATGCTTGTCGTAGTGCAACCCTTATACATCTAGCCGCCCTTACACCTATCTTAGGTGTAGGGGCGGCACCCCGCTTGATCATTGTTTAGTAGATCCGATCCGTTACGGTTGCTCCTTGTTCTTCAAGGATTAGTTTAATATCCGCAATAGTTAGGCCTTACAAAGGGTTGGAGGATCTAGCGGCGTGTAGGGTGTAGTTTGCTAGCCCTAGACAAGGATGTTTCGGGGATCAACCTCGTGTTGGTTTTTAGGCCCCGTCTAGGATCGGCTTACGATCACCGTACGCGAGCGCGAGGCCCAATCGTGAGTAGGATGATCCGATTATGCGGTGAAAACCCTAAATCGTCGTAGATCGCTTTAGCTTTATCTTGATCAAGCAGGACCACCATATATTCGTACACCTCGTACGAATCATGGGTGGATCGGCTCTTTGAGCCGATTCACAAGATAACCTGAGAGCCGATCGAGGCTCGTATTTAATGTTTACGTGTATGCCATGCGAGGAAACTAAGCGAGGCATCATCCAACACCTTCCCGACCGGGTATAGGTCAGGTGGCACGCCCTTGCGACAGCATCGGACGTGTGACCGGAAGGCTTTGCGGGCCGTCGCTCCGAGGGACCGGGGCCAGCCGCAGCCCCGAGTTGTTCCCGGCTCTACGGTGTTGCCGATCGCTGCCCGCCGGTGGGTTTCGACCGCAACACATTTCGGCACGCCCGGTGGGACCATCCTCGACATCCACCGCATCGCCATCTACATCCGAGATGGCGGAAAGCACTCCGGTCAAGTACGAGGATCCGGCCGACGAGCTCAAGAAGAAGCATGACGAGATCAAGGCGGTCCTCGAAGCCGACCTCATCGGCTCTTTCCACAGAACCCGCTCCCACGGCATCGGGTGGAAGGGGTTCTCACCTGAGGCGCGCTCGATGGAGTGGACCTGTCCGCCCCGTCGGAAGAACGCACCAGGTCGCTGCGTCGGGAGATCAACTTCATGGTGGCTCATTCGCTGCACCGCCACTGCGAGAGCACTGGTGAACACTTTGGAGCGTGTCGCTCTGCGCGTGATCCAGGAAATCATGAGCCACCGGTATTCTCCGTCGGGACCAGCTCAGGGACTTACAAAGGAGTGATGCCACTCCGAGTCCCGTGCCCACCGCTGCCGTTCGCGTTGGCAGCACCGAAGTGCCGAACTCATCGGCATACGTCGTCTACAAGATTGGTGGTGATCCTAGTGACTACCAATTCCTACATGAGGCGCCCAAGGAGATCCCGCACGGATACACGTGCGCATACGTGCCGACTCGCGATGATCGGGCACTCTCGAACCGAGCCGCAACGACAGGGGCCTCCGGAACAGCGGGAGGAACGTCGGGAGCAGATCTTGAGAAGCAAACGTGGTTAGCTAAGTACGCCACTCCGACAAACCTCCGGAGCTCAGCTCCTGCAGTTGGCTCAGAACTGGAAAAGCAAGCATGGCTGGCTAAGTATGCCACCCCGGCGAATCTTCAGGATTCGACACCTTCAGCCATCACCGCGGATCAGATTTGTACGATTCTGAAAGATCAGTTCGGCATAATGCCGAAAAGGAAGACGTTCGGCTATCCCAAGCCGTACCCCAACGAGTACGAATTGATCCCGCTACCACCCAAATATCGGCTCCCTGACTTCACAAAGTTTAGTGGATCAGATGGTTCCAGCTCCATCGAACATGTGAGCCGATATTTGGCACAGCTGGGCACGATCTCAGCATCAGACGAGCTGCGTGTGAGGTTCTTCGCACAATCCCTCACGGGATCGGCTTTCGGGTGGTACACATCGCTGCCACCGAACTCAATCCGGACTTGGAAGCGGTTGGAAGAGCAGTTCCACATACGGTATCACTCGGAGGCTTCCGAGGCTGGTATTGCCGATCTAGCACAAGTACGACGAAGCGCGGGGAAACGAGTGTCGGAATACATCCAGCGCTTCGAACCATTAGGAACCGATGCTATTCGGTTCACGTAAGTGAAAAAGAAGCGATCGAGTTGGCGGTGGTGGGTCTCTCATCATCGATCAAGGACGTGGCCTCCCAAGCGAGACTACCCTTCATTGGCGCACATGGTGCGAAAGCCGTCAGCATATGAACAACACCACCCGGATGTTTACCGGGACAAATTCAAGCGTGCGGTGGTCCTGGTTGAGGCGGACGAGGATGAAGGTGCTTGCGGGAGATCGAGAGGTAGCAGTGGCTGAATGGACTCGAGCGGCAGGCCCCGTGTCCCGCAAGTGGGTTAAGCCACAAGGCCCTCCAAAAGGGTTCGACTTCGACGTGACCAAAGCCGAGCGGATTTTCGACCTCTTACTCACGGAGAAGCAGCTAAAGGTACCCGAAGGCCACAAGATCCCCACGGTGCGGGAGCTGAACGGAAAGCCATACAGACAAGTGGCATAACACGTTCACCCACACCACTAATGACCGCAGGGTGTGGCGTCGGCAGATCCAAATGGCGATAGAAAAAGGGCGGCTAATTTTCAACCGGTACGCCATGAAGGTCGACACACACCCCTTCCCCGCCGTTAACATGGTGGAGTATACTTACCATGAAGGGTGCCAGCCAGATTTCTCGTGCAATATCAACATGGTGGGACCCGGGCACCACTGCGGTAAGGACGGAGATGAGGGCAGACTGCTCTCATAGCAAAGACACAGAGGAAGCCGCTCCACGCGATCGGCTCCGCCACGACGGCAAGCGCTACATCACAGAGGGAGAAGTGAGGAACGTAACATATCAGCGACCTCTCTCTGATCACCTCCTCAACAAGTATGTGGGTCAATACGACCAACGCCGGCGATACAACGACGATGATGAAAAAGATCGTCTGGCTAGGGACGATAGGAGACGTCGTCGGCATGATCACGACGAGGAGCGATATGAGCGCCACGCCAAGGAAAAGTCGAGGGAGCAAGACGACGTGGATAGGCATTGGGACTGCCCCTTCTTCAGACACTGCTGGGATTCAGGAATGAGCCGATTGCCTACAATCGGCAATTGCCCAGAATGTAAACAAAGGAAGAAGGATGCAGCTAACGTGTCCGTGTTCAAACGTCTAGGGCCCCTCCCGCCTCGGGACAAGCATGCTGAGTCCGCTCGGGTGGAAGATCTCGAGGAACTAGAGGACGATGATGAAGAAGACAAGTATCATCGGCCAAGGTGGTGCCCTGATGGGCTCAGCCGTTCCCGTAAGCGAAGGGTTCGGCGTCCGCGTGGGTTGGAGGAAGCCGAAAGGTTATACCGCACACGTTGAGGAAGGCACGGCCGATCCGGCCGCCAAAATTCAGCGAACCACGGACGAAGAAGGTCGGCCACAAAGGAAAGAGTGGCGCCCCGGACAAAAGAAAGCCGATGATGAGACATCGGTCGGCACAAACATGGTGTTCATCCTTCCAACGGAGTTTAGTGCTCCGAGGATTAGACGAAGCACCTGTGGCACAACTTGATCTGCGGCCCACGGCCGGTCATCTTTGAGAAGCCACGAGAAAGAAGCTACGGACATCCGAAGGCCCCGTACTTGCGAGGCTACATCAATGGGCAGCCTGTCAACAAGATGTTGGTGGACACCGGAGCGGCGATTAACATTATGCCATACTCCATGCTACGTCGGTTGGGACGCTCCAGCTCGGATCCGATCAAGACCAATGTGACACCGAGCGATTTCAACGGCCAAGCATCTGATGCACAAGGTGTTCTGAATGTGGATCTGACCGTAGGAAAGAAAACGGTCCCTACGACGTTCTTTATTGTCGACAGCAAGAGCTCCTATGCTGTCCTACTAGGGAGAGATTGGATCCACGCCAACTGTTGCATTCCATCCACAATGCACCAATGCCTAATACGGTGGGATGGAGATGAAGTAGAAGTCGTCCACGCAGATGATTCAGCCGAGATTTCAACGGCTGGCATGAACGTTTGGGAGACATCAGGCCAAGAACCGCTCTCAGGCATCAATCTGGACGACTGCGAGCGCTTCGACGTGACAAAGAACGGGGTTAGGCTGGTTTTATCCACCGGCTTGACCGTGTAACAAGAGCAACATTGATGGACAAATGTGGCGATGCCGATCCAAGTAATCGGCCCCAAGGATTTATGGAGGAACATTACAAAACCTTCATCGAACAAGCAACGTGGAGGCCGATTCCAGCAATCGGCCAAAATTATCCTCACCATCCATTCTGTCTGGGTTCAACATTTGATCCAACAGGGAATACCTAAAGAGCCGATACCATCAAGTCCCTTGAAAGAATCGGCTCGGGGGGCACTTAGGTGGATAAAACACGAGGATATGAAGTAGAAGTGTCTTTCAAATGCCCAGCAGCCCAAAATATTCCTTGATGATGGGCATTGAAGTACGGGGGCCGATACATAAATCGGCCGTAAAAAATTCAATTTTTTTTAAGCACAGCCGATGCGCAGACATCGACTTAAGGATAGAAAGCCGATGCATGGCCATCGACTCAAGGGATACAACTGTTATATCAATGGAATGCCTTCTTGCAAGTACTCGAGTCCGCAATATCAGCTGGGGCGGTTTGAGGGATCATGACCCTGACCAATGCCAAGAGAAGCCTGGACGTGCAGATCAGGTTAAGGATGGGTTGCATCAGATCCGCCAAAGGAAAGGAGCCGATCTGACCTGCAAGGCGCGAGAAGTGGACTGAAGAAGCTCGGGGGGCAGCTCACCCTGAAGGTTCTCTGCTCTGGGGAGCCGATTTTGTTGAAATCGGCTGGCTCTGCGTTATGACTTGAGGCCAATGGCGGCACATTTGGCTGACTCACTACCTTTCTCGCCTTGACTGAGGCTCGGGGGGCAGCTTGTCCTGAAGGACCCTTTGCTATAGGGAGCCGATTTTGTTGAAATCGGCTGGCTCTACATCTCAGCTTTTGAGGAATAGTTGCTGCGGGAAAAACGGAGCGAAGCCTCGTCCCGCGTAAGTATCATCTCCAGCCTCCGGGTTGAGTTAGCAATGGTCTCAGAGAGCCCCTGAAAGCAAAGGGGATTTGGAAGGGAAGGGTCTGGCAGGAAAATGTCTGAAAACCTGAGGGTAATGATGAGGCCAGGCATTATTTCAGGGGTTGTGCCGTTGGATCCAACACTACGCTCAGTGACTGCGGATTGGACCTGTTCGGTTGGAAGTTTGGGGATCTGAACTTGAGCAAAGTTCGCAGGTTACCGATGCGTTGCCATCGGCTTATTGAGCGGTGATCAAATTAACAATCGGCCAAATCAGTACGGAAAGAAATCGGCAGAATCAAGTTAAGGGAAATTCTTCATTAATATTGGGATTTCTTACAATGAAGAGCCGATCTGCTCAAAGAAGAAAAGAAGAACAAAAGGAGAGCCGATTGCTCGGGGATTGCTAATCCTACATTGCTAATCCTCGCTAGCATCATCGTCGGCATTGGAGTTGCCGCCGGCGCTACCCCGGAGGCTTCTCGGGTCGCTGCTGCCCCAGCCCTCGGCCGGAGCTTCTTCTTCCTCGTCATCATCATCATCCTCGCTGTCCGCCCAAGCGCGGAAGCGCTTCGTCGGCGGGTACCCAGCGGAAGAGGAGGAATCATCCTCCTCTTCCTCCTCTTCTCCTTCCTCGTCATCATCCTCGTCCTCGCTGTCCGCCCACATGCGGGAGCGCTTCTTCGGCGGGAGCCCGGCGGAGGGGAGGCCCCCGTCTTCTCTACTTCTCCTTCTTTCTCCTCCTTGTCGGAGGAGATGGGGTTCGCCCGGAGTAGAGGTCGTCTTCATTCTTGCTCTTCGGCGAGGATTGGAGGGGGAGGCCCGAGGGGAAGAGGAAGAGGAAGACATTGCTACAGGGGAAGAGGGTTTTTGGCGGCCGTTGGACGAGAACGAGCAAGGGGATGGAGTGGCGAACCGTTCGGCACGGATAAATAAAGTGGGTGTAGTGAAGGTTTAATGCCATGACGGTTCTCGAGGACGTTATGCCGAAATTATCAATTCGTGCGGCAGAAGCCCAGGAGGCGAGGCGAAATGATGGAAGATTCTGCGGCAGTTCTGCTCTGCCACGACATGACCCGACGAAATAAAAGCGTAATGATTTTGGAAATGTCATTTCCAAAACCAGGGGGGCATGTGTTATCACCAGAATTTGACCGAGTCAGAGGTGGGCCGCGATTGGAGATGGGCTTGAAGAATATATATAGAAGGAATACGTGAATCGGCCTTGTGTACCAAGTTTGGGCTAATTGCCCGTGTATCTGTACCATAGTAGGATACGTGTCGGTTAGGAGTTAGAGTTTTACCCGTGCACGGTTAGGTGCACGCTTGAATTAGAAAGTCCCTTGGACTATAAATATGTATCTAGGGTTTATGAAATAAACAACAACCAACGTTCAACACAAACCAATCTCGGCGCATCGCCAACTCCTTCGTCTCGAGGGTTCCTTCCGGTAAGCACCATGCTGCCTAGATCGCATCTTGCGATCTAGGCAGCATAAGCTTATTTACGTTGTTCATGCGTTGCTCGTGATGAAGCCTTTTTGATGGCGAGCAATGTAGTTATCTTAGATGTGTTAGGGTTAGCATTGTTCTTCGTATCATATGATGTCGTAGTGCAACCCTTATACATCTAGCCGCCCTTACACCTATCTTAGGTGTAGGGGCGGCACCCGCTTGATCATTGTTTAGTAGATCCGATCCGTTACGGTTGCTCCTTGTTCTTCAAGGATTAGTTTAATATCCGCAATAGTTAGACCTTACAAAGGGTTGGAGGATCCAGCAGCGTGTAGGGTGTAGTTTGCTAGCCCTAGACAGGATGTTCCGGGATCAACCTCGTGTTGGTTTTTAGGCCCTGTCTAGGATCGGCTTACGATCACCGTACGCGAGCGCGAGGCCCAATCGTGAGTAGGATGATCCGATTATGCGGTGAAAACCCTAAATCATCGTAGATCGCTTTAGCTTTATCTTGATCAAGCAGGACCACCATATATTCGTACACCTCGTACGAATCATGGGTGGATCGGCTCTTTGAGCCGATTCACGGGATAACCTCGAGAGCTGATCGAGGCTCGTATTTAATGTTTACGTGTATGCCATGCGAGAAACTAAGCGAGGCATCATCCAACACCTTCCCGACCAGGTATAGGTCAGGTGGCACGCCCTTGCGACAAGCATCGGACGTGTGACCGAAGGCTTTGCGGGCCGTCGCTCCGAGGGATCAGGGCCAGCCGCAGCCCCGAGTTGTTCCCGGCTCTACGGTGTTGCCGGTCCGCTGCCCGCCGGTGGGTTTCGACCGCAACAACCGTATACTCGTCCTTGCACGCCGTGGAGCTGTATTTTGTCTCATCAAATCAGCTCCGGACAGTTTCAGCAGAGAAAAGATCCTTTGCCATCATCATGATATATTACCACGGGCCCACGGCAGTGCACATTCATCTTGTACTACCATATACTGTACTGCTCTATATGTTGCACAAACCACCACTTGGACATTTTTTTTGCAGTTTCCACCATGTGGTGGTCTAATATGTTGCAAATTTCACCACTTGGTTATCTAATCAGCTAGTTAGTCATGTTGATAGCAAAATCGACAAGTGGGTTCAACATGTCAATGCTCCAATTAATGTTTTAGAAAAAATAAATTTTTCAAAATTCATACTTCTTTTATTTAGCTATTTAAAAATGCTTATTCATTTATTTCAACAAATATTGTGCGGTCTTGAATTTTTTTCAAACAAATATTATGGCATCGGGTTCGGGACTCCTGAAAAGGACTGGTCGTGGTACGGGAACCCGAAATGATGCCCACAACATGGTCGAAAGTGGCAAGGAACCCGTCGAGGTGGATGAACTCGGGAAACCTTGGTAGAGGTAGGGATCTTGAGGAGGCCATTAGGGTTAGCCTACCCCCCAATAAGCGTATGAACGAAAAAAATTCACATAAGTAGTAGCTATTATTAAAATTTCACAAATATTACGCGCTTGTTTGACCAAGATTTAAACAAGTTTAAAACATGAAAATGAAAAGGTAAGCCTGGATCCTTCTTAACTAGTCACTCTAAAATGAAGCTTTAATTTTGGGAGGTTTTTGAAATTTCCATGTTTGAAACCAAAAACCACTTCTCTTCATGCTTGACTTCATAAGACAGAGTTTATGGTTTTAGAGGGGTAGATACATGATTTGTCTTATTTGAATATGTCTAGCTAGACCTTGTTTATCAACTTTTGAATGCTTACTATATATATGTATGTGACATAAGAAAACTATGTGCATTGGTTTTTCATTTTTCTGATTTTTTTGGAATTTTGATGCACATTTGAATCTTGGTCAAATCCTAGGTTTGACCAAGATTTAAACAAGTATAGAACATGAAAATGAAAAGGGAAGCCTGTATCCTTCTTAGTCACCCTAAAATGAAGTTTTTGGGAGGTTTTTGAAATTTCCATGTTTGAAACCCAAAACCACTTATCTTCATGCTTGACTTCGTCATAAGACAGAGTTTAGGGGTTAGGGGGTAGATACATGATTTGTCTAGCTAGTTTGAATATGTCCGGACCTTGTTTATCAACTTTAATGCTTACTATATGACATATAAGAAGACTATGTGCGCTTTGGTTTTTCATTTTTCTGTTTTTTTATTTTATGCCCATTTGAATCTTGGTCAAATCCTAGATTGACTTCATAAGACAGAGTTTAGGGTTAGGGGTAGATATACACATGATTTTTCTGGTTTGAATATGTCTAGACCTTGTTTATCAACTTGAGTGTTTACTATATGACATAATTAAGAAGGCTATGTGCTTTGGTTTTTCATTCTTTAGATTTTTTGTCTGAATTTTTATGCCCATTTGAATCTTGGTCAAATCCTAGGTTTGACCAAGATTTAAATAAGTTTAAAACATGGAAATGAAAAGGTAAGCATCGATCCTTCTTAGTCGCTCTAAAATGAAGCTGAATTTTGGGAGGTTTTTTGAAATTTCCATGTTTGAAACCCAAAACCACTTCTCTTCATGCTTGACTTCATAAGACGAAGTTTAGGGTCGATAGGGGGTAGATACATGATTTGTCTGGTTTGGATATATCTAGACCTTGTTTATCAACTTGAATGCTTACGATATGACATAAGAACACTATGTGCTTTTTTTTATTTTTTTGTGCCCATTTGAATCTTGGTCAAATCCTAGGTTTGACCAAGATTTAAACAAGTATAGAACATGAAAATGAAAAGGGAAGCCTGTATCCTTCTTAGTCACCCTAAAATGAAGTTTTGGGAGGTTTTTGAAATTTCCATGTTTGAAACCCAAAACCACTTCTCTTCATGCTTGACTTCTTAAGACATAGTTTAGGGGTTAGCGGGTAGATACATGATTTGTATGGTTTGAATATGTCTAGACCTTGTTTATCAACTTTAATGCTTACTATATGACATAAGAAGACTATGTGCTTTGGTTTTTCATTTTTCTGTTTTTTTTTGAATTTTCTCGCCAATTTTGTTTGACCAAGATTTAGACAAGTTTTACACGTGAAAACGAATAAGTAAGCCTGGATCCTTCTTAGTCACTCCAAAATGTACCAATTGATAGGTGCGTTAACTTTGCTTCATGGAAAAAATAATGTCATGTAAATGAGTTAACTTGGATTTCCTACCCTTGAATCCATAGGAAACTTTGTTCTAATGCACTATAATAATCAACCGAGCTTTTACACCAGCAGGTCTGTCACTTACGTGTGGTGCCCATGCGTGAGGTCCCACACTTCGGTGAGCACAAGTCACGTGCAATAGGTACGCAAACTCCCAGCCATTTTCTTTGTCAAGAGAAGACGCATCAGGATGCGTATTGGAAGTCTGTGGGTCCTTCTGGATCCTTCGGTTGTCCCTCTCACAAAAAAAACAAATCTCTCTCATTCTCGGCCTCGCTCGACTCGCTCGCTCGCTCGCTCGCACCTCCCGCTCACTGACAAACCCTGCACAAAAGTCAACATCATCACCCGAAAAGGGGAGACACCATAATTCTCTCCCTTCTTCTCTCCTTCCGAGTGATCCCTCTTCCTCCGAGTTTCACTCGACGGGCAAACACACATGTGCTGCATAGTAATAATAAAAAGGTAGAAAAATCGACCTACGAATCTATAATTAAATAGGTTAAACTAGGGTTTTGCCCAATACTACAGATCAAGGTTCAAAAAATCCAACTACGGGGTAGATATACACATGATTTTTCTGGTTTGAATATGTCTAGACCTTGTTTATCAACTTGAGTGTTTACTATATGACATAATTAAGAAGGCTATGTGCTTTGGTTTTTCATTCTTTAGATTTTTTGTCTGAATTTTTATGCCCATTTGAATCTTGGTCAAATCCTAGGTTTGACCAAGATTTAAATAAGTTTAAAACATGGAAATGAAAAGGTAAGCATCGATCCTTCTTAGTCGCTCTAAAATGAAGCTGAATTTTGGGAGGTTTTTGAAATTTCCATGTTTGAAACCCAAAACCACTTCTCTTCATGCTTGACTTCATAAGACGAAGTTTAGGGTCGATAGGGGGTAGATACATGATTTGTCTTGTTTGAATATGTCTAGACCTTGTTTATCAACTTGAATGCTTACTATATGACATAAGAGGACTATGTGCATTGGTATTTCATTTTTTGATTTTTATGCCCATTTGAGAATCTTGGTAAAATCCTAGGTTTGTTGAGCAAGATTTAAACAAGTTTAACATGTGAAAATGATAAGGTAATTAAGTCCGGATCTTTCTCTTAGTAACTCTAAAATGAAGCTTTTGGGAGGTTCTTGAATTTACCATGTTTGAAACCCAAAACCACCGTACTTCTGTTCATGCTTGACTTCATAAGACAGAGTTTAGGGTTAGGGGTAGATACATGATTTTTCTGGTTTGAATATGTCTAGACCATGTTTATCAATTTGAATGCTTACTATATGACATAACAAGGCTATGTGCTTTGGTTTTTCATTCTTTCGATTTTTTCTGAATTTTTATGCCCATTTGAATCTTGGTCAAATCCTAGGTTCGACCAAGATTTAAACAAGTTTAAAACATGACAATGAAAAGGTAATTAATCATGGATCCTTCTTAATTAACCAGCCAGTCTAATTAAAATGAAGCTTTTTGGGAGGTTTTTGAAATTTCCATGTTTGAAACCCAAAACCACACTTCTCTGCTTCATGCTTGACTTCATATATAATTAAGACAAAGTTTAGGGTTAGGGGAACATGATTTGTCTGGTTTGAATATGTCTAGACCTTGTTTATGAACTTTTGAATGCTTACTATATGACATAAGAAGACTATGTGCTTTGGTTTTTTATTTTATTTATTTTTTTATTTTATGCCCATTTGAATATTGGTCAAATCCTAGGTTTGACCAAGATTTAAACAAGTTCAAAACATGAAAATGAAAAGGTAAGCCTGGATCCTTCTTAACTAGTCACTCTAAAATGAAGCTTTAATTTTGGGAGGTTTTTGAAATTTCCATGTTTGAAACCAAAAACCACTTCTCTTCATGCTTGACTTCATAAGACAGAGTTTATGGTTTTAGAGGGGTAGATACATGATTTGTCTTATTTGAATATGTCTAGCTAGACCTTGTTTATCAACTTTTGAATGCTTACTATATATATGTATGTGACATAAGAAAACTATGTGCTTTGGTTTTTCATTTTTCTGATTTTTTTGGAATTTTGATGCACATTTGAATCTTGGTCAAATCCTAGGTTTGACCAAGATTTAAACAAGTATAGAACATGAAAATGAAAAGGGAAGCCTGTATCCTTCTTAGTCACCCTAAAATGAAGTTTTTGGGAGGTTTTTGAAATTTCCATGTTTGAAACCCAAAACCACTTATCTTCATGCTTGACTTCGTCATAAGACAGAGTTTAGGGGTTAGGGGGTAGATACATGATTTGTCTAGCTAGTTTGAATATGTCCAGACCTTGTTTATCAACTTTAATGCTTACTATATGACATATAAGAAGACTATGTGCGCTTTGGTTTTTCATTTTTCTGTTTTTTTATTTTATGCCCATTTGAATCTTGGTCAAATCCTAGATTGACTTCATAAGACAGAGTTTAGGGTTAGGGGTAGATATACACATAATTTTTCTGGTTTGAATATGTCTAGACCTTGTTTATCAACTTGAGTGTTTACTATATGACATAATTAAGAAGGCTATGTGTGCTTTGGTTTTTCATTCTTTAGATTTTTTGTCTGAATTTTTATGCCCATTTGAATCTTGGTCAAATCCTAGGTTTGACCAAGATTTAAATAAGTTTAAAACATGGAAATGAAAAGGTAAGCATCGATCCTTCTTAGTCGCTCTAAAATGAAGCTGAATTTTGGGAGGTTTTTTGAAATTTCCATGTTTGAAACCCAAAACCACTTCTCTTCATGCTTGACTTCATAAGACGAAGTTTAGGGTCGATAGGGGGTAGATACATGATTTGTCTGGTTTGGATATATCTAGACCTTGTTTATCAACTTGAATGCTTACGATATGACATAAGAACACTATGTGCTTTTTTTTTATTTTTTTGTGCCCATTTGAATCTTGGTCAAATCCTAGGTTTGACCAAGATTTAAACAAGTATAGAACATGAAAATGAAAAGGGAAGCCTGTATCCTTCTTAGTCACCCTAAAATGAAGTTTTGGGAGGTTTTTGAAATTTCCATGTTTGAAACCCAAAACCACTTCTCTTCATGCTTGACTTCTTAAGACATAGTTTAGGGGTTAGCGGGTAGATACATGATTTGTATGGTTTGAATATGTCTAGACCTTGTTTATCAACTTTAATGCTTACTATATGACATAAGAAGACTATGTGCTTTGGTTTTTCATTTTTCTGTTTTTTTTTTGAATTTTCTGCCAATTTTGTTTGACCAAGATTTAGACAAGTTTTACACGTGAAAACGAATAAGTAAGCCTGGATCCTTCTTAGTCACTCCAAAATGTACCAATTGATAGGTGCGTTAACTTTGCTTCATGGAAAAAATAATGTCATGTAAATGAGTTAACTTGGATTTCCTACCCTTGAATCCATAGGAAACTTTGTTCTAATGCACTATAATAATCAACCGAGCTTTTACACCAGCAGGTCTGTCACTTACGTGTGGTGCCCATGCGTGAGGTCCCACACTTCGGTGAGCACAAGTCACGTGCAATAGGTACGCAAACTCCCAGCCATTTTCTTTGTCAAGAGAAGACGCATCAGGATGCGTATTGGAAGTCCGTGGGTCCTTCTGGATCCTTCGGTTGTCCCTCTCACAAAAAAAAACAAATCTCTCTCATTCTCGGCCTCGCTCGACTCGCTCGCTCGCTCGCTCGCACCTCCTGCTCACTGACAAACCCTGCACAAAAGTCAACATCATCACCCGAAAAGGGGAGACACCATAATTCTCTCCCTTCTTCTCTCCTTCCGAGTGATCCCTCTTCCTCCGAGTTTCACTCGACGGGCAAACACACATGTGCTGCATAGTAATAATAAAAAGGTAGAAAAATCGACCTACGAATCTATAATTAAATAGGTTAAACTAGGGTTTTGCCCCAGTACTACAGATCAAGGTTCAAAAAATCCAACTACGGGGTTCGAACAACCCCATTTCTAATCCAAGATTTTTTTCGACCTCATCCAATGGCCTCAAACTATAGGCCGGGTTAGCATCTAGTGCAGTATGTGTGAGAATGTATGCACTATGTGTGCTATAACTTGTGTGTCTTTCAAATTTGAACCAAATTTGAATAAGTTTGAAATATTTGAAATGGGGCTTTTGGCTTAAACGTTTGAAACTGTTATCACCAGAATTTGACCGGATCAGAGGTGGGCCGCGATTGAAGATGGACTTGAAGAATAAATATGGAAGAAGTACATGAATCGGCCTTTTATACCAAGTTGGGCTAAATTGCCCTTGTATCTGTAACATATTAGATCGCATCTTAGTTTAGAAGATAAAATTTTACCCGTGCACGGTTTAGTGCACTCCCACATTAGAAAGTCCCCTGGACTATAAATATGTACCTAGGGTTTATGGAATAAACAACAACTCACGTTCAACCCCAAAAACAAACCAATCTCGGCGCATCGCCAACTCCTTCGTCTCGAGGGTTTCTATCGGGTAGCGACATGCTGCCTAGATCGCATCTTGCGATCTAGGCAGCACAAGCCCCACGTTGTTCATGCGTTGCTCGTATCGAAGCGCTTTTGATGGCGAGCAACGTAGTTATCATTAGATGTGTTAGGGTTAGCATTGTTCTTCGTTTAAGCATGCTTACGTAGTGCAACCCTTGCATATCTAGCCGTCCTCACGCCTATCTCCGGCGTGGGGGCGGCACCCCGCTTGATCATTATTTAGTAGATCTGATCCGTTACGATTGCTCCTTGTTCTACAAGGATTAGTTTAATATCTGCAATAGTTTGGCCTTACAAAGGGGGGGGAGGATCCTGTGGCACGTAGGGTGGCGTTCGCAAGTCCTAAACAGGATGTTCCTAGGATCAACTTCATGTTGGTTTTTTGGCCTTGTTTAGGATCGGCTTACGAGCACCGTGCGTGGCCATCTGGCCCAACTCGGAGTAGGATGATCCGATTATGTGGTGAAAACCCTAAATCGTCGTAGATCTCATTAGCTTCATCTTGATCAAGCAGGACCACCAAGTATTCGTACACCCCGTACGGATCATGGGTGGATCGGCTCTTTGAGCCGATTCACGAGATAACCTCGAGAGCCGATCGAGGCTCGTATTTAACGTTTACATGTATGCCCCGCGAGAAACTAAGCGAGGCAATCTCATCACCTTCCCGACCAGGTATAGGTCAGGTGGCACGCCCTTGCACTTCGCAACGCCGCGTGTGACCAGAAGAGCATTGCGGGCCGTCGCTCGGAGGGGTCTCAGCCAGCCGCAGCTCTAGGCTCCCCCCGGCTCTACAGTGTTGACAAGGCCGCTGCCCGCCGGTGGGTTTTGGCAGTCAACACATTCTGGCACGCCCGGTGGGACAACCTTCGGCATCCACTACATCGCCATCTACATCCGAGATGGCGGAAAGCACTCCGGTCAAGTACGAGGATCTGCCTGATAAGCTCAAGAAGAAGCATGACGAGATCAAGACAGTCCTCGAAGCCGAACTCATCGGCTCCTTTGAAAGTACCCGCTCACACGATGTCAAGCTCTATGGGAACGCACGCCCGTGGCCTGGCGTCAACATGGTGGATCCCAGCCACTCCATAAGGGAGCCAGAGTTCTCCTTTGGTATCGAGCATGGCAGGGCTGGCAAGCCGCCACAAGCATAATCTTGAGAGAGCAAGTCGGCATACTGCCAAAGAGGAGGCCGGTTCAAGCGATCGGCTTCGATATGATGGTAAAGGTACAACAATGAAGACGGTATAGAGTCTTATAATGCTTTCAATATGTCTTTTATGTGAGATTTGCTGTACCGGTTCATACTTGTGTTTGCTTTAAACACCTTGCTAGCCTAAACCTTGTCTCGAGAGAAATAATTCTCATGCATCCAAGATCCTTGAGCCAACGACTATGCCATTTGTGTCCACCATACCTACCTACTACATGGTATTTATCCGCCATTCCAAAGTAAATTGCTTGAGTGCTACCTTTAAAATTCCATCATTCACCTTTGCAATATAGCTCATGGGACAAATAGCTTAAAAACTATTGTGGTATTGAATATGTACTTATGCACTTTATCTCTTATTAAGTTGCTTGTTGTGCGATAACCATGTTTCTCGGGACGCCATCAACTATTCCTTGTTGAATATCATGTGAGTTGCTATGCATGTCCGTCTTGTCTGAAGTAAGAGAGATCTACCACCTTAATGGTTGGAGCATGCATTTGTTAGAGAAGAACATTGGGCCGCTAACTAAAGCCATGAATCATGGTGGAAGTTTCAGTTTTGGACGTATATCCTCAATCTCATATGAGAATAATAATTGTTGCCACATGCTTATGCATTAAAGAGGAGTCCATTATCTCGTTGTCCATGTTGTCCCGTATGGATGTCTAAGTTGAGAATAATCAAAAGCGAGAAATCCAAAATGCGAGCTTTCTCCTTAGACCTTTGTACAAGCGGCATGGAGGTACCCCATTGTGACACTTGGTTAAAACATGTGCATTGCAAAGATCCGGTAGTCCAAGCTAATTAGGGCAAGGTGCGGGCACTATTAGTATACTATGCATGAGGCTTGCAACTTGTAAGATGTAACTTTCATAACTCATATGCTTTATTACTACCGTTGACAAAATTATTTCATGTTTTCAAAATAAAAGCTCTAGCACAAATATAGCAATCCATGCTTCCTCTCGCGAAGGGCCTTTCTTTTACTTTTATTGTTGAGTCAGTTTACCCATTTCCTTCTATCTAAAAAGCAAACACTTGTGTTAACTGTGCATTGATTCCTACATACTTGCATATTGCACTTGTTATATTACTTTATGTTGACAATATTCAGAAGATATACACAAGGCTGCATTCAGAGTACCAGGTTCAATGGGCTTGTTTGGATATGTAGTCATGACGTTTGGACTGAAGAAACTCGGGGGGCAGCTTACCCCGAAGGTCCTCTCCTCTGGAGAGCCGATTTCGTTCAAATCGGCTGGCTCTACATGATTGTGCCCTCAGACATGATCAAGCCCAGGTCCATTCGGCTAATTTGTGTATCCTCGTCTCTGTTTCGCCTTGACTGAGACTCGGGGGGCAACCGACCTGGTAAATGTTCTGGTTTCTAGAAGCCAATTGGAGTATCATCGGCTGGTCCCGTGTAGCAACCTTCTTCGAGGATGGTGAATTTTGCGGAGGAGTGTCACCGGGTCTCGCAGTCATCGGCCGAAGAAGATGAAGGACAGATTATGAGAGACCAATGCGTTGCTATCGGCTCATTGGGCGTCGATCCGGATAACGATCGGCAGCTTCGCTCCGCCACGACATGACCCGACGAAGGAAAAGCATAATGATTTTGGAAATGTCATTTCCAAAACCAGGGGGCATGTGTTATCACCAGTAATTTGACCGGATCGGAGGTGGGCCGCGATTGAAGATGGACTTGAAGAATAAATATGGAAGAAGTACATGAATCGGCCTTTTATACCAAGTTGGGCTAAATTGCCCTTGTATCTGTAACATATTAGATCGCATCTTAGTTTAGAAGATAAAATTTTACCCGTGCACGGTTTAGTGCACTCCCACATTAGAAAGTCCCCCGGACTATAAATATGTACCTAGGGTTTATGGAATAAACAACAACTCACGTTCAACCCCAAAAACAAACCAATCTCGGCGCATCGCCAACTCCTTCGTCTCGAGGGTTTCTATCGGGTAAGCGACATGCTGCCTAGATCGCATCTTGCGATCTAGGCAAGCACAAGCCCCACGTTGTTCATGCGTTGCTCGTATCGAAGCGCTTTTGATGGCGAGCAACGTAGTTATCATTAGATGTGTTAGGGTTAGCATTGTTCTTCGTTTAAGCATGCTTACGTAGTGCAACCCTTGCATATCTAGCCGTCCTCACGCCTATCTCGAGCGTGGGGGCGGCACCCCGCTTGATCATTATTTAGTAGATCCGATCCGTTACGATTGCTCCTTGTTCTACAAGGATTAGTTTAATATCTCGCAATAGTTTGGCCTTACAAGGGGGGGAGGATCCTGTGGCACGTAGGGTGGCGTTCGCAAGTCCTAAACAGGATGTTCCTAGGATCAACTTCATGTTGGTTTTTTGGCCTTGTTTAGGATCGGCTTACGAGCACCGTGCGTGGCCATCTGGCCCAACCTGGAGTAGGATGATCCGATTATGTGGTGAAAACCCTAAATCGTCGTAGATCTCATTAGCTTCATCTTGATCAAGCAGGACCACCAAGTATTCGTACACCCCGTACGGATCATGGGTGGATCGGCTCTTTGAGCCGATTCACAGGATAACCCGAGAGCCGATCGAGGCTCGTATTTAACGTTTACATGTATGCCCTGCAGGAAACTAAGCGAGGCAATCTCATCACCTTCCTGACCAGGTATAGGTCAGGTGGCACGCCCTTGCACTTCGCAACGCCGCGTGTGACCAGAAGAGCATTGCGGGCCGTCGCTCGGAGGGGTCTCAGCCAGCCGCAGCTCTAGGCTCCCCCCGGCTCTACAGTGTTGACAAGGCCGCTGCCCGCCGGTGGGTTTTGGCAGTCAACAGAAACCCAAAACGACTTCTCCTCATGCTAGACTTCATAAGACCGAGTTTAGGGTTAGGGGGTAGATACATGATTTGTCTGGTTTGAATATGTCTAAACCTTGTTTATCAACTTGAATGCTTACTATATGACATAAGAAGACCATGTGCTTTTGTTTTTCATTTTTCTATTTTTTTTTAAGAATTTTATGCACATTTGATTCTGGTCAAATCCTAGGTTCAACCAAGATGGAGATATGCCCAAGAGGCAATAATAAAAGTGGTTATTATATATCTTTATGTTTATGATAAATGTTTATATACCATGTTATAATTGTATTAACCGAAACATTGATACATGTGTGATATGTAAACAACAAAGAGTCCCTAGTATGCCTCTTAACTAGCTTGTTGATTAATGGATGATTAGTTTCATAATCATGAACATTGGATGTTATTAATAACAAGGTTATATCATTATATGAATGATGTAATGGACACACCCAATTAAGCGTAGCATAAGATCTCGTCATTAAGTTATTTGCTATAAGCTTTCAATACATAGTTTCCTAGTCCTTATGACCATGAGATCATGTAAATCACTTATACCGGAAAGGTACTTTGATTACACCAAACGCCACTCGCGTAAATGGGTGGTTATAAAGGTGGGATTAAGTATCCGGAAAGTATGAGTTGAGGCATATGGATCAACAAGTGGGATTTGTCCATCCCGATGACGGATAGATATACTCAGGGCCCTCTCGGTGGAATGTCGTCTAATGTCTTGCAAGCATATGAATAAGTTCATAAGAGACCACATACCACGGTACGAGTAAAGAGTACTTGTCAGGAGACGAGGTTGAACAAGGTATAGTGTGATACCGAAGATCAAACCTCGGACAAGTAAAATATCGCGAGACAAAGGGAATTGGTATTGTATGTGAATGGTTCATTCGATCACTAAAGTCATCGTTGAATATGTGGGAGCCATTATGGATCTCCGGATCCCGCTATTGGTTATTGGTCGGAGTGAGTACTCAACCATGTCCGCATAGTTCACGAACCGTAGGGTGACACACTTAAAGTTGGATGTTGAAATGGTAGTACTTGAATATGGAATGGAGTTCGAATATTTGTTCGGAGTCCCGGATGAGATCCCGGACATCACGAGGAGTTCCGGAATGGTCCGGAGAATAAGATTCATATATAGGATGTCATTTTATGTGAATTAAAATGTCGCGGAAGGTTCTATGGAAGGTTCTAGAAGGTTCTAGAAAAGTCCGGAAGAAACCACCAAGGAAGGTGGAGTCCACATGGGACTCCACCTCCATGGCCGGCCAACCCTAGTGGGGGAGGAGTCCCAAGTGGACTCCCCTTAGGGGGCCGGCCACCCCCCATATGGGAGGTGGAACTCCCACCTTTGGTGGGAGTCCTAGCTTGGCTAGGTTTCCCCTCCCTTTGGAAGGTTTTTGGTTCGGGTCTTATTCGAAGACTTGGACACCAACTCTTGGGGATCCACCTATATAATGAGGGGCCAAGGGAGGGGGCCGGCCACCCCAAGACCACAAGCTGGCCGCCCCCTTGAAGTGGCCGGCCACCCCCTCCCAAACCCTAGCCGCCCCTCTCCTCCATATCTTCCGCGTAGCTTTAGCGAAGCTCCGCCGGAGTTCTCCACCACCACCGACACCACGCCGTCGTGCCGTCGGATTCAAGAGGAGCTACTACTTCCGCTGCCCGCCGGAACGGGAGGTGGACGTCGTCTTCATCAACAACCGAACGTGTGACCGAGTACGGAGGTGCTGCCCGTTCGTGGCGCCGGAACCGATCGTGATCAAGATCTTCTACGCACTTTTGCAAGCGGCAAGTGAACGTCTACCGCAGCAACAAGAGCCTCATCTTGTAGGCTTTGGAATCTCTTCAAGGGTGAGACTCGATACCCCCTCGTTGCTACCGTCTTCTAGATTGCATCTTGGCTTGGATTGCGTGTTCGCGGTAGGAAATTTTTTGTTTTCTATGCAACGTTATCCTACGAGTGGTATCGCAGCCGTGTCTATGCATAGATGGTTGCACGAGTAGAACACAATGGTTTTGTGGGCGTTGATGCTCTTGTTATCTTTAGTTGAGTACTTTGCATCTTTATGGCATAGTGGGATGAAGCGGCTCGGACTAACTTTACATGACCGCGTTCATGAGACTTGTTCCTCGTTCGACATGCAACTTGTATTGCATAAGAAGCTTTTCGGGTGTCTGTCTCTCCTACTATAGTAAAGATTCAATTTACTCTTCTATTGACAACATTAGTATCAACGTTGTGGTTCATGTTCGTAGGTAGATTAGATCTATATCGAAAACCCTAAACCACGTAAAATATGCAAACCAAATTAGAGAGCGTCTAACTTGTTTTTGCATGGTTTGGTGATGTGATATGGCCATAATGTGATGATGAATATGTATGAGATGATCATTATTGTATTGTGGCAACCGGCAGGAGCCTTATGGTTGTCTTTATATTTCATGTTGAGTAGTATTTCAAAGTAGTTGTAATAGTTGCTACATGGAGGACAATTGATACGTCTCCGACGTATCGATAATTTCTTATGTTCTATGCCATATTATTGATGATACCTACATGTTTTATGCACACTTTATGTCATATTCGTGCATTTTCTGGAACTAACCTATTAACAAGATGCCGAAGTGCCAGTTCTCGTTTTCTCGCCGTTTTTGGTTTCAGAAATCCTAGTAACGAAATATTCTCGGAATTGGACGAAACGAAGACCCAGTGGCCCTATTTTTCCACGGAGCTTCCGGAAGACCGAAGAACACACGAGTGGGGCCACGAGGTGGCCGGACTATAGGGCGGCGCGGCCCAAGCCCCGGCCGCGCCGACCTATAGTGTGGGCCCCTCGTTAGCCCCCCGACTCTGCCCTTCCGCCTACTTAAAGCCTCCGTCGCGAAACCCCCGATGCGAAAAACCACGATACGGAAAACCTATCGAGACGCCGTCGCCGCCGATCCCATCTCGGGGGATTCTGGAGATCTCCTCCGCACCCCGCCGGAGAGGGGATTCATCTCCCGGAGGACTCTACACCGCCATGGTCGCCTCCCGGAGTGATGAGTGAGTAGTTCACCCCCGGACTATGGGTCCATAGCAGTAGCTAGATGGTTTTCTTCTACTCATTGTGCTTCATTGTTGGATCTTGTGAGCTGCCTAACATGATCAAGATCATCTATCTCGTAATTCTATATGTTGTGTTTGTCGGGATCCGATGGATAGAGAATACCATGTCATGTTAATTATCAAGTTATTATACATGTGTTGTTTATGATCTTGCATGCTCTCCGTTTCTAGTAGAGGCTCTGGCCAAGTTTTTACTTTTAACTCCAAGAGGGAGTACTTATGCTCGATAGTGGGTTCATGCCTGCATTGACACCTGGGGGAGTGACAGAAACCCCTAAGGTTGTGTTGTGCTGTTGCCACTAGGGATAAAACATTGGCGCTATGTCCGAGGATGTAGTTGTTGATTACATTACGCACCATACTTAATGCAATTGTCTCGTTGCTAGCAACTTAATACCGGAGGGGGTTCGGATGATAACCCGAAGGTGGACTTTTTAGGCATAGATGCAGCTTGGATGGCGGTCTATGTACTTTGTCGTAATGCCCA
>NC_061512.1:109687065-109794606 GCF_022539505.1 Lolium rigidum | reverse complement strand
GGCGCGGCCCACCCCCTGGCCGCGGCCTGTTGTGGGGCCCCTCGCGTCGCCTCTTGACCTGCCCTTCCGCCTACTTAAAGCCTTCGTCGCGAAACCCCGAGTACCGAGAGCCACGATACGGAAAACCTTCCGGAGACGCCGCCGCCGCCAATCCCATCTCGGGGGATTCGGGAGATCGCCTCCGGCACCTGCACGGAGGGGAATCATCTCCCGGAGGACTCTTCACCGCCATGGTCGCCTCCGGAGTGATGAGTGAGTAGTTCACCCCTGGACTATGGGTCCATAGCGGTAGCTAGATGGTCGTCTTCTCCTCATGTGCTTCATTGTCGGATCTTGTGAGCTGCCTAACATGATCAAGATCATCTATACGTAATTCTATATGTTGTGTTTGTCGGGATCCGATGGATAGAGAATACTATGTTATGTTGATTATCAATCTATTACCTATGTGTTGTTTATGATCTTGCATGCTCTCCGTTATTAGTAGAGGCTCTGGCCAAGTTTTACTCTTAACTCCAAGAGGGAGTATTTATGCTCGATAGTGGGTTCATGCCTCCATTAAATCTGGGACAGTGACAGAAAGTTCTAAGGTTGTGGATGTGTTGTTGCCACTAGGGATAAAACATTGATGCTATGTCTGAGGATGTAGTTATTGATTACATTACGCACCATACTTAATGCAATTGTCTGTTGTTTGCAACTTAATACTGGAAGGGGTTCGGATGATAACTCTGAAGGTGGACTTTTTAGGCATAGATGCATCTTTGGATAGCGGTCTATGTACTTTGTCGTAATGCCCAATTAAATCTCACAATACTCATCATATCATGTATGTGCATTGTCATGCCCTCTCTATTTGTCAATTGCCCGACTGTAATTTGTTCACCCAACATGCTATTTATCTTATAGGAGAGACACCTCTAGTGAGCTGTGGACCCCGGTCCATTCTTTTACATCGAATACAATCTCTTGCAATACTTGTTCTACTGTTTTCTGCAAACAATCATCATCCACACTATACATCTAATCCTTTGTTACGACAAGCCGGTGAGATTGACAACCTCCTTTGTTTCGTTGGGGCAAAGTACTTTGGTTGTGTTGTGCGGGTTCCACGTTGGCGCCGGAATCCCCTGGTGTTGCGCCGCACTACATCCTACTCGCCATCAACCTTCAACGTGCTTCTTGGCTCCCTCCTGGTTCGATAAACCTTGGTTTCTTTACGAGGGAAAACACAGCTGGCATACGCATCACATACCTTCCTCTTGGGGTTGCCCAACGAACGTGCAGCAATACACGCCAGGGCCAAGGGGGAGGGGGCCGGCCACCTCAAACACCACCAAGGTGGCCGCACCCCTATAGTGGCCGGCGCCCCCTCTCCCCAAACCCTAGCCGCCCGCTCCTCCACTTCCCGCACGCTTAGCGAAGCTCCGCGGGACTTCTCCACCACCACCGACACCACGCCGTCGTGCTTGTCGGATTCAAGAGGAGCTACTACTTCCGCTGCCCGCTGGAACGGGGAGGTGGACGTCGTCTTCATCAACAACCGAACGTGTGACCGAGTACGGAGGTGCTGCCCGTTCGTGGCGCCGGAACCGATCGTGATCAAGATCTTCTACGCGCTTTTGCAAGCGGCAAGTGAACGTCTACCGCAGCAACAAGAGCCTCATCTTGTAGGCTTTGGAATCTCTTCAAGGGTGAGACTCGATACCCCCTCGTTGCTACCGTCTTCTAGATTGCATCTTGGCTTGGATTGCGTGTTCGCGGTAGGAAAATTTTTGTTTTCTATGCAACGTTATCCTACAGGGACAACATAGAAAACAGATAATGGACTCCTCTTTAATGCATAAGCATTCAACAACAGATAATATTCTCATGAGAGATTGAGGATTAATGTCCAAACTGAAACTTCCACCATGATACATGGCTTTGGTTAGCGGCCCAATGTTCTTCTCTAACAATATGCATACTCAAACCATTTGATCATGAAAATCGCCCTTACTTCAGACAAGACGAACATGCATAGCAACTCACATGATATTCAACAAAGGTGTAATAGTTGATGGCGTCCCCAGAAACATGGTTACCGCTCAACAAGCAACTTATAAGAAATAAGATACATAGCAACATATTCAATACCACAATAGTTTTTAAGGCTATTTTCCCATGAGCTATGTATTGCAAAGAAAAGGAATGAAATTTTAAAGGTAGCACTCAAGCAATTTACCTTGGAATGGCAGAGAAATACCACATAGTAGGTAGGTATGGTGGACACAAATGGCATAGGTTTTGGCTCAAGGTTTTGGATGCACGAGAAGTATTCCCTCTCAGTACAAGGCTTTGGCTAGCAAGGTTGTGATACGTCTCCGACGTATCGATAATTTCTTATGTTCCATGCCACATTATTGATGATATCTACATGTTTTATGCATACTTTATGTCATATTTATGCATTTTCCGGCACTAACCTATTAACGAGATGCCGAAGAGCCGATTCTTTGTTTTCTGCTGTTTTTGGTTTCAGAAATCCTACAAAGGAAATATTCTCGGAATTGGACAAAATCAACGCCCAGGGGCCTATTTTTACACGAAGCTTCCAGAAGACCGGAGGGGAGACGAAGTGGGGCCACAAGGTGGCGACACAACAGGGCGGCGCGGCCTGGGCCTTGGCCGCGCGGCCCTGGTGTGTGGGCCCCTCGTGACGCCCCTTTACCTGCCCTTCCGCCTACATATAGCCTTCGTCGCGAAACCCCCGATGCCGAGAGCCACGATACGGAAAACCTTACCGAGACGCCGCCGCCGCCAATCCCATCTCGGGGGATTCCGGAGATCGCCTCCGGCACCCTGCCGGAGAGGGGAATCATCTCCCGGAGGACTCTTCACCGCCATGGTCGCCTCAGGAGTGATGAGTGAGTAGTTCACCCCTGGACTATGGGTCCATAGCAGTAGCTAGATGGTCGTGTTCTCCTCATGTGCTTCATTGTCGGATCTTGTGAGCTGCCTAACATGATCAAGATCATCTATCTGTAATGCTATATGTTGTGTTTGTCGGGATCCGATGGATAGAGAATACTATGTTATGTTGATTATCAATCTATTACCTATGTCTTGTTTATGATCTTGCATGCTCTCCGTTATTAGTAGAGGCTCTGGCCAAGTTTTTACTCTTAACTCCAAGAGGGAGTATTTATGCTCGATAGTGGGTTCCTGCCTCCATTAAATGCTGAGACGGTGACAGAAAGTTCTAAGGTTGTGGATGTGCTTGTTGCCACTAGGGATAAAACATTGATGCTATGTCCGAGGATGTAGTTATTGATTAAATTACGCACCATACTTAATGCAATTGTCCGTTGTTTGCAACTTAATACTGGAAGGGGTTCGGATGATAACCTGAAGGTGGACTTTTTAGGCATAGATGCATGCTGGATAGCGGTCTATGTACTTTGTCGTAATGCCCAATTAAATCTCACTATACTCATCATATCATGTATGTGCCTGGTCATGCCCTCTCTATTTGTCAATTGCCCGACTGTAATTTGTTCACCCAACATGATGTTTATCTTATGGGAGAGACACCTCTAGTGAACTGTGGACCCCGGTCCATTCTTTTACATTGAATACAATCTCTTGCAATACTTGTTCTCTTGTTTTCTACGCAAACAATCATCATCCACACTATACATCTAATCCTTTGTTACTGACAAGCCGGTGAGATTGACAACCTCATCTGTTTCGTTGGGGCAAAGTACTTTGGTTGTGTTGTGCGAGTTCCACGTTGGCGCCGGAATCCCTGGTGTTGCGCCGCACTACATCCCGCCGCCATCAACCTTCGACGTGCTTCTTGGCTCCTCCTGGTTCGATAAACCTTGGTTTCTTTCTGAGGGAAAACTTGCCGCTGTACGCATCACACCTTCCTCTTGGGGTTCCCAACGGACGCGTGCTGTACGCGTATCAAGCTCTTTTTCTGGCGCCGTTGCCGGGGAGATCAAGACACGCTGCAAGGGGAGTCTCCACAATCCAATCTCTTTACTTTGTTTTTGTCTTGCTTTATTTTATTTTATTTTATTTTGTTTGCTGCATTATATCAAAACACAAAAAAAATAGTTACTTGCATTTACTTTATCTAGTTTGCTTTATTTACTACTGCTAAAATGGCCACTCCTGAAAATACTAAGTTGTGTGACTTCACAACCACAAATAATAATGATTTCTTATGCACACCTATTGCTCCACACTGCTACTACGGCAGAATTCTTTGAAATTAAACCCGCTTTCTTGAATCTTGTTATGAGAGAGCAATTTTCTAGTGTTAGTTCTGATGATGCTGCTGCCCATCTCAATAACTTTGTTGAATTGTGTGAAATGCAAAAGTATAAAGATGTAGATGGTGACATTATAAAATTAAAATTGTTTCCTTTCTCATTAAGAGGAAGAGCTAAAGATTGGTTGCTATCCCTGCCTAGAAATAGTATTGATTCTTGGACTAAATGTAAGGATGCTTTTATTGGTAGATATTATCCTCCCGCTAAAATTATATCTTTGAGAAGTAGCATAATGAATTTCAAGCAATTAAATAATGAACATGTTGCTCAAGCATGGGAGAGAATGAAATCTTTGGTAAAGAATTGCCCAACCCATGGACTGACTACTTGGATGATCATCCAAACCTTTTATGCAGGACTGAACTTTTCTTCGCGGAACCTATTGGATTCAGCTGCTGGGAGGTACCTTTATGTCCATTACTCTTGGTGAAGCAACAAAGCTTCTTGATAATATGATGATCAATTACTCTGAATGGCACACGGAAAGAGCTCCACAAGGTAAGAAGGTAAATTCTGTCGAAGAAACCTCTTCCTTGAGTGATAAGATTGATGCTATTATGTCTATGCTTGTGAATGATAGGACTAATATTGATCCTAATAATGTTCCATTAGCTTCATTGGTTGCCCAAGAAGAACATGTTGATGTGAACTTCATTAAAAATAATAATTTCAACAACAATGCTTATCGGAACAATTCTAGTAATAACTATAGGCCATATCCTTATAATAATGGTAACGATTATGGTAATTCTTATGGGAATTCTTACAACAATAATAGGAACACAGACTTGAAGCTATGCTTAAAGAATTTATTAGTACACAAACTGCTTTTAACAAATCTGTTGAGGAAAAGCTCAATAAAATTGATATTCTAGCTTCTAAGGTTGATAGTCTTGCCTCTGATGTTGATCTTTTGAAATCGAAAGTTATGCCTAATAAGGATATTGAAAATAAGATTGTTACTGCAGCAAATGCCATCCAAGTTAGAACTAATGAGAATATAAGATTGATGGCCGAATTGCATGCTAGGTGGGAAAGAGAAGAAAATGAAAAACTAGCTAAAGAGAATAATGTAGCTAAAGTTTGGACTATTACCACCACTAGCAATGCTAATGCTCCACATGTTGCTGCACCTCCTACTAATAATGGTGAAATAATTGGTGTTGGCAATGTTACCACTTCTAATGCAAAGCCTGCAAAACTGCTGGAAACTGCTAAAACTGCTGAAACTGCCTGTGATAAAACTGCTGAATTTTTTCCAACATTGGGGATGATGATCCCATTGCTGTAGATCATAATGATTTAGATTTTTATGATTGTCACATCTCTGAAGTTATAAAGTTCTTACAAAAACTTGATAAGAGTCCCAATGCTAGTGCTATAAACTTGGTTTTCACAAAACATATTACAAATTCTCTCATAAAAGCTAGAGAAGAGAAACTAGAACGTGAAGCTTCTATTCCTAGAAAGTTAGAGGATGGTTGGGAGCCCATCATTAAGATGAAGGTCAATGACTTTGATTGTAATTCTTTATGTGATCTTGGTGCAAGTATTTCCGTTATGCCTAAGAAAATTTATAATATGCTTGACTTGCCACCATTGAAGAATTGTTATTTGGATGTTAATCTTGTTGATAATGCTACAAAGAAACCTTTGGGGAGAGTTGATAATGTTCGCATTACCGTTAACAATAACCTTGTCCCCGTTGATTTTGTTGTCTTGGATATTGAATGCAATGCATCTTGCCCCATTATATTGGGAAGACCTTTTCTTGAACTGTTGGAGCTATCATTGATATGAAGGAAGGTAATATTAAATATCAATTTCCTCTCAAGAAAGGTATGGAACACTTCCCTAGAAAGAGAATGAAGTTACCTTTTGATTCTATTATTAGAACAAGTTATGATGTTGATGCTTCGTCTCTTGATAATACTTGATACACACTTTCTGCGCCTAGCTGAAAGGCGTTAAAGAAAGCGCTTATGGGAGACAACCCATGTTTTTACTACAGTACTTTTATTTTATATTTGAGTCTTGGAAGTTGTTTAATACTGTAGCAACCTCTCCTTATCTTAGTTTTGTGCATTGTTGTGCCAAGTAAAGTCGTTGATAGTAAGGTTCATACTAGATTTGGATTACTGCGCAGAAACAGATTTCTTTGCTGTCACGAATCTGGGCCTAATTCTCTGTAGGTAACTCATAAAATTATGCCAATTTACGTGAGTGATCCTCAGATATGTACGCAACTTTCATTCAATTTGGGCATTTTCATTTGAGCAAGTCTGGTGCCTCGATAAAATCCATCTTTACGGACTGTTCGTTTTGACAGATTCTGCCTTTTATTTCGCATTGCCTCTTTTGCTATGATGGATGAATTTCTTTGTTCCATTAATGTCCAGTAGCTTTGTGCAATGTCCAGAAGTGTTAAGAATGATTGTGTCACCTCTTAACATGTGACTTTTTATTGTGCACTAACCCTCTAATGAGTTGTTTCGAGTTTGGTGTGGAGGAAGTTTTCAAGGATCAAGAGAGGAGGATGATACAATATGATCAAGGAGAGTGAAAGCTCTAAGCTTGGGGATGCCCCGGTGGTTCACCCCTGCATATTCTAAGAAGACTCAAGCGTCTAAGCTTGGGGATGCCCAAGGCATCCCCTTCTTCATCGACAACATTATCGAGGTTCCTCCCCTGAAACTATATTTTTATTCCATCACATCTTATGTGCTTTGCTTGGAGCGTCGGTTTGTTTTTGTTTTTGTTTTTGTTTGAATAAAATGGATCCTAGCATTCATCTGTGTGGGAGAGAGACACGCTCCGCTGTTGCATATGGACAAATATGTCCTTAGGCTTTACTCATAGTATTCATGGCGAAGGTTGAATCTTCTTCGTTAAATTGTTATATGGTTGGAATTGGGAAATGCTACATGTAGTAATTCTAAAATGTCTTGAATAATTTGATACTTGGCAATTGTTGTGCTCATGTTTAAGCTCTTGCATCATATACTTTGCACCCATTAATGAAGAAATACATAGCGCTTGCTAAAATTTGGTTTGCATATTTGGTCTCTCTAAAGTCTAGATAATTTCTAGTATTGAGTTTTGAACAACAAGGAAGACGGTGTAGAGTCTTATAATGTTTACAATATGTCTTTTATGTGAGTTTTGCTGCATTGGTTCATCCTTGTGTTTGTTTCAAATAACCTTGCTAGCCTAAACCTTGTATCGAGAGGGAATACTTCTCATGCATCCAAAATCCTTGAGCCAACCACTATGCCATTTGTGTCCACCATACCTACCTACTACATGGTATTTCTCCGCCATTCCAAAGTAAATTGCTTGAGTGCTACCTTTAAATTTCCATCATTCGCCTTTGCAATATATAGCTCATGGGACAAAATAGCCTTAAAAACTATTGTGGTATTGAATATGTACTTATGCACTTTATCTCTTATTAAGTTGCTTGTTGTGCGATAACCATGTTCCTGGGGACGCCATCAACTCTTTGTTGAATATCATGTGAGTTGCTATGCATGTCCATCTTGTCTGAAGTAAGGGAGATTTACCACTCATTTAATGGTTAGAGCATGCATATTGTTAGAGAAGAACATTGGGCCGCTAACTAAAGCCATGAATCATGGTGGAAGTTTCAGTTTTGGACATATATCCTCAATCTCATATGAGAACATTAATTGTTGCAACATGCTTATGCATTAAAGAGGAGTCCATTATCTGTTGTCTATGTTGTCCCGGTATGGATGTCTAAGTTGAGAATAATCAAAAAGCGAGAAATCCAAATGCGAGCTTTCTCCTTAGACCTTTGTACGAGCGGCATAGAGGTACCCCTTTGTGACACTTGGTTAAAACATGTGTATTGCGATGATAATCCCGGTAATCCAAGCTAATTAGGACAAGGTGCGGGCACTATTAGTACACTATGCATGAGGCTTGCAACTTGTAAGATATAATTTACATGATACATATGCTTTATTACTACCGTTGACAAAATTGTTTCATGTTTTCAAAACCAAAGCTCTAGCACAAATATAGCAATCGATGCTTTCCTATTTGAAGGACCTTTCTTTTACTTTTAGGGATTTCTAGTTTCGTGCCCCTGGTTCGTTAGTTGTACTCAGTTTTCCCCAGCCTCTTAACTTTTCCTCAGTTTTCCCCTCCCTCTAGTTTGAAACCCCTTTCAGAGGCTCGGACGGGAGGGTTGTCGTCTGTTCAGAGGCCTTCCGTTACCGGTGACGGCTAGGGAGCCGCGGTGGTTTTGACTTGACCGTTGCTTTCGAAATGTGTTGACTATTGACTGGAAGAGCTGACCCAAAGATTTCCCCTCCGTCCGAGGCTCGGAGGAGCTCACACACCGCCCCTCCGCCGCCACGCCATCCTGCCCACCTACCTTATGGCGTCGTCCGCCGCCGAGCCGGCCCCGCCCCCACCACCACCCCGGGCTCCGCCTCCACCGGATCCGGATCTACCCCTGTCCTCTTTGTAATTCCGTCCGGTGTGCGGACTATTCCCGCCGAGCTGTGGAGAAGATTGGGAATCGGAGGGATCTAACGCATGGATTCCATCTGGGTAAGCATCGTCTGCCTATCCCATGTGAATTAACAGTAGGCAGTTTTTGAGCGCCAATCGTTGTTGCTCAACTAACTGCGTTGCTTTTCGAATAGGATGGATCCAGTGACTGGCTTTTCGGCTGGTGGTTAGGCTGGATTCTAGCTTTACGCGTGATTCTATAACGCTGTAAGACCGGGTTTAACTTCCTGCGGTGGTTGCAACCACCATCTCGTTAACGGATTTCAAAGCTAACATCTACGATAACTACACCGGAGCTCTCTCGATGCAGTTCATTTCGAATATTTCAACGACTCGGAGGGAAGATTTGTTCCACTAATTTCCGAAGACGATCCGGGATTTCTTTTTGCTTTGAATGCTTCTTGCCGGTTCGGTAAAATTCGTATCCATGTGGACGGGGGCCGGGCATCATCGCGAGTGCTGGGGCATCATCGGGTGGTCGGGCATCATGTCTCTCTCTGCTGCTGCCTCTGCTAATAGTGTGCGTCGTGGCGCTCCTTGTAGGTCCACGGCAGCACCATCCGTCCCCGGTGCTAGTGGTATCCGGATCATTCGTACGGTCGATGTGGAGGACGATGCGGACATTGAGGATCAGCCTCCTCAAGATGATGAGGATGAGTTGATGTTTCCTGAATTGGTAGATCGATGCGATAGCGAGGCAATGGAGGATCAATACATGGAAGATATGGATTTTGGTGCCAGTTTTGATGACACTGATGATGAAGAGAAGAATGAGAATGGTGACAGCCTCGTTTTAGCCGATTACGAAGGTCAAGACTTGCCAACAATTGAGTGGAACAGGGAGAATCCCCAGCTTGTAGAAGGCACCGTGTTTCAAACGATGATGGACTGTCGTAATGCAATTACTACATATCACATTCTCACTAAGAATAATTTTGAGGTTATTAAAAGTGAGCCAGGTAGGTTCACAATTAAATGCCCATACCTAAGGTGTAAGTTTAGGCTGCATGCATCCACAATGCGCGAAGCGACTTGGTTCGAGTACTACGCCAACCAGGTTGTGTATTTAGATCACGGTGTAAAATTTGTTATCTATTACTGACATCCCTTATCATTATGTTTCAGATAAAGAAGAATAAGGAGATCCATAGGTGTCCACCTCTAGGGGGAGAGCCAGAGCTGAAAACAAAGCTAGCGAAGACTAGGTGGTTGGCAGATGTAATCCTAGATTGGCTGAGAGAAAATCCTTCACTTGGTCCAACAACACTCGTAAAAAAGGTGGTTGAGAAGTATAAAATGGAAGTACCTTACATGAGGATGTTCTATGCAAAGGAAATGGCTCTTGACAAGATCAATGGTCCATGGAATGAAAGCTTTCGGTTGCTTTACACTTTCAAAGCTGAAGTGGAGATGGCTAGTCCAGAGCAGTGTTGTAGCGATAGACAAGCATACGGTTCCCTACAAATTGAAAAGCGGGAAGGTAATGCACAAGGAATGTTTTAGAAGGGCTTTTGTTTGTTTCAAAGCTAGCTGGAAAGGCTTTTGGACGGTTGCGAGGCCTTATTTGGCCGTGGATGCATCAGCTCTTCATGGCAGGTTTAAAGGACAGCTAGTTGCTGCTACTGCCGAGTTGATGGACATAATTGGATGTTCCCTGTTGCTTATGGGGTTTTGGAGGTTGAGTCACAGGAAAGTTGGACTTGGTTTATGCAGAATTTGCGCGACCTTATAGGTCATCCACCAGGACTTGTTATCCACACAGACGCTTGCAAAGGTTTGGAGACTACGGTAGAAGCAGTATTCCTCGGAGTGGAGCATAGGGAATGTATGCGACACTTGGTACAGAATTTTACAAAGAAATTCAAGGGTAAAGTTTTTACTAACAACCTATGGCTAGCTTCATACACATGCAGCTCTAGGAAGCATCTGTTTCATTTGGATGTGTTGTATAAACAAAAACCTGGGGTGAAGGAGTACTTGGATGAACATCATGGTAGGGTGTGGTCAAGAAGCCAATTCAATGAAATTTGCAAGGTAGACTATGTAACAAGTAACCTTGCGGAGAGTTTCAATTCAAAGGTCAAGTCATTGAAAGGGCTTATGTTGTGGCAAATATTTGATAAGATTAGGCAGATGATCATGATAAAGATCGATCTGCGTCAAAGAATTGCATCCACAAATTATGTTGGCCATCTCATGCTCCCATCTTTGATTAAGTCTTTGCATGCCAGGGCAAAACAATTGAGGATGCAATGCGTCATAAAAGGAATGGAGGCTGAGGTAACCTTGTTATCACCAGAATTTGACCGAGTCAGAGGTGGGCCGCGATCAAGATGGACTCGAAGAATATATATAGAAGAAATACGTGAATCGGCCTTTTATACCAAGTTGGGCTTAATTGCCTGTGTATCTGTAATATATTAGATCGCATCTCAGTTTAGAAGTTAGAATCTTGCTCGTGCACGGTTTGGTGCACGCCCCACATTAGAAAGTCCGCTGGACTATAAATATGTATCTAGGGTTTATGGAATAAACAACAACCAACGTTCAACCACAAACAAATCTCGGCGCATCGCCAACTCCTTCGTCTCGGGGGTTCTACCGGTAAGCACCATGCTGCCTAGATCGCATCTTGCGATCTAGGCAGCACAAGCCTGCCCACGTTGTTCATGCGTTGCTCGTACTGAAGCCTTTTTGATGGCGAGCAACGTAGTTATCTTAGATATGTTAGGGTTAGCATTGTTCCTCATGTTACATGCTTTCGTAGTGCAACCCTTGCATGTCTAGCCGCCCTTACACCTATCTTAGGTGTAGGGGCGGCACCCCGCTTGATCATAGTTTAGTAGATCTGATCCATTACGGTTGCTCCTTGTTTCATCAAGGATTAGTTTAACATCCGCAATAGTTAGGCCTTACAAAGGGTTGGAGGATCCAGCGGCGTGTAGGGTGGCGTTTGCTAGCCCTAGAAAGGATGTTCCGGGGATCAACCTCGTGTTGGTTTTTAGGCCCTGTCTAGGATCGGCTTACGGTCACCGTGCGCGAGCGCGAGGCCCAATCGTGAGTAGGATGATCCGATTATGCGGTGAAAACCCTAAATCGTCGTAGATCTAATCAGCTTTATCTTGATCAAGCAGGACCACCATATATTCGGACACCTCGTCCGAATCATGGGTGGATGGGCTCTTTGAGCCGATTCACAGGATAACCTGAGAGCCGATCGAGGCTCATATTTAACGTTTACGTGTGTGCCCTGCAGGAAACTAAGCGAGGCATCATCCACACCTTCCTGACCAGGTATAGGTCAGGTGGCACGCCCTTGTGATAAACATCGGACATGCGACCAGGAGGCTTTGCGGGCCGTCGCTCTGAGGGACTGGGGCCAGCCGCAGCCCTAGTTGTTCCCGGCTCTACCGTGTTGCCCGTCTCTGCCCGCCAGGGGGTTTCTGACGTCAACACATTCTGGCACGCTCGGTGGGACAACCCTCGACATCCACAACATCGCCATCTACATCCGAGATGGCGGAAGACACTCCGGTCACGTACGAGGATCTGCCTGATGAGCTCAAGAAGAAACATGACGAGATCAAGGCAACCCTCGAAGCCGAACTCATCGGCTCTTTCCACCGAACCCGCTCCCATGGCGTCAGGTGGAAGGGTTTCACACCTGAAGGCGCACTCGATGGAGTGGACCTTTCCGCCCCGTCAGAAGAACGCACCAGGTCACTGCGGCAGGAGGTCAACTACATGGTGGCTCATTCGCTGCACCAACACTCTGAGAGCCTGGTGAACACTTTGGAGCGTGTCGCTCTGCGCGTCGTCCAGGAAATCATGAGCCACCGGTACTCTCCATCGGGACCAGCTCTGGGACTTTCAAGGGAGAGATGCCGCTCCAGCCCCGAGCCGTTCGCATGGGCAGCACCGGAACCGCCGAACTCATCGGCATACGTCGTCTACAAGATTGGTGGTGATCCTAGTGACTACCAATTCCTACCGAGGCACCCAAGGAGATCCCGCACGGATACGCGTGCGCATACGTACCGGACCGCAACGCCCGGGCACTCTCGAACCAGGCTGCAATATCGGGGGCCTCTGGAACGGCAGGAGGAACGTCGGAGCCGATCCCGAGAAGCAATCGTGGCTGGCTAAGTACGCCACCCCAACAAACCTCCAAAGCCCAGCTCCTGCAGCTTGGCTCGGAACCGGAAAAGCAAGCATGGCTGGTTAAGTATGCCACCCCGGCGAATCTTCAGGGTTCGACACCTTCAGCCATCACAGCGGATCAGATTTGTGCAATTCTGAAAGATCAGTTCGGCATGATGCCGAAAAGGAAGACGTTCGGCTACACCAAGCCGTACCCCAACGACTACGAACTGATCCCGCTACCACCCAAATATCGGCTCCCGGACTTCACGAAGTTTAGTGGATCGGATGGTTCCAGCTCCATCGAGCATGTGAGCCGATATTTGGCACAGCTGGGCACGATCTCAGCGTCAGACGAGTTGCGCGTGAGGTTCTTCGCACAGTCCCTCACAGGATCGGCTTTCGGGTGGTACACATCGCTACCACCGAACTCCATCCGGACTTGGAAGCAGTTGGAAGAGCAGTTCCATGAGCAGTATCACTCAGAGGCTTCCGATGTTGGCATTGCCGATCTAGCGCAAGTACGACAGAAGCGCGGGGAAACAGTGTCAGAATACGTCCAGCGCTTCAGGACCATTAGGAACCGATGTTTTTCGGCTCATATAAGCGAAAAAGAAGCAGTCGAGTTGGCGGTGGTGGGTCTCTCATCATCAATCAAGGACGTGGCCTCCCAAGCAGACTACCCTTCGTTGGCGCACATGGTGCGAAGCTGTCAGCATATGAGCGACGCCACCCGGATGTTTACCAGGACAAATTCAAGCGTGCGGTGACCCCGGTTGAGGCGGACGAAGATGAAGGTGCTATGGGAGATCGAGGAGGTAGCAGTGGCTGAATGGACTCGAGCGACAGGCCCCGTGACCTGCAAATGGGTGAAGCCACAAGGCCCTCCAAAGGGGTTCGACTTCGACGTGACCAAGACTGAGCAGATTTTTGATCTCTTACTCACGGAGAAGCATATAAAGGTACCCGAAGGCCACAAGATCCCCACGGCGCAGGAGCTGAACGGAAAGCCATACTGCAAATAGCATAACACGTTCTCCCACACCACCAACGACTGCAGGGTGTGGCGGCAACAGATCCAAATGGCGATAGAAAACGGACGGTTGATTTTCAACCAATACGCCATGAAGGTCGACACACACCCCTTCCCCGCCGTAAACATGGTGGAGTATACTTACCACGGAGGGTGCCAGCCGGATTTCTCGTGCAAAATCAATATGGTAGATCTTGGACACCACGCTGGCAAGGATGGAGATGAGGGCAGCTGCTCTCATAGCAAAGATACAGAGGAAGCCGCTCCACGCGATCGGCTCCGCCAAGACGGCAAGCGCTACGTCACAGAGGGAGAAGTGAGGAACATAAGATATCAGCGACCTCTCTCTGATCACCTCCTCAACAAGTATGTGAGTCAGTATGACCAACGCCGACGGTCCAGCGATGATGATGAAAAAGATCGTCTAGCGAGAGAAGCTAGAAGACATCGTCGGCATAATCACGATGAGGAGGAGCACGAGCGTTTTGCCAAGGGAAAGGCAAGGGAGCTAGACGACAGGCACTGGGATTGTCCCTTCTTCAGGCACTGCTGGGATTCAGGAATGAGCCGATTGCCAACAATCGGCAATTGCCCAGAATGCAACCGGAAGAAGAAGGAGGCAGCCAACGTGTCCGTGTTTGAGCGCTTGGGACCTCTCCCGCCACAGAGCAAACGAGCCGAGTCCCCTCGGTTGAAAGATCTCGAAGATTCGGAAGACGAGGAGAAGAAGAAGACAGGTATCATCGGCCAAGGTGGTGCCCCGATGGACTCAGCCGCTCCCGAAACGCGGGGTTCAACGATTGCGCGGCCCGGAAGAAGCCGAGAGGTTATACTTGCATACATTGAGGAAGGCAAGGCCTGATCTGGCTGCGAAGGTTCAGCGAACCCTGGATGAAGAGGGTCGTCCACGGAAAATGGAGTGGCGCCCCAAGCAAAGGAAAGCCGATGACGAAACATCGGCTGGCACAAACATGGTGCTCGTTCTTACGACGAAGCTTAGTGCTCCACGATTACACGATGCACTCAAGGTGGGCGACAGCAAGCGCACCAACATGATGAAGTCAGAGATTGGGCTGGTTTTATCTACCGGCCTGAACGAGTAGCAAGAGCACGTCAATGAGCAAACGTGGCGAGGCTGATCCTTGTGATCGGCCCCAAAAAAATTTATGAAGGGACATTACAAAACCTTCATCGAACAAGCAACATGGAGGCCGATTCCGGCAATCGGCCAAAATTATCCTCACCATCCATTCTGCTTGGGTTCAACATGTTATCCAACAGAGCCGATACCATCAATTCTCTTGACAGAATCGGCTCGGGGGGCACCCAGGTGGACAAAACACGAGGGTATGCAGTGGAAGCGTCTCATCCTTTGATGATGGGTATTGGAGCATGGGGGCCGATACATAAATCGGCCGAAAATTCGAAAAAAATTGAGCACAGCCGATGCAGCAGACATCGACTTAAGGATATAAAAGCGCGGCCGAAAATTCGAAAATTTTTGAGCACAGCCGATGCAGCAGACATCGACTTAAGGATATAAAAGCCGATGCATGGCCATCGACTCAAGGGGAATAACTGTTACGATCAGAGGGTCAATGAAGCACGGAGGGAGATTTTAATGGAAGAACTCCTCAATGGAGTAGTTTAAGGGCTCGGACCCTCTCTTCAAGAACAGTGCCAAGAGCAGCCTGGACGTGCAGATCGGGTCACGGATGGATTGCATTAGGTCCACCAAAGGAAAGGAGCCGATCTGGCCGGCAAGGTGCAGGAAGGACTGAAGAGGCTTGGGGGGCAGCTCACCTTGAAGGCTCCCTGCTCTGGGAAGCCGATTTATGTTCAAATCGGCTGGTTCGGCATAAAAAGCTCCCTCAGACATGATCAAGCCCAGGTCCATACAGCTTATTTGCGTATCCTCGTCTCTGTTTTGCCTTGGCTGAGACTCGGGGGGCAACAGGCCAGGTAGGTGCCCTATTTTTGAGAGCCGATTGGAGTTACCTCGGTACTGTCACTCGCATCATGATCTTCTCGGGGAGGAACTGGGAAGGGAAAGCCGTCGTTCGGGTACGAGGTTTGGACCGTGCTGGTGCTGCAAGAAAAGGAAGAGACTGGTTTCTCAAATTAGCCGATGAACAGTCATCGGCTGCGGGACTGCAAAACGCCACGGTCGAGAAAAACAGTAATAACCCGATTCGTTACTATCGGTCTTGGTGTGGCAAGCGGGAGGATGGAAATTGGATTAATGAAAGGAGAAATTGGAAGAACAATTCTCATTAATTCAAAAGAGCGGCTTTACAAGAAGAGCCGATGGCTCTCAAAAGAGGGATCCGGTGCCTAGTGCACTGCTACGCTAGTCCTACTCTACTAGTCGTCGCTGTCCTCATCATCGCCGTCGTCGAGGTCGTCGGCGCTGCTCCCGGAAGCTCCTCGCCGCTGCTGCCCCGGCCGTCGGCTGGAGCTTTCTCCTCCTCCTCGTCATCATCATCATCCTCGCTATCCGCCCAGCCTGCGGAAGCGCTTCGTTGGAGGGATACCCAATGGAGGAGGAGGAATCATCTTCCTCCTCCTCATCTTCTTCTTCCTCGTCGTCATCGTCGTCCTCGCTGTCCGCCCACATGCGGGGCGCTTCTTCGGCGGAAGCCCGGCGGAGGGGGAGGCCTTGGTCCTCTCCGCTTCTCCTCCCTTCTTCTCCTTGTCAGAGGAGATGGGGTGCGCCCCGGAGCGGGGATCGTCCTCTTCCTTGTTCTTCGGCAACGGTTGGAGAGAGAGGCCTGAAGCAGAGGAGGAAGAGGAAGACATGGCTGCAGGAGAGAAGGGTTTTTTGGTTTGGTGAACAGAGCAGAGCAAGGGGATGGAGTGGTGAACCGTTTGGCACAGATAAATAAAGAGAGTGTAGTGGAGATTTAATGCCATGACGGTTCTCGAGGACGTGATGCCGAAATTGACAATTCATACAGAGAAGCCCAGGAGGCAAGGCATCATGATGAAGATTCTGCGGCAGTTCTGCTCTGCCACGACATGACCCGACGGGAGAGGAACATAATGCTTTTGGAAATATCATTTCCAAAACCAGGGGGGCATGTGTTATCACCAGGATTTGACCGAGTCAGAGGTGGGCCGCGATCAAGATGGACTCGAAGAATATATATAGAAGAAATACGTGAATCGGCCTTTTATACCAAGTTGGGCTTAATTGCCTGTGTATCTGTAATATATTAGATCGCATCTCAGTTTAGAAGTTAGAATCTTGCTCGTGCACGGTTTGGTGCACGCCCCACATTAGAAAGTCCGCTGGACTATAAATATGTATCTAGGGTTTATGGAATAAACAACAACCAACGTTCAACCACAAACAAGTCTCGGCGCATCGCCAACTCCTTCGTCTCGAGGGTTTCTACCGGTAAGCACCATGCTGCCTAGATCGCATCTTGCGATCTAGGCAGACAAGCCTGCCCACGTTGTTCATGCGTTGCTCGTATCGAAGCCTTTTTGATGGCGAGCAACGTAGTTATCTTAGATATGTTAGGGTTAGCATTGTTCCTCATGTTACATGCTTTCGTAGTGCAACCCTTGCATGTCTAGCCGCCCTTACACCTATCTTAGGTGTAGGGGCACCCCGCTTGATCATAGTTTAGTAGATCTGATCCGTTATGGTTGCTCCTTGTTTCATCAAGGATTAGTTTAACATCCGCAATAGTTAGGCCTTACAAAGGGTTGGAGGATCCAGCGGCGTGTAGGGTGGAGTTTGCTAGCCCTAGAAAGGATGTTCCGGGGATCAACCTCGTGTTGGTTTTTAGGCCCTGTCTAGGATCGGCTTACGGTCACCGTGCGCGAGCGCGAGGCCCAATCGTGAGTAGGATGATCCGATTATGCGGTGAAAACCATAAATCGTCGTAGATCTAATCAGCTTTATCTTGATCAAGCAGGACCACCATATATTCGGACACCTCGTCTGAATCATGGGTGGATCGGCTCTTTGAGCCGATTCACAGGATAATCTGAGAGCCGATCGAGGCTCGTATTTAACGTTTACGTGTGTGCCCTGCAGGAAACTAAGCGAGGCATCATCCACACCTTCCTGACCAGGTATAGGTCAGGTGGCACGCCCTTGTGATAAACATCGGACGTGCGACCAGGAGGCTTTGCGGGCCGTCGCTCTGAGGGACTGGGGCCAGCCGCAGCCCTAGTTGTTCCCGGCTCTACCGTGTTGCCCGTCTCTGCCCGCCAGGGGGTTTCTGACGTCAACAAACCTACACTGACAAAGAAAACAGGAAGTGGAGGTATCCAGTGAGTTTGGTTGATAGGACATGCCATTGTAGGGGATGGCAGATCCATGGGATATCCTGCATACACGCATTGTTTTTCATGAGTGTTATAGGGGTGAAGATGGTGAAGTTGATCAGTATGTGTCAGAGTATTTCTCTGTTGCCAAATTTAGGGCTGCATATGCTATGAATGTTCCTACCTTGTTGGGAAAAGACCAATGGATGAAAGTCGATCCAGGCTTCAAACCGTACTCTCCAAGTATTGACTAGACCGGCAGGTAGGCCGAGGAAGAATAGGATCAGAGCTAGTGCAGAGGGTGGTGCACCGATTCGAAAACGTAAGTGCAAACGTTGTGGAATCCCTGGCCACATTGCTAGGCTTTGTAAAAATGGAGTTGACCTAGCTTTTGGAATGGAAGATCAGGCGGGAGCAGAAAATGCAGAGGAGAATGAAGCAACAATTCAACTTGAGATTGAAGCAGCAGTTCAACATGAGGAGATTGAAGCAGCAAATGCAGAGGAGATTGAAGCAGCAGTTTAACATGAGGAGATTGAAGCAACAAATGCAGAGGAGATTGAAGCAGCAGTTCAACATGAGGAGATTGAACCGATGGATCGAGAGCGGGGGGAACAGATGGATGTAGAGCTGCTTGAACCATTGGATGGAGAGCAGAGGGAACAGATGGATGTAGAATGGCTTCAACCGATGATTCTAGAGGAGAGGGAACAGTATAGTCGAGAATGCCACGAAAGTAGTAAGGCCATGATAGAAGCTAACTTCGAAGAGTACATAGCAGAAGAAAAAGCACAAGCTTTGCAGAAGAAGAAGAACAAGAAAGAGGGCAAAAGGAAGGTAGACACCGGTAATATCCCTGTTAGGGTTACCCGGAGTAAGGTGGTGGCCCCGACGAGTCACACCAGGAGCAAGAGAAAGATTTTATTCTGAACAACTAATTTGAATTTGTATGAACAATTTGTATTGGGGTTCCCTTTGTATTGGCGATCCCTTTGTGTTGAACAATTTGTATTGGGGTTCCCTTTGTATTGAGGATGCCTTTGTGTTGAACAATTTGAATTTGTATGAACAATTTGAATTTGTATGAACAATTTGTATTGGGGATGCCTTTGTGTTCAAAAATTTGAATTTGTATGCCACATTTAAGCCACATTTATCATTTTCTCTAGGGTTTAGGGTTTTAGGGTTTTAGGGTTTTAGGGTTCAATTCAAAATAATTCAAGACATGGTGGAACCTTCCCATGGAGCCTTGTTATGTTACCTACAACCTAGAGAAATAATAATGGAAAAGGAAATATAGAGATATGAAGTTTTTATGCCAAAAGCTTCAAAACCACTTCCTAGTCCATGAGCTACTAGATATGAAGATGCAGGGCTTTCTGCTCAATACACCTCCCAAATACCCACTATGCTTACAAACTTTGTCCAAATGAGTCCAAATTCGTCACACTTGTGTATCTTTGAGTTGCAAACAATATCTAGTCGGCCAAAATGTAATATATTGTTCAAATAACACAATTTTATAATTTTTATGCCAAAAGCTTCAATTTCCCTTAGTCCCTTTATTATTTAGGTGCCCCTGTTTTACTTAGTGTTACTCAGTTTTCCCCCTCCGGGCCCACTTGTTTTACTCAGTCCTACTCAGTTTTGCCCTTCCGATAAACATTTCCTCACTTTTCCCCCTCTTAGTTCTACTCAGTTTTCCTAACTTGTACTCACTGGCTGATCTCTGATTGGTCGAGATGTATGTCACACGGATCTTGGTTGGTTGAAAGCTCAACGAACGCTTGCACCGTGCTCGATCATTTATGATCGGACGGCCCGTATCTCTCTCTACCACGATGGACGCATACGGAGACAAGAACAGAGCACATACCTACCAACCCTCGGCGATCGCATATTCCGATCGCATCTTCCTCTCTCGTATTTCCTCTCTTACTCCAGCGGTCGCGGCGGCGCGGATCTAACCGTGCGTGTGGCGGCGTGCGACGGCGCGGATCTAACCGTGCGTGCGGCGGCGTGCGGCGGCGCGGATCTAACCGTGCATGCGGCGGCGTGCGGCGGCGCGGATCTAACCGTGCGTGCGGCGGTGTGCGGCGGCGCGGATCTAACCGTGCGTGCGCCGTGGATCTAAGAGTGCCGGTGAGGATCCGACTCGTCGAAATAGTTGAAATGTCTCTCTCTGTCTCACTTTCGATTCTATTCTCAGATCTGTTGAATGATGAAGAACACCAAGACGGCGGCCGTGCCGACAGTGGTCATCGATGCCACGAACATTGAAGCCATCGCCTACAACATCGCTTCGACGGCGCAGACCCAGCTTTCAATGTCGAAGCCTGTTGATGTCTCACTTCCGGTGCCGAGAGTGCGAATCGATGCCAAGACGATTGAAGCCATCGTCTACAACCGCGCTGCAAAGCCGCCGATCCAGCCCTCCGCAGATCCGTCGCTGATGAAGTACACCAAGACAGCGGCGGTTCCGACAATGGTCATCGATGTCACGAACATTGAAGCCATCGCCGATAACATCGCTTCAACGGCGGATGGCGCAGATGACCACCCCTCAGCCGCCCGTCTGTCACAACCCAACTTTTGCAACCTTGTTTAGTTGTCCTTAGTGCAAAAATTAGGGGGAACAAAAACTTTTTCTATAAGACTAATTAGATGAATTGCCTTGATCTGCTTGTTGATATCAATTGCTTGTTTTGCTTATAGATGAATTTGCCTTCGTCTGTGGGTTGAGTTAGATAGTCTTGAGTTACTCCACCACATAAAACTCCTAGGTGAAAACCAACTAGCAACACATTAACTAAAACCTTTCCATCTATGGAACCCTAAATGCACCTATCTTGGGATCATCTCTGTAATACACCTTAGCTCACCCTATCTTCTATTCAAGTTTGAATATCATCCACTCCATAATATATATCCTTCTCCCTTCTCCTAGTCACAAACCCTATGACCTCACAAATTTGGCTAAGTCCGAAAATTGTTATCAGGTTCCATTTTGGAGCCCCTGGAATTAAGCTACCTCTTGCCATCTAAGGCAATGCATCTTGTCTTAACTCTACCTTTCCATGAGCACTTCCCAGCCATGTCCTTGCCTTTAACCAAATCTCTCTTATACGCAATTATCCTTGCCCGTTTTTGTCACACCCCAACTTTTGCAACCTTGATTTATTGTTCTGAGTGCAAAAATTAGGGAGAACAAAAACTTTTTCTTTAGACTAATTAGATGAATTGCCTTGATTTGTTTGTTAAGATGATTTGCTTGATCTGGTGGTAGATAAATTGTCTTGATTTAATTGTTGAGTTTTGTCTTGAGCTACCTCAAGGAACAACACCTCTAGTGGTAAAATCATCCATGAATTCAAAACTTGGGATCATCCACCCCTTAATATATCCCTCTCTTATACCCTAGTCAAAACCCCTAAGGCATCACAAATTTGGCTAAGTCCTAAAACTGTTATCAGGTCCCATTTTGGAGCCCCTGGATTAAGCTAACCCTTGCCATCCAAGGCAATGAATCTGGTCCTAAACCTACCTTATCATAAGCACTTCCCGACCATGTCCTTGTCTTGAACCAAATACCTCTTATACTCATTTATCCTTGTCTGTTTTGAGGCCAAGTCAAAAATATGTTTTTGGCAGGCTTAAAAAGTTCAAACTTTGGCAGTTGATATCTAAGCGCCCACAAATGTTGTTAGTGACCTCAATGCATGGATCTCATCTATGCGACATCCTCTACAACTTCCACGTATTGCATGTCCCATAATACCCTTGCAACCTATATTTTCAACTTGATCTTACACCCTATCCAATGTTGCACCACTAGATCCCATTTTCAACTTTTATCTTTTGTTTATCTTTATTTCAAGTTTAATCTCCACAAAACCAAGAGTGAATATGGTGGCTACATTATGTAGCCACCCTCTACCCTTGAGATCACTTCTTCTAAAATATTTTATTCACGTAAAATCCCATTTAAGCTTCTTCTCTATTTTTTTCACTATAAAGCTAATCCTCTTTTTATCAAAGCTTTTTCCTCTTATTTTCTCAATCAAAATAGGAAATGTGTGTGGTTTCTCATATCACCTTATCTCCTCCCAAAAATATTTGCTTTATAATTATTCCACTTGTTTTGTTTTCTAACAAAATACTTTTTTTTTTCTTTGTACTTATACCATTTCTTGCTTGCTTTTAAACATGAGAAAATCTACCTTGATTTATCAAAGTAAATAGGACTTCTTTTTTGAACTCCTATTTTCCACATAGATCTCTCTACATTTTCAAATTACTTTTAATTTCAAAAATTGCCATAGCCATAAAGGAAATCCCAATCTTGTTTCTTGATCCATATTTATATAGTAACCTCTGTGCACCAACTACACCTCTTTATTGACATCTAATAATGCTTATGCCTTATTGCATGTGATCATGCTCACACCTCATCTTCTCTTTCTTTATCCATATTTGAGTATCACGTAATTCAACTCTCCATTTTTCTTCTATCTTGATCACACTTATCACTACCCTTGCTATCATTAGTAACATCACCTAGAATATCTCCATAGTTCATTTGGGAAAATATGCATGAACATCTTGGCTTGACACAAAATGTGGCCGGCCATGTTGATCATGGTCTTGTACCATGCACCCTCCCTTCTCTCTCTCTTTAAAAAGTATGATCCCTCCACCCTCCTCTCCACCCTCGGGTCAACCATGCATCCTAGCTCCTTGATCTTCGATTCGGCTTGGAGAGGAAGGAGAGAAGCTAGATGCCCATATGCATACTTATGGCAAGATCTTGGGCAGATTTTTACTTGCAGCCTACCCCTCCTCCCTCCACTCATTAACCACGACCAGCTAGTCCTCATACCACCCCAAGACACCTACCTAGCTAGTCCTAGCTTCTCCATTCCCCTTCTCCTTCCCAATGCCATTGAATGGCATAGGCCTTTGATGAAACAACCTAGACCTGCACCCCTGCACCTCTGACCTTGTCTAGCCTCTCTCCCTGGATTCCTGGTGCTCCTTGATGCCTTCCCCTCGTGCCCCAATACCTCCAGCACCTCTGCCCGGTCATGACAAGCTGGTGGTCACCACATTCTTGGGCAGCAGCGACCTGAGCGCTTCAGCCTCCAATGCTGCGCCATGAGGTCTTCCTGGCACCCCTGTCCCCGAAGTGCACGCTCCCGAGGCAATCCCTAGCCTGCAGCATCCTCGCCACGCCCGCCCTTGGACATGGTCACCATGCCGGGTGCACCAAGTCCACCGTGAACCCATCCCGGCTATAAAACGCCCCTGCCTCGCTCCCTTTCCTCCATTCGTCTCACCTCCACTCCACCCATCCTCTCCCACCTCCCAGAAGACGCCGAGGCGCCCCCTTTTGCTGTTGCACGCCGGCAGGGTCACCACCGCCGTGGTCACCGCGTGGGTGGCGGGCACTGGTCACGCGACGCCCCCGTTGTTCTCAACTCTTCCTCTCTCGTTTCAACTTCTCCCCCATCCCCTTCTGGTCCTCACCGTACGCTCCGTTTCCCTCCGGGACGGCCGGAGCTCGCCGCCGTCAACATGCCGAGGACCTCTGCGAGGAAGTCACCGATGAGGGGAGCAACTAGGGAGGAGGAGAACGCGCCCTGGACGCCCCAATGCGGCCCCGACCCGCCGCTGCTCCGCCCGATCCTCTCCGTCGACCACCGCCGTCGTCGGTAAGCCCCCGGCCGCCTCCGTTCTTCCCGGGACGCCGCCGCGCGCGTGAGCGGAGGAGAACGACGAAGCCCCAGTGTCGTCCTCTCGAGCGTGCGTGGCCGTTGCCACGTTGGCCCATGCAGGCCTCGGCCCGCCCGGGCCCCCCTTTTTCCTTTTCTTTTATTTCCCCTTCCCCCACCCGGAAATCCATCCCGGGCCGGCCCAATCTCCACCTCCCGTGCGGCCCGGACAAGTTCCCGCCCATTTTTTTTAAATTTTGAAAATATCTGTTAATTTGTGTTAAAATCGGAGGCCTTAAAATGTGAATAACTCGAGATCCACAAAACCAAATCGAGTGAAACTAATTGCATTAGTTTATAAATTTGATTACCTTTCCAATGCCACTGGTCCCATATTTTTAGGATTTTTGTACGATTTTTAGTGCATTTAACATGAGTATTGTATTCTGGTTAGTATTTCTACTGCCAAAATTTGGAAAATTAATATTTTTGGATGAATCCAATTATGTTAGTCTTGTTTTGTTACTGTCCATCTAGGAAAAATAATTTAAGCCTCTGTTCATGAATTTTTGTCTCTGTTTGCAAGTATATGTGTGTCACATGCAATGATGATTTAAAATCCCTTTGAGTTATTCAAAACCCTTGTCTTCACTTTGTTTTAAAAGTAGCCAACCTATGTTTTATTCTTGCCAAACAAAACCTCCCAAGATTAAACCAAGCTCTATTGTTTTGCTTAAGTTTTCAAAATGGTGTGGCATATTGTTTACTTCCTAGTATTGGGTAGTATTTGTGCAAACAAAATAAAAGAGATAAATAATTCCTACCTCTTCAAAAATGTTTGAAAATAAAAGATGAATGTTTTGAGGCCAAAAGCTTTGCACTTGTCTTCTTGATAGTGTTATCTACCAGGGGATGTTTAACTCATGCCTTGGTGATGACCATAGAGGCAATTGCTCATTTGTGAAGCTTTCATGCTTTTATCAAGTAAAATAAATGGGTTTTCTTTTATAAAGTTGTTTTGAAATATCTATAAGTCCTTAACATGATAGCCCATAGTTGAGTGATTAGTTTCTGATTGTTGCTTGTTTGTTTTACTAGTGCAATGTGTTGATTGTGTTCCTTTTATATTTTCCGGCGATAGATGCGAACAATTCCGGAGAAGAAGTGGTTCTGATAAGGATTTTATTTATATTGATGGGATTCTTATATTGATGGAGTTGAAGAAGTCCAGGGACAAATAAGCCAAGGCAAGCCATTTACTTTGACCCCTTCTATCTATGTTCTTGGTTGAGATCTTTCTACCCTTGGTCTCTTGATTTCTTGCGTCTCCTTGGGTTTGCTTAATTTGACTCTTTTACATACTTGCCACCAAGTGTGTAATGTCCCCTCTCGGTATTTTGCGTACTTACTCTAAGTATGTGAATCACATTTCCCACCTTTTTGACACCCTAATTCTAGTAAACACTTAGGGTTATATCATTAAAATTGCTCTACTTTTTGATCATCTCCATTCATGCTAAATTGGAGTATGGATGACCTTGACACCCCTTCATGTTATGATGGCAATCATTATGCTATTATACATCTTAGTCACACATAAACTTTAGGTTGGGAAAACCCTCAAGGTTTTACCTTGTTGTAAAAGTTTTTGTTAAAACCTTGGGTATAATGTTATGCCCAAGTGAGAATTTGAGAAAGGAAAGGATTTGGTAAAAATGATGGGGATGAGAAAGTGGTTGGGATATTACGAAAACTTTGGCGCCTAAGTACTCACCCATGACAACAAACTAGCGCAACCACATTACTCCAACATGGGCACGGGGCTTAGCTCGACGTTCGTTCTCTTTAGCATGAGGCACCGCATAACTATACAAGGGTACGGATACCCCCGAGTCCGGATTGTCGAGGTTGGGACAATAGTATAACGGGAGGCCTTCGGGGCTGACCCGTCCGGAAGACACTATGGGTCTCCTCGGCTTGGCGGTGGAGCCACGCTCAAAAGGAGGTGAGCTACCACGGTGCCGGGGAGGTACATACTCCATAGGGTAGGACCTCTTGCTAACTAGAATGGGCGAAAGGCTTCGACCGGTTATCCGATACCCACATACTTTCGTATGATGGCCCGGGGATGATCCCGGCGGATTTATCGATCTTGTGGGGAAAGAGTGCAAACTCTGCAGAAGTTAAATCTATTCGAATAGCCGTGTCCGCGGTCATGGACGGTTGGATTGGCTGTTGCTTAGCCCGATGTGTTTTGTTTATGAAAATGTTTGACAAAGGAAAGAAACGGGATTTGTGTTGGAGTACTTGGAGTATCGGAAAATGGTTGATGACCACAATGAGGTGGTCGGAAAGGAATTGATAAAAATTGGGTCTACCCTTCCTAAGTGTTTATGTCGTGAAAGATCTTCCTAAATTGAGTCTAGTAGTGATGTCTTAGATATATTCTCTCATCTCCTTCACCCATGAAGTTGAGATGCTAACTCCACTAAAACACTTCTTCTCGTCTACATAACATATTCTTGTTACATAAGTGGTCATTCCCTCTTGATCCCCTAGTTAGACCTCGGTACCTCGTTCTCTTTGTTAAGTTACTTGTAAATGGTTTGCGAGTACAATTCAAAATGTACTCACGGCTTTGTCCCCGGCTATTTACTTGGCCGGACTTGGAGGAACACGACAGATGAAGAAGGAGTTGGCGACGTCTATGCGAGCTAGGAACGTCTTCCCGCTCGCTGTTCCGTAGGGTTATGGCGGATGACTTGGGTACTGCGCTCGCTGAAGTGATGTTGCTACTCCGATGTTTAGTTAGGCCCTTCGAGGCTATTATGTAAGTATTGGTCATGTGACCATGTTGTAATTTTCTTATTCCGCTTTGTAATGGATGGTGTAATTTGATATCGGTTCGGTTATGTGTTCACGGCACACCGATCATGGGAACGTGAACCGTATACATAACAGGTATTTCGGACAGCTAGTCCGGGGTCCCCACAGTAGCCGGTATCGAGCCATCCTGACTGTAGGAGACCTTAGTTAGCATGGACGTTAGTTAGGAAATAATTACTTGGACAAAACTATTTATGAAACCAATTCTTTCTTTAGTCGGAAGCATAGCTTCTACTCCTCTTGTTTCTTCAAAACTTCTAAATTCTTATCTCTCCGCTTTATAAAAAGGTTTGAAAAGTCTTACTCTATTGTCTCATCCACTTCAAACCTACATATCAGACGATGTCCCCAACTCAGACCGGAGACTCGAACTCAAGAATGAATCACTCCCTCATGAAGACTCATGAATCTCCCACGACAGTTATTGAAGATTGGATGCCGATTTAGTCGTGCACATAAAGGGATAATAACATCATGTCTTGGTTAACACCAAAGTCTGTCAAGGAGCTGACCTTGTTCCTCCGTGGACTTGCGCTTTTGCAGTCGTCAGTGATCAAGTCCTTAGTTTCTTGACTAGTAATTTTTAGGCCAGCCATGAGAAGATCTCGACTTCGGGAGTACCTCAACAGCCACCCCTATCGAAGACCTCACGTCCTCAGGATGTTGAGACTAGAAGTTCTATGCAGTTTTTGTCTTCACCTCGACATCGACGACTCCACACCAGGCCTGCTTCACCACCAACAGCTTCGAAAGTCCTTATTGAAGCTGATGCCGGCGATATGAAGACGTCAACATATGCGACCAGCCCCAAACCTATAGGATGGATAGGACAAACTCAATCGGTTTGATTGAACTACCCCGCGCATTAGGAATTTCTGGGTACTTAGAGTACCATGTTTGGTTTGATGATTGCTTGTAGTACCCTAAGTGTGTTGCTTTGAGTGTTTTTTATCTGTTTGTTGTGTGTATGATTGTCTTGGTCCTTTGGTTAGAAAAATACTCTTTGTGTGATAAACCAGCGTAGGAAGCACCCCCTAATATGTTTTCACCCTCATCCACCTCATCGATAAAATGATAACCGCCGCTAATTGGATAAGTTAACGAAAGGCTCTAACTCTAACCCCGTTAATAGTTGTTTTTCAACCATCGAAAAAAAAAACTAACCTAGACCCCTATCTGCACTAACTACTTCCAAGATCAGCTGGAGCATCTGTACTACGCCAAGAAAGCAGAAGCCCCTACCTTCAAGAGCGACTGCACCTCTGCGAGAAGACATACTAACTTTGTCTAACCTTGGAGTATAATCACGCTAACCTCGAGGATAACTATTTGAAAACTACCCTCTAACACACCGTCTAACAAGCTGAGAGAGCAATAGCGTCAAAGCCAGGCTACATCACATGGTTCATCTGGTCCTCATCAAGTGAAGCTCATGAAGATATATCAAGACTTAAGATTAGGTGTAATTTACCCGCTCACTTCTTAATTGGTATAAATCACCACTAACGTTCAAGCGGAAGATTGACTTCGATGACCTTCGTTGCTGCTTCATATGGATACCAACCAGGCGTTTCATCAACTTACTAACTTACCACGCGTTCTATGGTTTAGTAAACACCGTGTTTATCTATTGAAGTCGTGGTCTACACGTCTCCCCTGAAGACTCTTCAACTGAATACGGAAGATCGACGACTTCTTCAGAAGCCCCCGACAGAACCACAAGGCAGAAGCTCTGAGTTTTTTTTCCGAAAGCCCGATGAAAAATCTTAAGGGTGGAAGACTTCGTCTTCCACTAAATTTTGGAGCCTAACTTTAGTTAAACTTTACAACCCCTCTAGTCCTACGCTTTGTAATCTCGGGACGAGATTATTTTAAGGGTGGAAGATCTCGTCACACCCCAACTTTTGCAACCTTGATTTATTGTTCTGAGTGCAAAAATTAGGAGAACAAAAACTTTTTCTTTAGACTAATTAGATGAATTGCCTTGATTTGTTTGTTAAGATGATTTGCTTGATCTCGGTGGTAGATAAATTGTCTTGATTTAATTGTTGAGTTTTGTCTTGAGCTACCTCAAGGAACAACACCTCTAGTGGTAAAATCATCCATGAATTCAAAACTTGGGATCATCCACCCCTTAATATATCCCTCTCTTATACCCTAGTCAAAACCCCTAAGGCATCACAAATTTGGCTAAGTCCTAAAACTCGTTATCAGGTCCCATTTTGGAGCCCCTGGATTAAGCTAACCCTTGCCATCCAAGGCAATGAATCTGGTCCTAAACCTACCTTATCATAAGCACTTCCCAACCATGTCCTTGTCTTGAACCAAATACCTCTTATACTCATTTATCCTTGTCCTGCTTTGAGGCCAAGTCAAAAATATGTTTTTGGCAGTGCTTAAAAAGTTCAAACTTTGCGCTTGATATCTAAGCGCCCACAAATGTTGTTAGTGACCTCAATGCATGGATCTCATCTATGCGACATCCTCTACAACTTCCACGTATTGCATGTCCCATAATACCCTTGCAACCTATATTTTCAACTTGATCTTACACCCTATCCAATGTTGCACCACTAGATCCCATTTTCAACTTTTATCTTTTGTTTATCTTTATTTCAAGTTTAATCTCCACAAAACCAAGAGTGAATATGGTGGCTACATTATGTAGCCACCCTCTACCCTTGAGATCACTTCTTCTAAAATATTTTATTCACAGAAAATCCCATTTAAGCTTCTTCTCTATTTTTTTTCACTATAAAGCTAATCCTCTTTTTATCAAAGCTTTTTCCTCTTATTTTCTCAATCAAAATAGGAAATGTGTGTGGTTTCTCATATCACCTTATCTCCTCCCAAAAATATTTGCTTTATAATTATTCCACTTGTTTTGTTTTCTAACAAAATACTTTTTTTTTTCTTTGTACTTATACCATTTCTTGCTTGCTTTTAAACATGAGAAAATCTACCTTGATTTATCAAAGTAAATAGGACTTCTTTTTTTGAACTCCTATTTTCCACATAGATCTCTCTACATTTTCAAATTACTTTTAATTTCAAAAATTGCCATAGCCATAAAGGAAATCCCAATCTTGTTTCTTGATCCATATTTATATAGTAACCTCCGTGCACCAACTACACCTCTTTATTGACATCTAATAATGCTTATGCCTTATTGCATGTGATCATGCTCACACCTCATCTTCTCTTTCTTTATCCATATTTGAGTATCACGTAATTCAACTCTCCATTTTTCTTCTATCTTGATCACACTTATCACTACCCTTGCTATCATTAGTAACATCACCTAGAATATCTCCATAGTTCATTTGGGAAAATATGCATGAACATCTTGGCTTGACACAAAATGTGGCCGGCCATGTTGATCATGGTCTTGTACCATGCACCCTCCCTTCTCTCTCTCTTTAAAAAGTATGATCCCTCCACCCTCCTCTCCACCCTCGGGTCAACCATGCATCCTAGCTCCTTGATCTTCTCGATTCGGCTTGGAGAGGAAGGAGAGAAGCTAGATGCCCATATGCATACTTATGGCAAGATCTTGGGCAGATTTTTACTTGCAGCCTACCCCTCCTCCCTCCACTCATTAACCACGACCAGCTAGTCCTCATACCACCCCAAGACACCTACCTAGCTAGTCCTAGCTTCTCCATTCCCCTTCTCCTTCCCAATGCCATTGAATGGCATAGGCCTTTGATGAAACAACCTAGACCTGCACCCCTGCACCTCTGACCTTGTCTAGCCTCTCTCCCTGGATTCCTCGGTGCTCCTTGATGCCTTCCCCTCGTGCCCCAATACCTCCAAGACCTCTCGCCCTGGTCATGACAAGCCGGTGGTCACCACATTCTTGGGCAGCAGCGACCCGAGCGCTTCAGCCTCCAATGCTGCGCCATGAGGTCTTCCCGGCACCCCCGTCCCCGAAGTGCACGCTCCCGAGGCAATCCCTAGCCTCGCAGCATCCTCGCCACGCCCGCCCTTGGACATGGTCACCATGCCGGTGCACCAAGTCCACCGTGAACCCATCCCGGCTATAAAACGCCCCCGCTCGCTCCCTTTCCTCCATTCGTCTCACCTCCACTCCACCCATCCTCTCCCACCTCCCGCAAGACGCCGAGGCGCCCCTTTTTGCCGTTGCACGCCGGCAGTGGTCACCACCGCCGTGGTCACCGCGTGGGTGGCGGGCACGGTCACCGACGCCCCGTTGTTCTCAACTCTTCCTCTCTGTTTCAACTTCTCCCCCATCCCCTTCTGGTCCTCACCGTACGCTCCGTTTCCCTCCAGGACGGTCGGAGCTCGCCGCCGTCAACATGCCGAGGACCTCTGCGAGGAAGTCGCCGATGAGAGGAGCAGCTGAGGAGGAGGAGAACGCGCCCTGGACGCCCCAATGCGGCCCCGACCCGCCGCTGCCCCGCCTGATCCTCTCCGTCGACCACCGCCGTCGTCGGTAAGCCCCCCGGCCGCCTCCGTTCTTCCCGAGACGCCGCCGCGCGCGTGAGCGGAGGAGAACGACGAAGCCCCAGTGTCGTCCTCCCGAGCGTGCGTGGCCGTTGCCACGTTGGCCCATGCGGGCCCGGGCCCGCCCGGGCCCCCCCTTTTTCCTTTTCTTTTATTTCCCCTTCCCCCACCCGGAAATCCATCCTCGGGCCGGCCCAATCTCCACCTCCCGTGCGGCCCGTACAAGTTCCCGCCCATTTTTTTTAAATTTTGAAAATATCTCGTTAATTTGTGTTAAAATCGGAGGCCTTAAAATGTGAATAACTCGAGATCCACAAAACCAAATCGAGTGAAACTAATTGCATTAGTTTATAAATTTGATTACCTTTCCAATGCCACTGGTCCCATATTTTTAGGATTTTTGTACGATTTTTAGTGCATTTAACATGAGTATTGTATTCTGGTTAGTATTTCTACTCGCCAAAATTTGGAAAATTAATATTTTTGGATGAATCCAATTATGTTAGTCTTGTTTTGTTACTGTCCATCTAGGAAAAATAATTTAAGCCTCTGTTCATGAATTTTTGTCTCTGTTTGCAAGTATATGTGTGTCACATGCAATGATGATTTAAAATCCCTTTGAGTTATTCAAAACCCTTGTCTTCACTTTGTTTTAAAAGTAGCCAACCTATGTTTTATTCTTGCCAAACAAAACCTCCCAAGATTAAACCAAGCTCTATTGTTTTGCTTAAGTTTTCAAAATGGTGTGGCATATTGTTTACTTCCTAGTATTGGGTAGTATTTGTGCAAACAAAATAAAAGAGATAAATAATTCCTACCTCTTCAAAAATGTTTGAAAATAAAAGATGAATGTTTTGAGGCCAAAAGCTTTGAACTTGTCTTCTTGATAGTGTTATCTACCAGGGGATGTTTAACTCATGCCTTGGTGATGACCATAGAGGCAATTGCTCATTTGTGAAGCTTTCATGCTTTTATCAAGTAAAATAAATGGGTTTTCTTTTATAAAGTTGTTTTGAAATATCTATAAGTCCTTAACATGATAGCCCATAGTTGAGTGATTAGTTTCTGATTGTTGCTTGTTTGTTTTACTAGTGCAATGTGTTGATTGTGTTCCTTTTATATTTTCCGGCGATAGATGCGAACAATTCCGGAGAAGAAGTGGTTCGGATAAGGATTTTATTTATATTGATGGGATTCTTATATTGATGGAGTTGAAGAAGTCCAGGGACAAATAAGCCAAGGCAAGCCATTTACTTTGACCCCTTCTATCTATGTTCTTGGTTGAGATCTTTCTACCCTTGGTCTCTTGATTTCTTGCGTCTCCTTGGGTTTGCTTAATTTGACTCTTTTACATACTTGCCACCAAGTGTGTAATGTCCCCTCTCGGTATTTTGCGTACTTACTCTAAGTATGTGAATCACATTTCCCACCTTTTTGACACCCTAATTCTAGTAAACACTTAGGGTTATATCATTAAAATTGCTCTACTTTTTGATCATCTCCATTCATGCTAAATTGGAGTATGGATGACCTTGACACCCCTTCATGTTATGATGGCAATCATTATGCTATTATACATCTTAGTCACACATAAACTTTAGGTTGGGAAAACCCTCAAGGTTTTACCTTGTTGTAAAAGTTTTTGTTAAAACCTTGGGTATAATGTTATGCCCAAGTGAGAATTTGAGAAAGGAAAGGATTTGGTAAAAATGATGGGGATGAGAAAGTGGTTGGGATATTACGAAAACTTTGGCGCCTAAGTACTCACCCATGACAACAAACTAGCGCAACCACATTACTCCAACATGGGCACGGGGCTTAGCTCGACGTTCGTTCTCTTTAGCATGAGGCACCGCATAACTATACAAGGGTACGGATACCCCCGAGTCCGGATTGTCGAGGTTGGGACAATAGTATAACGGGAGGCCTTCGGGGCTGACCCGTCCGGAAGACACTATGGGTCTCCTGGCTTGGCGGTGGAGCCACGCTCAAAAGGAGGTGAGCTACCACGGTGCCGGGGAGGTACATACTCCATAGGGTAGGACCTCTTGCTAACTAGAATGGGCGAAAGGCTTCGACTGGTTATCCGATACCCACATACTTTCGTATGATGGCCCGGGGATGATCCCGGCGGATTTATCAGATCTTGTGGGGAAAGAGTGCAAACTCTGCAGAGTTAAATCTATTCGAATAGCCGTGTCCGCGGTCATGGACGGTTGGATTGGCTGTTGCTTAGCCTGATGTGTTTTGTTTATGAAAATGTTTGACAAAGGAAAGAAACGGGATTTGTGTTGGAGTACTTGGAGTATCGGAAAATGGTTGATGACCACAATGAGGTGGTCGGAAAGGAATTGATAAAAATTGGGTCTACCCTTCCTAAGTGTTTATGTCGTGAAAGATCTTCCTAAATTGAGTCTAGTAGTGATGTCTTAGATATATTCTCTCATCTCCTTCACCCATGAAGTTGAGATGCTAACTCCACTAAAACACTTCTTCTCGTCTACATAACATATTCTTGTTACATAAGTGGTCATTCCCTCTTGATCCCCTAGTTAGACCTCGGTACCTCGTTCTCTTTGTTAAGTTACTTGTAAATGGTTTGCGAGTACAATTCAAAATGTACTCACGGCTTTGTCCCCGGCTATTTACTTGGCCAGACTTGGAGGAACACGACAGATGAAGAAGGAGTTGGCGACGTCTATGCGAGCTAGGAACGTCTTCCCGCCCGCCTGCTCGTAGGGTTATGGCAGATGACTTGGGTACCGCGCTCGCTGAAGTGATGTTGCTACTCCGATGTTTAGTTAGGCCCTTCGAGGCTATTATGTAAGTATTGGTCATGTGACCATGTTGTAATTTTCTTATTCCGCTTTGTAATGGATGGTGTAATTTGATATCGGTCTCGTTATGTGTTCACGGCACACTGATCATGGGAACGTGAACTGTATACATAACAGGGTATTTCGGACAGCTAGTCCGGGGTCCCCACAGAGCTGGTATCAGAGCCATCCTGACTGTAGGAGACCTTAGTTAGCATGGACGTTAGTTAGGAAATAATTACTTGGACAAAACTATTTATGAAACCAATTCTTTCTTTAGTCGGAAGCATAGCTTCTACTCCTCTTGTTTCTTCAAAACTTCTAAATTCTTATCTCTCTCGCTTTATAAAAAGGTTTGAAAAGTCTTACTCTATTGTCTCATCCACTTCAAACCTACATATCGACGATGTCCCCAACTCAGACCGGAGACTCGAACTCAAGAATGAATCACTCCCTCATGAAGACTCATGAATCTCCCACGACAGTTATTGAAGATTGGATGCCGATTTAGTCGTGCACATAAAGGGATAATAACATCATGTCTTGGTTAACACCAAAGTCTGTCAAGGAGCTGACCTTGTTCCTCCGTGGACTTGCGCTTTTGCGATCGCCGTTGATCAAGTCCTTAGTTTCTTGACTAGTAATTTTTAGGCCAGCCATGAGAAGATCTCGACTTCGGGAGTACCTCAACAGCCACCCCTATCGAAGACCTCACGTCCTCAGGATGTTGAGACTAGAAGTTCTATGCAGTTTTTGTCTTCACCTCGACATCGACGACTCCACACTGGGCCTGCTTCACCACCAACAGCTTCGAAAGTCCTTATTGAAGCTGATGCCGGCGATATGAAGACGTCAACATATGCGACCAGCCCCAAACCTATAGGATGGATAGGACAAACTCAATCGGTTTGATTGAACTACCCCCGCGCATTAGGAATTTCTGGGTACTTAGAGTACCATGTTTGGTTTGATGATTGCTTGTAGTACCCTAAGTGTGTTGCTTTGAGTGTTTTTTATCTGTTTGTTGTGTGTATGATTGTCTTGGTCCTTTGGTTAGAAAAATACTCTTTGTGTGATAAACCAGCGTAGGAAGCACCCCCTAATATGTTTTCACCCTCATCCACCTCATCGATAAAATGATAACTGCCAGTTAATTGGATAAGTTAACGAAAGGCTCTAACTCTAACCCCGTTAATAGTTGTTTTTCAACCATCGAAAAAAAAAACTAACCTAGACCCCTATCTGCACTAACTACTTCCAAGATCAGCTGGAGCATCTGTACTACGCCAAGAAAGCAGAAGCCCCTACCTTCAAGAGCGACTGCACCTCTGCGAGAAGACATACTAACTTTGTCTAACCTTGGAGTATAATCACGCTAACCTCGAGGATAACTATTTGAAAACTACCCTCTAACACACCGTCTAACAAGCTGAGAGAGCAATAGCGTCAAAGCCAGGCTACATCACATGGTTCATCCGGTCCTCATCAAGTGAAGCTCATGAAGATATATCAAGACTTAAGATTAGGTGTAATTTACCCGCTCACTTCTTAATTGGTATAAATCACCACTAACGTTCAAGCGGAAGATTGACTTCGATGACCTTCGTTGCTGCTTCATATGGATACCAACCAGGCGTTTCATCAACTTACTAACTTACCACGCGTTCTATGGTTTAGTAAACACCGTGTTTATCTATTGAAGTCGTGGTCTACACGTCTCCCTGAAGACTCTTCAGCTGAATACAGAAGATCGACGACTTCTTCAGAAGCCCCCAACAGAACCACAAGGCAGAAGCTCTGAGTTTTTCCGAAGGCCCGATGAAAAATCTTAAGGGTGGAAGACTTCGTCTTCCACTAAAAATTGGAGTCTAACCTTAGTTAAACTTTACAACCCCTCTAGTTCTACGCTCAGTAATCTCGGGACGAGATTATTTTAAGGGTGGAAGATCTGTCACACCCCAACTTTTGCAACCTTGATTTATTGTTCTGAGTGCAAAAATTAGGAGAACAAAAACTTTTTCTTTAGACTAATTAGATGAATTGCCTTGATTTGTTTGTTAAGATGATTTGCTTGATCTCGGTGGTAGATAAATTGTCTTGATTTAATTGTTGAGTTTTGTCTTGAGCTACCTCAAGGAACAACACCTCTAGTGGTAAAATCATCCATGAATTCAAAACTTGGGATCATCCACCCCTTAATATATCCCTCTCTTATACCCTAGTCAAAACCCCTAAGGCATCACAAATTTGGCTAAGTCCTAAAACTCGTTATCGTGTCCCATTTTGGAGCCCCTGGATTAAGCTAACCCTTGCCATCCAAGGCAATGAATCTGGTCCTAAACCTACCTTATCATAAGCACTTCCCAACCATGTCCTTGTCTTGAACCAAATACCTCTTATACTCATTTATCCTTGTCTGTTTTGAGGCCAAGTCAAAAATATGTTTTTGGCAGGCTTAAAAGGTTCAAACTTTGGCGCTTGATATCTAAGCGCCCACAAATGTTGTTAGTGACCTCAATGCATGGATCTCATCTATGCGACATCCTCTACAACTTCCACGTATTGCATGTCCCATAATACCCTTGCAACCTATATTTTCAACTTGATCTTACACCCTATCCAATGTTGCACCACTAGATCCCATTTTCAACTTTTATCTTTTGTTTATCTTTATTTCAAGTTTAATCTCCACAAAACCAAGAGTGAATATGGTGGCTACATTATGTAGCCACCCTCTACCCTTGAGATCACTTCTTCTAAAATATTTTATTCACGTAAAATCCCATTTAAGCTTCTTCTCTATTTTTTTTCACTATAAAGCTAATCCTCTTTTATCAAAGCTTTTTCCTCTTATTTTCTCAATCAAAATAGGAAATGTGTGTGGTTTCTCATATCACCTTATCTCCTCCCAAAAATATTTGCTTTATAATTATTCCACTTGTTTTGTTTTCTAACAAAATACTTTTTTTTTTCTTTGTACTTATACCATTTCTTGCTTGCTTTTAAACATGAGAAAATCTACCTTGATTTATCAAAGTAAATAGGACTTCTTTTTTTGAACTCCTATTTTCCACATAGATCTCTCTACATTTTCAAATTACTTTTAATTTCAAAAATTGCCATAGCCATAAAGGAAATCCCAATCTTGTTTCTTGATCCATATTTATATAGTAACCTCTCGTGCACCAACTACACTTCTTTATTGACATCTAATAATGCTTATGCCTTATTGCATGTGATCATGCTCACACCTCATCTTCTCTTTCTTTATCCATATTTGAGTATCACGTAATTCAACTCTCCATTTTTCTTCTATCTTGATCACACTTATCACTACCCTTGCTATCATTAGTAACATCACCTAGAATATCTCCATAGTTCATTTGGGAAAATATGCATGAACATCTTGGCTTGACACAAAATGTGGCCGGCCATGTTGATCATGGTCTTGTACCATGCACCCTCCCTTCTCTCTCTCTTTAAAAAGTATGATCCCTCCACCCTCCTCTCCACCCTCGGGTCAACCATGCATCCTAGCTCCTTGATCTTCCGATTCGGCTTGGAGAGGAAGGAGAGAAGCTAGATGCCCATATGCATACTTATGGCAAGATCTTGGGCAGATTTTTACTTGCAGCCTACCCCCTCCTCCCTCCACTCATTAACCACGACCAGCTAGTCCTCATACCACCCCAAGACACCTACCTAGCTAGTCCTAGCTTCCCCATTCCCCTTCTCCTTCCCAATGCCATGAATGGCATAGGCCTTTGATGAAACAACCTAGACCTGCACCCCTGCACCTCCGACCTTGTCTAGCCTCTCTCCCCGGATTCCTGGTGCTCCTTGATGCCTTCCCCTCGTGCCCCAATACCTCCAAGCACCTCTGCCCGGTCATGACAAGCCGGTGGTCACCACATTCTTGGGCAGCAGCGACCCGAGCGCTTCAGCCTCCAATGCTGCGCCATGAGGTCTTCCCGGCACCCCCGTCCCCGAAGTGCACGCTCCCGAGGCAATCCCTAGCCTCGCAAGCATCCTCGCCACGCCCGCCCTTGGACATGGTCACCATGCCGGGTGCACCAAGTCCACCGTGAACCCATCCCGGCTATAAAACGCCCTCGCCTCGCTCCCTTTCCTCCATTCGTCTCACCTCCACTCCACCCATCCTCTCCCACCTCCCGAAGACGCCGAGGCGCCCCTTTTTGCCGTTGCACGCCGGCGAGGGTCACCACCGCCGTGGTCACCGCGTGGGTGGCGGGCACGGTCACCGACGCCCCGTTGTTCTCAACTCTTCCTCTCTGTTTCAACTTCTCCCCCATCCCCTTCTGGTCCTCACCGTACGCTCCGTTTCCCTCCAGGACGGTCGGAGCTCGCCGCCGTCAACATGCCGAGGACCTCTGCGAGGAAGTCGCCGATGAGAGGAGCAGCTGAGGAGGAGGAGAACGCGCCCTGGACGCCCCAATGCGGCCCCGACCCACCGCTGCCCCGCCTGATCCTCTCCGTCGACCACCGCCGTCGTCGGTAAGCCCCCTGGCCGCCTCCGTTCTTCCCAGGACGCCGCCGCGCGCGTGAGCGGAGGAGAACGACGAAGCCCCAGGTCGTCCTCCCGAGCGTGCGTGGCCGTTGCCACGTTGGCCCATGCAGGCCTGGCCCGCCTGGGCCCCCCCCTTTTTCCTTTTCTTTTATTTCCCCTTCCCCCACCTGGAAATCCATCCTGGGCCGGCCCAATCTCCACCTCCTGTGCGGCCCAGACAAGTTCCCGCCCATTTTTTTTAAATTTTGAAAATATCTGTTAATTTGTGTTAAAATCAGAGGCCTTAAAATGTGAATAACTCGAGATCCACAAAACCAAATCGAGTGAAACTAATTGCATTAGTTTATAAATTTGATTACCTTTCCAATGCCACTCGGTCCCATATTTTTAGGATTTTTGTACGATTTTTAGTGCATTTAACATGAGTATTGTATTCTGGTTAGTATTTCTACCGCCAAAATTTGGAAAATTAATATTTTTGGATGAATCCAATTATGTTAGTCTTGTTTTGTTACTGTCCATCTAGGAAAAATAATTTAAGCCTCTGTTCATGAATTTTTGTCTCTGTTTGCAAGTATATGTGTGTCACATGCAATGATGATTTAAAATCCCTTTGAGTTATTCAAAACCCTTGTCTTCACTTTGTTTTAAAAGTAGCCAACCTATGTTTTATTCTTGCCAAACAAAACCTCCCAAGATTAAACCAAGCTCTATTGTTTTGCTTAAGTTTTCAAAATGGTGTGGCATATTGTTTACTTCCTAGTATTGGGTAGTATTTGTGCAAACAAAATAAAAGAGATAAATAATTCCTACCTCTTCAAAAATGTTTGAAAATAAAAGATGAATGTTTTGAGGCCAAAAGCTTTGCACTTGTCTTCTTGATAGTGTTATCTACCAGGGGATGTTTAACTCATGCCTTGGTGATGACCATAGAGGCAATTGCTCATTTGTGAAGCTTTCATGCTTTTATCAAGTAAAATAAATGGGTTTTCTTTTATAAAGTTGTTTTGAAATATCTATAAGTCCTTAACATGATAGCCCATAGTTGAGTGATTAGTTTCTGATTGTTGCTTGTTTGTTTTACTAGTGCAATGTGTTGATTGTGTTCCTTTTATATTTTCCGGCGATAGATGCGAACAATTCCGGAGAAGAAGTGGTTCGGATAAGGATTTTATTTATATTGATGGGATTCTTATATTGATGGAGTTGAAGAAGTCCAGGGACAAATAAGCCAAGGCAAGCCATTTACTTTGACCCCTTCTATCTATGTTCTTGGTTGAGATCTTTCTACCCTTGGTCTCTTGATTTCTTGCGTCTCCTTGGGTTTGCTTAATTTGACTCTTTTACATACTTGCCACCAAGTGTGTAATGTCCCCTCTCGGTATTTTGCGTACTTACTCTAAGTATGTGAATCACATTTCCCACCTTTTTGACACCCTAATTCTAGTAAACACTTAGGGTTATATCATTAAAATTGCTCTACTTTTTGATCATCTCCATTCATGCTAAATTGGAGTATGGATGACCTTGACACCCCTTCATGTTATGATGGCAATCATTATGCTATTATACATCTTAGTCACACATAAACTTTAGGTTGGGAAAACCCTCAAGGTTTTACCTTGTTGTAAAAGTTTTTGTTAAAACCTTGGGTATAATGTTATGCCCAAGTGAGAATTTGAGAAAGGAAAGGATTTGGTAAAAATGATGGGGATGAGAAAGTGGTTGGGATATTACGAAAACTTTGGCGCCTAAGTACTCACCCATGACAACAAACTAGCGCAACCACATTACTCCAACATGGGCACGGGGCTTAGCTCGACGTTCGTTCTCTTTAGCATGAGGCACCGCATAACTATACAAGGGTACGGATACCCCCGAGTCCGGATTGTCGAGGTTGGGACAATAGTATAACGGGAGGCCTTCGGGCCGACCCGTCCGGAAGACACTATGGGTCTCCCGGCTTGGCGGTGGAGCCACGCTCAAAAGGAGGTGAGCTACCACGGTGCCGGGGAGGTACATACTCCATAGGGTAGGACCTCTTGCTAACTAGAATGGGCGAAAGGCTTCGACCGGTTATCCGATACCCACATACTTTCGTATGATGGCCCGGGGATGATCCCGGCGGATTTATCGGATCTTGTGGGGAAAGAGTGCAAACTCGCAGAGTTAAATCTATTCGAATAGCCGTGTCCGCGGTCATGGACGGTTGGATTGGCTGTTGCTTAGCCTGATGTGTTTTGTTTATGAAAATGTTTGACAAAGGAAAGAAACGGGATTTGTGTTGGAGTACTTGGAGTACTCGGAAAATGGTTGATGACCACAATGAGGTGGTCGGAAAGGAATTGATAAAAATTGGGTCTACCCTTCCTAAGTGTTTATGTCGTGAAAGATCTTCCTAAATTGAGTCTAGTAGTGATGTCTTAGATATATTCTCTCATCTCCTTCACCCATGAAGTTGAGATGCTAACTCCACTAAAACACTTCTTCTCGTCTACATAACATATTCTTGTTACATAAGTGGTCATTCCCTCTTGATCCCCTAGTTAGACCTCGGTACCTCGTTCTCTTTGTTAAGTTACTTGTAAATGGTTTGCGAGTACAATTCAAAATGTACTCACGGCTTTGTCCCTGGCTATTTACTTGGCCAGACTTGGAGGAACACGACAGATGAAGAAGGAGTTGGCGACGTCTATGCGAGCTAGGAACGTCTTCCCAGTCAGTTGCCTGTAGGGTTATGGCAGATGACTTGGGTACTGCGCTGCTGAAGTGATGTTGCTACTCCGATGTTTAGTTAGGCCCTTCGAGGCTATTATGTAAGTATTGGTCATGTGACCATGTTGTAATTTTCTTATTCCGCTTTGTAATGGATGGTGTAATTTGATATCAGTTCGGTTATGTGTTCACGGCACACTGATCATGGGAACGTGAACTGTATACATAACAGGGTATTTCGGACAGCTAGTCCGGGGTCCCCACAGTTTTGTGGCCAAGTCAACAATCTATTTTGGCAGGCTTAAAATGTTCCAACTTTGGCAGTTGTTTCTTAAGCATCCACAACTGTTATTGATGACCTCAATACATAGATCTCATCTATGCAACGCCCTCTACAACTTCCACGTCTTGCATGTCCAATACCACCTTTACAATTCTTGTTTTCACTTGATCTTCTCCCCTATCCACTATCTCAGCACTAGATCACTTCCTCCTGTTTTACCTCTTGTTTTTATTCTAATCCAATTTTAAATCTTCACAAAACCAAGAGTGGAAATGATAGCTATATTATGTAGCCACTCTCTACCCTTGAGATCACTTCTCCCAAAATATTTTATTTGCCAAAAATCCTATTTAAGATTCTTTTATACAAAACTATTCCTAGTTTTATCAAATCTTTTCAAACCTTTGAAATAGGAAAGGTGGATGGTGTTTTGCATCATCTCATTTCCTTCAACCCAAAAATACTTTTATAGAAGTATTTATTCTATTATTTCTTTTTAACAAAATGCATGTTATGGTATTTGTACCATTTCTTTCCATCTTTTTTTTTCCATACTCAATTTTTAAATATACCTTGCTAAATAAGGTGGGAAGAGCATTTTAAAATTCTATGAACTACCTAGCTTATCTCAAACTTTTAAAAACTAACCTCTTTTCCAAGAGCCATATGCATAGGTAGTGATCCAAATCAAATCCTTAGGTTCAAGATCAAGTGATAAGTCTTGGGAATCCTTTGTACCTCTCCTACACCATCATCACCTCACTTACTTAGTATGATCTAAATAGATGATCAATTGATCATTCCTTACCATTACCAACTAATCAACTTGTTTTTGGTCATCATCTCGTTCATCTATCCATCACCTAGACTCCACCTTGATTGATCTACTCTACACATGTACTTTTGTCTTTCCATCAATGCTTGACAATTGAGAGAGAGAGAGAGAGTGGCCGGCCATGCCATGCCATGCCATGCCATGCCATCTCTCCATGCACTACCTCTCCCTCCTCTCTTAGTCATACCTTGGGAAGCCACACCCATGCATCCCTACCCCTCCAACCTGCAACCCTAGGTGAGCCCTATACCCCTCCACCATCATGGCTCTCCTTCTCCTTCCCAATGCCATTAAGTGGCATAGACCTTGACCCAAACGTCCTAGACCTACACCCCTGCAACCTTACCCGTGTCTAGCCTCTCTCCCATGATTCCTGGAATCCCTGGGTGCCTTCCCCCCCGAGCCCCAATGCTCCCCATCATCCCACCCGACCATGCCAACCGGTTGGTCACCACAATCGTGGTCAGCACGGCAGCGAGCACCCCAGCCAGCGAGGCTGCGCCATGAAGTCTCTTTGTCTCCCCACTGTCCAATGGGCATGGTCCCGAGGGAAGGTCTTCTCTCCTACTGGCTCGGACGAGCTCGCCACCTCGGTGATCACCCCGTCAGAGCGTGCTCTCGCGTTCCCAGATCTGTAGACATCCCTTGGACACGAAAATCCCTAGCCCGCAATGGCATAGTGCCATGACAACAACGCAACCACGTAAAGTCACCCTCCTTCACCCACGACCGAGAACACTCCATCGAACACCTTGGTACACGCGCAGAGATCACCTCGTTTCGGGAGACTCAGCACGCGTATATCCAGGATTTTAGCTGCACTAGATTCACCACTGGATGCCGTGCAGGGTACTACAACCCAACTGCTCGATCATGATCAACCTCGTGCGCCCACGACCGCGTGCACTACGCTCACCATACACCGACGTTCGACTATAAAAGGGCGTCCTCCGCTCACCCCTTTCACTCCACACCACTCCTCACACTCTTACGCATCTCTCTGAAACGTTGGAGACGAAGCCCTGCATCGTCCTCTCCCTCTCGCCGGAGGAGAAACCGAGCCGAGCTCCCTCGGGTTTCCGTCCGGGAAGATGGACGACGAGCCGTCCTCATCGCTCCCCACTCTCCTTCTCCCTCCCTCTCTTCCTTAACCTGCTCACCTTATTCAGCAGCCCTAAAGTCACCCTTTTTCGCTGACCAGGTCCGCCGGAAGCGGCCACCGTCGTCGCCGGCCCGAGGGAGATGCCGGAAAGGAAACCGGCCAGACATGCGTCGGGAAGCCGCTGCAGGAGGTCCGGGCGCACCTGGACGCGCCCCTGGGCGGCCTCGGCGCGCCACCACCCTGCCCAGCTCCGCCGCCGAGCACCGCCGCGCTCAGGTGAGCCTCCGCCCCGCCCCTGCCTTTTTTTTTTTTTTTCTTCTTCTTCTGTCCGCCCGCGCGCGTGATCGCGAGGAGGGAGACGCGCCCGAGCGCTGCATGGCCACTTAGCCACGTCAGCCATGCAGGCCTGGCCCACCCGGGGCCCTTTTCTTTTTCTTTTCTTTTTTCTTCCATTCCCCAACCGGTATCGCTGCTGGGCCGGCCCACTTTTCAAATTCCGCGCAGCCCGACCGGCTTCCCGCCCACTTTAATTTTTGAAATTTGCTCGTTAAAATTGGATAGAAACCAAGTAACACTATTTTGTGAATATCTAGAGATCTACTAATCCGAATCGAGTGAAACCAATTGCATTAGTTCAAAAATTTAAATACCCTTCCAATGCCACTGACCTTGTATTTTTATGATTTTTGTACAATTTTTAATGAATTAAACATGATCACTGTTTTCTGATTAGTATTTCAAATTCCTAAAATTGTAGGATTAATATTTTTGAATGAATCCAATTGTGCTAATCTTGTTTTGTTACTGTCCATTTTGGAAAAATACTAATAGTCTCTGTTTATGAAAATATGTCTCTGTGTACAAGTGTGTGTGTGTCACATGCAATTTTAGAATTAAAAATCTTTTTGAATTATTCAAAACCCTTGCCATCATTTTGTTTTAAAAATAGCCAACCTATATTTTATTCTTTCCAAACAAAACCTTCCAATATTAAACCAAGTTCTATTGTTTGGCTTAAGATTTTCAAATGGTGCGGTATAATGGTTACTTCCTATTTTTGGGTAGTGTTATGCAAGCCAAATAGGATAGGAAAATGATTTCCTACTTTTCCAAAAAGGTTTGAAAATAAAATATGAATGTTTTTGATTCCAAACCAGTGCACCTGCCTTCTTTGTGGTGTTATCTACCAAGGGATATTGACTTATGCCTTGGTGATAGTCAAGAGAGGCAATTGGTAATTTGTTAGGCCCTCATGTTTTTATTTCGTGAAATAAATTGTTTTTGTTAAGTTGTTTTGAAATAACCGTGAGTCCTTAGTATGATATCCCCTAGTAGAGTGGTTAGCTATTGCTTGTTGATTGTTGAATGTTGCATGCTTGCTATGATTGGTGCAGTGTGATTGATTGTGTTCCTTTTATATTTTCCGACGATAGATGCGCACGATTCCGGAGAAGAAGAAGAAGTGGTTCGGACAAGGATTTTATTTATATGGACGGGATTCTTATATTGATGAAGTTGAAGAAGTCCAGGGACAAATAAGCCAAGGCAAGCCATCTCTTGATCTCTGAGTATTGAATCACATGTTGTGGTTACTTTGTTATTATTATTGTCTCTCGATCTATCTTGTGTGATTCCTACTTTTGTTGTTGGAGCATGCTTACCGTGAGCATGTTTACTCTCTTTGGCACCTCGCCGACAAACCCCTTTTTTGTAAATGGTGGTTGTCAACACCATGATCTTGGTGTACCCTCTTAATGTGATGGGTATGCCCACTTATCTTGTGTGTGTCGACCTCTTGACACCCTTCTTGAAACCCTTGTTGATGTTCTCGCATACTTACTCTCGAGTATGTTGAACCCCTTGTTGATCTTATGCATGCACACCCTGAGCATGTATGCCCCCTTGACCATCTATATTATCATCTTCTTAGCGGTATGATGATTAACATCATGACCCTTGTTGAATCATCCTACTTATGTTGTCCCTATGCATGCTTATTCTAAGTATGTATGCTCTCCTTGACACCTCAATTATCATCTCCTTAGTGGTATGATGGCTAGCATCGTGCCATCAATGTATCTTAGCTCTTACATAAAATTTTTAGGTTGGGAACCCCTCAAGGTTTACCTTGTTGTAAATGTTTATGAAAACCTTGGGTGAGATAACCTTACCCAAGTGTATGGTTTATGAAGGAAAAAAGATCTTGTCAAAGATGATTGAGAAAAGGAATGTGTGTGTGACTTGGGTTTTGAGAAAAACGACACATGGTTCTTTGTATTCGCCCGGAACAACTAAACAGCGCAACCATAGCTACTCCAACGTGGGCACGGGGCTTAACTTGACGTTTGTTCTTCTTAGCATGAGGCACCGCACAACTATACAAGGGTACGGTTACCCCCGAGTCCGGGTTGTCATGGTTGGGACAATAGTATAACGGGAGGCCTTCGGGGCTGACCCGTCCGGAAGACACTATGGGTCTCCCGGCTTGGCGGTGGAGCCACGCTCTAGAGGAGGTGAGCTGCCACGGTGCCGGGGAGGTACATACTCCATAGGGTAGGACCTCGTGTTAAGTCGAATGGGCGAAAGGTTATGTCCGGGTATCCGTCGTGGCATATGTCGTTATGCGGGGATGATGCCCACACGATAGGTATCCGGATAGTTGTGGTGAAAGTGTGCAAACTCTGCAGAGTCAAAACTATTCGAATAGCCGCGTCCGCGGTCATGGACGGTTGGGATGGCCGTTACAGAGCTGTGTCGAGTTTTGGTTTTGAAAATGTTTTCCAAAGGAAATGTGTGTTGGAAGTACCGGAAGGGTACGGGAAAGATGGTGTGCCGACCATGTGGAGATGGTCGAGGAAAATGAAACAAAAGAGGGTGACCCTTCCTAGTGTTTCATGTAGAGGAACTCTGCTTTAACAAAGATATAGAGATGTCATAGGACTTTCTTAGTGTCCCCATCACTCGAGATGTCGGGATGCTATATCCACAAGAGAAACTATTTCTCTTCCACATGCTATATCCACAAGAGAAACTGATTCTCTTTCACATGCTATATCCACCAGAGAAACTATTCTTCCTCTCTTGTCTTCGTTAGTTAGAATTGTTATCACCTTCTTGATGGTTTGCGAGTACAATTCAAATGTACTCACGACTTTGTCCCTGGCTATTTACTTGGCCAGACCTGGAGGACTTCGACAGATGAAGAAGGAGTTGACGACGTCTATGCGAGCTAGGAACGTCTTCCCAGTCGGTTGCCTGTAGGGTTATGGCAGATGACTTGGGTACTGCGCTGCTGAAGTGATGATGCTACTCTGATGTTTAGTTAGGCCCTTCGAGGCTATTATGTAATTATCGGTCATGTGACCATGTTGTAATTTTCTTATTCCGCTTTGTAATTGGATGGTGTAATTTGATATCAGTTCGGTTATGTGTTCACGGCGCACCGATCATGGGATCGTGAACTCGTATACATAACAGGGAATTTCGGACCGTTAGTCCGGGGTCCCCACGGAGCCGGTATCGAGCAATCCCGACTCGTAGGAGACCTTAGTTAGCATGGACGTTAGTTAGGAAACAAGTACTTGGGAAAAACTATTTACAAAACAAATTCTTTCTTTAGTCGGAAGCATACCTTCTACTCCTCTTATTTATTCAAAGCTTCTAAATTCTTATCTCTCCGCTTTATAAAAGGGTTTGAAAGTTCTTACTCTATTGTCTCATCCAATTCAAACCTACATATTGGACGATGTCCCCAACCCAGACCGGAGACTCGAACTCGAAGATGGATCAACCTTTTATGAAGTCTCACATATCTCCAACAGCAGCTATTGAAGATTGGAGGCCGACTTAGTGTGCACATAAAGGAATGATAATATCATGTCTTTGGTTGTCACCAAAGTATGTCAAAGATCTGACCTTGTTCCTCCGTGGGCTTGCACTTTTTGCAGTCGTCAGGGATCAAGTCCTCGCTTTTTGACTAGTAATTTTTAGGCCAGCCACCAGAAGATGCCGACTTTGGGAGTACCTACACAACTACCCCTTCGAAGACCCCACGTCCCCGGGATGTTGAGCAAGAAGACTACACAGCTTTAGCCTCTACCTCAACCTCGACGACTCAACACCGAGGCCGCATCACCACTCTCTCGCATCAAGAATCCTTGTTGAAGACGATGTCAACAAGCTCGAAGACCGCAACATATGTGACCAGCCCAAACCTATAGGATGGATAGGACAGAACTCAATCGCTTTGATTGAGCTACCCCCGCGTATTAGTCATCCATGGGTACTTGTGTTACCATGTCTGGTTTGATGATTGCTTGTAGTTCCCTAAGTGTGTTGTCTTGAGTGTTTTTATTTGTTTGTTGTGTGTTTGATTGTCTTGGTCTTTAGGCCTGAAAAACACTCTTGGTGTGATAAACAAGCGTAGGAAGACCCTCTAAGACGTTTTCACAGTCATCTACCTTGCCGATAAAATGCTTACTGCTAGCTAAATGGATAAGTTAACCCTGTTAACCATCGATTCTCAACCGTCAGAGAAACTGACCCAGACCCCTATCTACGCCAACTAATTTCAAGATCAGCTGAAGCATCTCTACTAAGCCGAGAAGGCAGAAGACCCTACCTTCAAGACTGACTGCACCTCTGCAAGAAGACATGCATACTAACTTTGTCTAACCTTGGAGTATAATCGCGCTAACCTCGAGGATATCTTTTTGAGACTACCCTCTAACACACCGTCTAACAAGCTGAGAGGACAATAGCGTCCAAGCCAAGCTACATCACATGGTTCATCTGGTCCTCATCAAGTGAAGCTCCTGAAGATACCCCAAGACTCAAGATTAGGTGTAGTTTACCTGCTCACTTCTTAACTGGTATAAGTCAGCACCGACCCGCCTTCGACGACCTTTGTTACTGCTTCATATGGACAACAACCAGGCGCTTCATCGACTTACTAACTTACCGCTCGTTATATGGTCTAGTAAACACCGTGAGTGCCTCTTGAAGTCGTGGACTACACATCGTCTCCTGAAGATTCTTCAACTGAATACGGAAGATCGACGACTTCTTCAGAAGCCCAGACAGGACTACAAGGCAGAAGCTCTGAGTTTTTCCGAAACCCGATGAAAAATCCTAAGGGTGGAAGACTTTGTCTTCCACTAAAAATTGGAGCTGACCCTAAACATTTAAACCTTTCTAAAACACCGTTGGGAATTTGGGATGCACTAACTTCCCTTGAAGCTGTGGACTGCACCTCGCTCCCTGAAGATGCTTCAACTCAAGACGAGAGAAGGATCACTTCTTCGAAAGCACTGACAAGACCCTTGACCGAAGCTTAGAGTTTTTAAACCCCCCTATGAACAATCTTAAGGGTGGAAGACTTCGTCTTCCACTAAAATTTTAAGCTATATCTAACCAGTTTTCAACCCTGCTAAAGCACCGTTGGAGTGCACTAACCCTCCCACAGTCTTGAACCTCCGCTAGGATCGTGAAGAAGCTACAGATCCAACACCTACGTGGAGTGATCAACCTCTTCACGAAGCTTGCTCTTGGCCGGAATCTACCACGCCCCTCAGAAGCTGAAGCTACGACCTTCTCGACAACAGCACGTCTACGGAAGGATGGAGTCTAACCTTACTTAACCTTTACAACCCCTCTAGTTCTACGCTCAGTAATCTCGGGACGAGATTATTTTAAGGGTGGAAGATCTGTCACAACCCAACTTTTGCAACCTTGTTTAGTTGTCCTTAGTGCAAAAATTAGGGGGAACAAAAACTTTTTCTATAAGACTAATTAGATGAATTGCCTTGATCTGCTTGTTGATATCAATTGCTTGTTTTGCTTATAGATGAATTTGCCTTCGTCTGTGGGTTGAGTTAGATAGTCTTGAGTTACTCCACCACATAAAACTCCTAGGTGAAAACCAACTAGCAACACATTAACTAAAACCTTTCCATCTATGGAACCCTAAATGCACCTATCTTGGGATCATCTCTGTAATACACCTTAGCTCACCCTATCTTCTATTCAAGTTTGAATATCATCCACTCCATAATATATATCCTTCTCCCTTCTCCTAGTCACAAACCCTAGGACCTCACAAATTTGGCTAAGTCCGAAAATTGTTATCAGGTTCCATTTTGGAGCCCCTGGAATTAAGCTACCTCTTGCCATCTAAGGCAATGCATCTTGTCTTAACTCTACCTTTCCATGAGCACTTCCCAGCCATGTCCTTGCCTTTAACCAAATCTCTCTTATACGCAATTATCCTTGCCCGTTTTGTGGCCAAGTCAACAATCTATTTTGGCAGGCTTAAAATGTTCCAACTTTGGCAGTTGTTTCTTAAGCATCCACAACTGTTATTGATGACCTCAATACATAGATCTCATCTATGCAACACCCTCTACAACTTCCACGTCTTGCATGTCCAATACCACCTTTACAATTCTTGTTTTCACTTGATCTTCTCCCCTATCCACTATCTCAGCACTAGATCACTTCCTCCTGTTTTACCTCTTGTTTTTATTCTAATCCAATTTTAAATCTTCACAAAACCAAGAGTGGAAATGATAGCTATATTATGTAGCCACTCTCTACCCTTGAGATCACTTCTCCCAAAATATTTTATTTGCCAAAAATCCTATTTAAGATTCTTTTATACAAAACTATTCCTAGTTTTATCAAATCTTTTCAAACCTTTGAAATAGGAAAGGTGGATGGTGTTTTGCATCATCTCATTTCCTTCAACCCAAAAATACTTTTATAGAAGTATTTATTCTATTATTTCTTTTTAACAAAATGCATGTTATGGTATTTGTACCATTTCTTTCCATCTTTTTTTTCCATACTCAATTTTTAAATATACCTTGCTAAATAAGGTGGGAAGAGCATTTTAAAATTCTATGAACTACCTAGCTTATCTCAAACTTTTAAAAACTAACCTCTTTTCCAAGAGCCATATGCATAGGTAGTGATCCAAATCAAATCCTTAGGTTCAAGATCAAGTGATAAGTCTTGGGAATCCTTTGTACCTCTCCTACACCATCATCACCTCACTTACTTAGTATGATCTAAATAGATGATCAATTGATCATTCCTTACCATTACCAACTAATCAACTTGTTTTTGGTCATCATCTCGTTCATCTATCCATCACCTAGACTCCACCTTGATTGATCTACTCTACACATGTACTTTTGTCTTTCCATCAATGCTTGACAATTGAGAGAGAGAGAGAGAGAGTGGCCGGCCATGCCATGCCATGCCATGCCATGCCATCTCTCCATGCACTACCTCTCCCTCCTCTCTTAGTCATACCTTGGGAAGCCACACCCATGCATCCCTACCCCTCCAACCTCGCAACCCTAGGTGAGCCCTATACCCCTCCACCATCATGGCTCTCCTTCTCCTTCCCAATGCCATTAAGTGGCATAGACCTTGACCCAAACGTCCTAGACCTACACCCCCGCAACCTTACCCGTGTCTAGCCTCTCTCCCATGATTCCCGGAATCCCTGGGTGCCTTCCCCCCCGAGCCCCAATGCTCCCCATCATCCCACCCGACCATGCCAACCGGTTGGTCACCACAATCGTGGTCAGCACGGCAGCGAGCACCCCAGCCAGCGAGGCTGCGCCATGAAGTCTCTCTGTCTCCCCACTGTCCAATGGGCATGGTCCCGAGGGAAGGTCTTCTCTCCCTACTGGCTCGGACGAGCTCGCCACCTCGGTGATCACCCCGTCAGAGCGTGCTCTCGCGTTCCCAGATCTGTAGACATCCCTTGGACACGAAAATCCCTAGCCCGCAATGGCATAGTGCCATGACAACAACGCAACCACGTAAAGTCACCCTCCTTCACCCACGACCGAGAACACTCCATCGAACACCTTGGTACACGCGCAGAGATCACCTCGTTTCGGGAGACTCAGCACGCGTATCTCCGGGATTTTAGCTGCACTAGATTCACCACTGGATGCCGTGCAGGGTACTACAACCCAACTGCTCGATCATGATCAACCTCGTGCGCCCACGACCGCGTGCACTACGCTCACCATACACCGACGTTTGACTATAAAAGGGCGTCCTCCGCTCACCCCTTTCACTCCACACCACTCCTCACACTCTTACGCATCTCTCTGAAACGTTGGAGACGAAGCCCTGCATCGTCCTCTCCCTCTGCCGGAGGAGAAACCGAGCCAGAGCTCCCCTCGGGTTTCCGTCCGGGAAGATGGACGACGAGCCGTCCTCATCGCTCCCCACTCTCCTTCTCCCTCCCTCTCTTCCTTAACCTGCTCACCTTATTCAGCAGCCCTAAAGTCACCCTTTTTCGCTGACCAGGTCCGCCGGAAGCGGCCACCGTCGTCGCCGGCCCGAGGGAGATGCCGGGAAGGAAACCGGCCAGACCTGCGTCGGGAAGCCGCTGCAGGAGGTCCGGGCGCACCTGGACGCGCCCCTGGGCGGCCTCGGCGCGCCACCACCCTGCCCAGCTCCGCCGCCGAGCACCGCCGCGCTCAGGTGAGCCTCCGCCCCGCCCCTGCCTTTTTTTTTTTTCTTCTTCTTCTGTCCGCCCGCGCGCGTGATCGCGAGGAGGGAGACGCGCCCGAGCGCTGCATGGCCACTTAGCCACGTCAGCCATGCAGGCCTGGCCCACCCGGGGCCCTTTTCTTTTTCTTTTCTTTTTTCTTCCATTCCCCAACCGGTATCGCTGCTGGGCCGGCCCACTTTTCAAATTCCGCGCAGCCCAGTCAGCTTCCCGCCCACTTTAATTTTTGAAATTTGCTGTTAAAATTGGATAGAAACCAGTAACACTATTTTGTGAATATCTAGAGATCTACTAATCCGAATCGAGTGAAACCAATTGCATTAGTTCAAAAATATAAATACCCTTCCAATGCCACTGACCTTGTATTTTTATGATTTTTGTACAATTTTTAATGAATTAAACATGATCACTGTTTTCTGATTAGTATTTCAAATTCCTAAAATTGTAGGATTAATATTTTTGAATGAATCCAATTGTGCTAATCTTGTTTTGTTACTGTCCATTTTGGAAAAATACTAATAGTCTCTGTTTATGAAAATATGTCTCTGTGTACAAGTGTGTGTGTGTCACATGCAATTTTAGAATTAAAAATCTTTTTGAATTATTCAAAACCCTTGCCATCATTTTGTTTTAAAAATAGCCAACCTATATTTTATTCTTTCCAAACAAAACCTTCCAATATTAAACCAAGTTCTATTGTTTGGCTTAAGATTTTCAAATGGTGCGGTATAATGGTTACTTCCTATTTTTGGGTAGTGTTATGCAAGCCAAATAGGATAGGAAAATGATTTCCTACTTTTCCAAAAAGGTTTGAAAATAAAATATGAATGTTTTTGATACCAAACCGAGTGCACCTGCCTTCTTTGTGGTGTTATCTACCAAGGGATATTGACTTATGCCTTGGTGATAGTCAAGAGAGGCAATTGGTAATTTGTTAGGCCCTCATGTTTTTATTTCGTGAAATAAATTGTTTTTGTTAAGTTGTTTTGAAATAACCGTGAGTCCTTAGTATGATATCCCCTAGTAGAGTGGTTAGCTATTGCTTGTTGATTGTTGAATGTTGCATGCTTGCTATGATTGGTGCAGTGTGATTGATTGTGTTCCTTTTATATTTTCCGACAATAGATGCGCACGATTCCGGAGAAGAAGAAGAAGTGGTTCGGACAAGGATTTTATTTATATGGACGGGATTCTTATATTGATGAAGTTGAAGAAGTCCAGGGACAAATAAGCCAAGGCAAGCCATCTCTTGATCTCTGAGTATTGAATCACATGTTGTGGTTACTTTGTTATTATTATTGTCTCTCGATCTATCTTGTGTGATTCCTACTTTTGTTGTTGGAGCATGCTTACCGTGAGCATGTTTACTCTCTTTGGCACCTCGCCGACAAACCCCTTTTTTGTAAATGGTGGTTGTCAACACCATGATCTTGGTGTACCCTCTTAATGTGATGGGTATGCCCACTTATCTTGTGTGTGTCGACCTCTTGACACCCTTCTTGAAACCCTTGTTGATGTTCTGCATACTTACTCTCGAGTATGTTGAACCCCTTGTTGATCTTATGCATGCACACCCTGAGCATGTATGCCCCCTTGACCATCTATATTATCATCTTCTTAGCGGTATGATGATTAACATCATGACCCTTGTTGAATCATCCTACTTATGTTGTCCCTATGCATGCTTATTCTAAGTATGTATGCTCTCCTTGACACCTCAATTATCATCTCCTTAGTGGTATGATGGCTAGCATCGTGCCATCAATGTATCTTAGCTCTTACATAAAAATTTTAGGTTGGGAACCCCTCAAGGTTTACCTTGTTGTAAATGTTTATGAAAACCTTGGGTGAGATAACCTTACCCAAGTGTATGGTTTATGAAGGAAAAAAAGATCTTGTCAAAGATGATTGAGAAAAGGAATGTGTGTGTGACTTGGGTTTTGAGAAAAACGACACATGGTTCTTTGTATTCGCCCGGAACAACTAAACAAGCGCAACCATAGCTACTCCAACGTGGGCACGGGGCTTAACTTGACGTTTGTTCTTCTTAGCATGAGGCACCGCACAACTATACAAGGGTACGGTTACCCCCGAGTCCGGGTTGTCATGGTTGGGACAATAGTATAACGGGAGGCCTTCGGGGCTGACCCGTCCGGAAGACACTATGGGTCTCCTGGCTTGGCGGTGGAGCCACGCTCTAGAGGAGGTGAGCTGCCACGGTGCCGGGGAGGTACATACTCCATAGGGTAGGACCTCGTGTTAAGTCGAATGGGCGAAAGGTTATGTCCGGGTATCCGTCGTGGCATATGTCGTTATGCGGGGATGATGCCCACACGATAGGTATCCGGATAGTTGTGGTGAAAGTGTGCAAACTCTGCAGAGTCAAAACTATTCGAATAGCCGCGTCCGCGGTCATGGACGGTTGGGATGGCCGTTACGTGAGCTGTGTCGAGTTTTGGTTTTGAAAATGTTTTCCAAAGGAAATGTGTGTTGGAAGTACCGGAAGGGTACGGGAAAGATGGTGTGTCGACCATGTGGAGATGGTCGAGGAAAATGAAACAAAAGAGGGTGACCCTTCCTAGTGTTTCATGTAGAGGAACTCTGCTTTAACAAAGATATAGAGATGTCATAGGACTTTCTTAGTGTCCCCATCACTCGAGATGTCGGGATGCTATATCCACAAGAGAAACTATTTCTCTTCCACATGCTATATCCACAAGAGAAACTGATTCTCTTTCACATGCTATATCCACCAGAGAAACTATTCTTCCTCTCTTGTCTTCGTTAGTTAGAATTGTTATCACCTTCTTGATGGTTTGCGAGTACAATTGAAATGTACTCACGGCTTTGTCCCTGGCTATTTACTTGGCCAGACACTGGAGGACTTCGACGGATGAAGAAGGAGTTGACGACGTCTATGCGAGCTAGGAACGTCTTCCCGGTCGATTGCTCCGTAGGGTTATGGCGGATGACTTGGGTACTGCTGCTGTCTGAAGTGATGATGCTACTCCGATGTTTAGTTAGGCCCTTCGAGGCTATTATGTAATTATCGGTCATGTGACCATGTTGTAATTTTCTTATTCCGCTTTGTAATTGGATGGTGTAATTTGATATCAGTTCGGTTATGTGTTCACGGCGCACTGATCATGGGATCGTGAACTGTATACATAATAGGGAATTTCGGACCGTTAGTCCGGGGTCCCCACACCGTCGTCCCGGCCTTTCTTGCCCATCGCTGCGCGGCCGTGTTCGACGCCGCAAATTGGGATAAATTATGATAAATTTGTATTTTTCAATTTCCAATTGGGATAAAATTGTTCGAACTACTACCTCCGTCTCAAAAAAATCTTCTCCACGTTCTTGATGTGTCCATGTACATCAGTATGTATGATTTGAATTCTATCCCAACTTGATTGGGAAGATATTGATATGTATTTGATCCGGAGGCTGGTACATGCTTTCACTTTTGGGATCCCTTCACTTTTATAAAATGTTCATGCATGCTAAAATTATCGTGCGCATTACTTACCACAAATAGGAAATTGTACACCAAAATACGAGTGCTTAGAGCCACAACAAAATACGAGTGGTTAGAGCCATCTACTGAATAACAATTCTATACTAAATCGTCTACCGGAACCACATAACTCGCTAGGACAGGGATGACACCTAATAAAACTGCACGGATGAATCTACTTTTCTCCTCTCCCATCACTTTAAGTTCATGTTCTAGATTTTCTACCACTTGATCAAATACGGCAAGATCTGTCTCAACTCTCAACTTCTCCTTGCGAATAAGCTCTGAATTCTTCTTTTCTTCCTCCACAATACGCTTCAGCTCGAATATCATCAGGTTTTTACGGGCCAATTCATCACCTAAATTGGCCACCTTCTCCTCCAAATCCATCCTCCGGCTACACCACTCGGGTGGATTCATCTTGGTATGCAATGTACCATGGATCATCGGCTTGCTCGGCTAACTCGTAACAATAATGGAAAAAAGAACAACTGAAATCACTCCAACAGGCCATGGCGGAACTTCAAATTCAACGGTAGTACGAGAGCTGAAGCTAGATACCGCACTTCCGACGAGGTAGGAGAAGTAGAACGTGGCCACGACATGATCGAATCGCCACCCTCGCCGGTGTACCCGCTACGACCGAGACATTGAGGACTATTTCGTACCCGCAAACTCCAATAAATTACGGGAACCGAATCGATTAGGGGGCGGGGGAGGCGAGAAGCGGAGGTCTTACCAAGCTATACCAATTGGTGCGCGGAACAAATCCCGGTCGTCGTGGGCGGCGGATCTGCTTGCGGCGGACTTTCCTGCGGTGGGTACAATGCGTGCGGACGAAAGAAGTGTTGGAGCCGTGGTTGACGTGCAGCACCGCAGTTCGTCCGACGCCGCCGGGGGACAGAGCCGGCAGCGCGACGAGGCGCCGGCGATGGCTGCTCCGTCCGACGGTGGGGAATGAGCTACCAGCGGTTATCCGGTCTAGCTTAAGAATAATTAATTAGCGAACTTGTTGCTTCTCTCTATGATATTCTCTAAAGACATATATCAGAGCGGCAATATGTGAGTTTTCCTGAAAAATAGACGACCCCACTGGTCATTGGCTGTGGAGGCCCCACAGAGCGGCAATATATGATTTTCTCTAAATAAATAGACGACCCCACTGGTCATTGGCTGCGCAGGCCCCACAGAGCGGCAATATATGATTTTTTCTCTCTAAATAAATAGACGACCCCACTGGTCATTGGCTGCGGCAGCCCCACAGAGCGGCAATATGTGTCTTTTCCTGAAAAATAGACGACCCCACTGGTCATTGGCTGCGGAGGCCCCACAGAGCGGCAATATATGATTTTCTCTAAATAAATAGACGACCCCACTGGTCATTGGCTGCGGCAGCCCCACAGAGCGGCAATATATGTGAGTTTTCCTGAAAAATAGACGACCCCACTCGGTCATTGGCTCGTGGAGGCACCACGGAGCGGCAATATATGAGTTTTCCTGAAAAATATACGACCCCACTGGTCATTGGCTGCGGCAGCCCTATAGAGCGGCCCCATTTGTCATTGGCAGCACCGCGTATAAAATCATAAAATAAAACGGCCCACACGTCAGCGATAGATGGATGGCTGCTCCGACATGTCTCCTGACCCTACCCGTCAGGGAGGAGCTGCCCCTGTGCGGCCCCACCCGGTCAGACTAACGGTCAAGGCCTCTGACCCGACGGCTACCGGCCGTTCCAGCACTTGTGCGTGTTTCAAACTAGAGGAGGGGAAAACTGAGGAAAAACTAAGGGACTGGGGAAAACTGAGTACAACTAACGAACCAGGGGCACGAAAATAGAAATCCCTTACTTTTATGTTGAGTCAGTTCACCTATCTCTCTCCACCTCAAGAAGCAAACACTTGTGTGAACTGTGCATTGATTCCTACATACTTGCATATTGCATTTGTTATATTACTCTATGTTGACAATTATCCATGAGATATACATGTTATAAGTTGAAAGCAACCGCTGAAACTTAATCTTCCTTTGTGTTGCTTCAATACCTTTACTTTGATTTATTGCTTTATGAGTTAACTCTTATGCAAGACTTATTGATGCCTGTCTTGAAGTACTATTCATGAAAAGTCTTTGCTTTATGATTCATTTGTTTACTCATGTCATTACCATTGTTTTGATCGCTGCATTCATTACATATGTTTACAATAGTATGATCAAGGTTATGATGGCATGTCACTCCGAAATTATCTTTGTTATCGTTTACCTCGCTCGGGACGAGCAAGAACTAAGCTTGGGGATGCTGATACGTCTCCGACGTATCGATAATTTCTTATGTTCCATGCCACATTATTGATGATATCTACATGTTTTATGCATACTTTATGTCATATTTATGCATTTTTCGGCACTAACCTATTAACGAGATGCCGAAGAGCCGCTTGTTGTTTTCTCGCTGTTTTTGGTTTCGAGAAATCCTACAAAGGAAATATTCTCGGAATTGGACGAAATCAACGCCCAGGGGCCTATTTTTACACGAAGCTTCCAGAAGACCGGAGGGGAGACGAAGTGGGGCCACGAGGTGGCGACACAACAGGGCGGTGATACGTCTCCGACGTATCGATAATTTCTTATGTTCCATGCCACATTATTGATGATATCTACATGTTTTATGCACACTTTATGTCATATTCGTGCATTTTCTGGAACTAACCTATTAACAAGATGCCGAAGAGCCAGTTGCTGTTTTCTGCCGTTTTTGGTTTCAGAAATCCTAGTAACGAAATATTCTCGGAATTGGACGAAATCAACGCCCAGGGTCCTATTTTGCCACGAAGCTTCCAGAAGACCGAAGGGGAGTCGAAGTGGGGCCACGAGGCGCCGCCACACCAGGGCGGCGCGGCCTAGGTCTTGGCCGCGCCGCCCCGCGTGTGGGGCCCTCGTGTGGCCCCCCGCGTTGCCCTTCCGCCTACTTAAAGCCTCCGTCGCGAAACCCCCGCATGCGAGAGCCACGATACGGAAAACCTTCTTGAGACGTCGCCGCCGCCAATCCCATCTCGGGGGATTCTCGGAGATCTCCTCCGGCACCCTCGCCGGAGAGGGGATTCATCTCCCGGAGGACTCTTCACCGCCATGGTCGCCTCCGGAGTGATGAGTGAGTAGTTCACCCCTGGACAATGGGTCCATAGCAGTAGCTAGATGGTTGTCTTCTCCTCATTGTGCTTCATTGTTGGATCTTGTGAGCTGCCTAACATGATCAAGATCATCTATCTGTAATACTATATGTTGTGTTTGTCGGGATCCGATGGATAGAGAATACTATGCTATGTTAATTATCAAGTTATTACCTATGTGTTGTTTATGATCTTGCATGCTCTCCGTTATTAGTAGAGGCTCTGGCCAAGTTTTTGCTCTTAACTCCAAGAGGGAGTATTTATGCTCGATAGTGGGTTCATGTCTCCGTGAATCTGGGGAGTGACAGAAACCTCTAAGGTTATGGATGTACTTGTTGCCACTAGGGATAAAACATTGATGCTATGTCTAAGGATGTAGTTATTGATTACATTACGCACCATACTTAATGCAATTGTCTGTTGTTTTGCAACTTAATACCGGAAGGGGTTCGGACGATAACCTCGAAGGTGGACTTTTTAGGCATAGATGCATGCTTGGATAGCGGTCTATGTACTTTGTCGTAATGCCCAATTAAATCTCACTATATTTATCATGTCATGTATGTGCATTGTTATGCCCTCTCTATTTGTCAATTGCCCGACTGTAATTTGTTCACCCAACATGCTTTTATCTTATGGGAGAGACACCTCTAGTGAACTGTGGACCCCGCTCCTATTCTTTACATCGCATACAATCTACTGCAATACTTGTTTTACTGTTTTCTTGCAAACAATCATCTTCCACACAATACGGTTAATCCTTTGTTACAAGCAAGCCGGTGAGATTGACAACCTCACTCGTTTCGTTGGGGCAAAGTACTTTGGTTGTGTTGTGCAGGTTCCACGTTGGCGCCGGAATCTCCGGTGTTGCGCCGCACTACATCCCGCCGCCATCAACCTTCAACGTGCTTCTTGACTCCTACTGGTTCGATTAAACCTTGGTTTCTTACCGAGGGAAACTTGCCGCTGTGCGCATCACACCTTCCTCTTGGGGTTCCCAACGGACGTGTCAACTACACGCATCAAGCAAATTTCTGGCGCCGTTGCCGGGGAGATCAAGACACGCTGCAAGGGGAGTCTCCACTTCCCAATCTCTTTACTTTGTTTTTGTCTTGCTTTATTTTATTTACTACTTTGTTTGCTGCATTATATCAAAACACAAAAAAATTAGTTGCTAGCTTTACTTTATTTGCTATCTTGTTCGTTATATCAAAAACACAAAAAAAATTAGTTTACTTGCATTTATTTTATCTAGTTTGCTTTATTTACTACTGCTAAAATGGCCACCCCTGAAAATACTAAGTTGTGTGACTTCACAACCACAAATAATAATGATTTCTTATGCACACCTATTGCTCCACCTGCTACTACAGCAGAATTCTTTGAAATTAAACCCGCTTTACTCGAATCTTGTTATGCGAGAGCAATTTTCCAGTGTTAGTTCCGATGATGCTGCTGCCCATCTCAATAACTTTGTTGAACTATGTGAAATGCAAAAGTATAAGGATGTAGATGGTGACATTATAAAATTAAAATTGTTTCCTTTCTCATTAAGAGGAAGAGCTAAAGATTGGTTGCTATCTCTCGCCTAAGAATAGTATTGATTCATGGACTAAATGCAAGGATGCTTTTATTGGTAGATATTATCCCCCTGCTAAAATTATATCTTTGAGGAGTAGCATAATGAATTTTAAACAATTGGATAATGAACATGTTGCTCAAGCTTGGGAAAGAATGAAATCTTTGGTTAAAAATTGCCCAACCCATGGATCGACTACTTGGATGATCATCCAAACCTTCTATGCAGGACTAAATTTTTCTTCGCGGAATTTATTCGATTCAGCTGCTGGAGGTACCTTTATGTCCATCACCTTGGGGGCGACTACAAAGCTCCTTGATAATATGATGATTAATTACTCTGAATGGCACACGGAAAGAGCTCCACAAGGTAAGAAGGTAAATTCTGTTGAAGAATCCTCTTCCTTGAATGATAAGATTGATGATATTATGTCTATGCTTGTGAATGGTAGGACTAATGTTGATCCTAATAATGTTCCGTTAGCTTCATTGGTTGCTCAAAATTCTAGGCCATATCCTGCTAATGGTAACTCTTATGGTAGATATGTTTCACCTAATGAGGAAAAGATGTTAGAAATTGAAAGATCCACCAAGATCTTCATGCAATCACAATATGAGCAAAATAAATTGTTTACTAAAACTATGAATGAACAATCTACCTTGTTGAAGAATATAGGAAATCAACTTGAAAATCTGAATATGGAGATTTCTGGGTTGCAAACTAAACTTGCAAATGCTGAAAACCGAATCTCATACATGTCCGCGTCACAATCTTCTTTAATTAATAAAATGGCTGCTAAACCTGAGGATATTGAAAATAAAATTGTTACTACAGCAAATGTCATCCAAGTTAGAATTAATGAGAATATAAGATTAATGGCTGAACTGCGTGCTAGGTGGGATAGAGAAGAAAATGAAAAACTAGCTAAAGAGAAAAATGTAGCTAAAGTTTGGACTATTACCACCACTAGCAATGCTAATGATTCACATGTTGCTGCACCTCCTACTATCAATGATAAAATAATTGGTGTTGGCAAGGTTTCTACTCCTAGTGCAAAGCGCGCAAAATTACCTGAAACTGCTAAAACTGCCTGTGATAAAACTGCTGAAAATTTTTCCAACCTTGGGGATGATGATCCCATTGCTGTAGCTCCTAATGATTTAGATTTTGATGATTGCCACATCTCTGAAGTTATAAAGTTCTTACAAAAACTTGCTAAGAGTCCCAATGCTAGCGCTGTAAACTTGGCTTTCACAAAACATATTACAAATGCTCTTATAAAAGCTAGAGAAGAGAAACTAAAACTTGAAACTTCTATTCCTAGAAAGCTAGAGGATGGTTGGGAGCCCATCATTAAAATGAGGGTCAATGATTTTGATTGTAATGCTTTATGTGATCTTGGTGCAAGTATTTCTGTTATGCCCAAGAAAGTCTATGATATGCTTGACTTGCCACCATTGAAAAACTGTTATTTGGATGTTAATCTCGCTGATAATGCTAAAAAGAAACCTTTGGGGAGAGTTGATAATATTCATATTATGGTTAACAATAACCTTGTCCCCGTTGATTTTGTTTTCTTGGATATTGAATGCAATGCATCTTGCCCCATTCTATTGGGAAGACCTTTTCTTCGAACCGTTGGTGCTACTATTGATATGAAGGAAGGTAATATTAAATATCAATTTCCTCTCAAGAAAGGTATGGAACACTTCCCTAGAAAAAGAATGAAGTTACCTTTTGATTCTATTATTAGAACAAATTATGATGTTGATGCTTCATCTCTTGATGTTACTTGATATACACTTTCGCGCCTAGCTGAAAGGCGTTAAAGAAAAGCGCTTATGGGAGACAACCCATGTTTTTACTACAGTATTTTTGTTTTATATTTGAGTCTTGGAAGTTGTTTACTACTGTAGCAACCTCTCCTTATCTTAGTTTTATGTTTTGTCGTGCCAAGTAAAGTCTTTGATAGTAAAGTTCATACTAGATTTGGATTACTGCGCAGAAACAGATTTCTTTGCTGTCACAAATCTGGGCCTAATTCTCTGTAGGTAACTCAGAAAATTAAGCCAATTTACGTGAGTGATCCTCAGATATGTACGCAACTTTCATTCAATTTGGGCATTTTTATTTGAGCAAGTCTGGTGCCTCAATAAAATCCATCTTTACGGACTATTCTGTTTTGACAGATTCTGCCTTTTATTTCGCATTGCCTCTTTTGCTATGTTGGATGAATTTCTTTGATCCATTAATGTCCAGTAGCTTTATGCAATGTCCAGAAGTGTTAAGAATGATTGTGTCACCTCTGAACATGTTAATTTTTATTGTCCACTAACCCTCTAATGAGTTGTTTCAAGTTTGGTGTGGAGGAAGTTTTCAAGGATCAAGAGAGGAGTATGATGCAATATGATCAAGGAGAGTGAAAGCTCTAAGCTTGGGGATGCCCGGTGGTTCACCCCTGCATATTTTAAGAAGACTCAAGCGTCTAAGCTTGGGGATGCCCAAGGCATCCCCTTCTTCATCGACAACATTATCAGGTTCCTCCCCTGAAACTATATTTTTATTCTGTCACATCTTATGTGCTTTGCTTGGAGCGTCGGTTTGTTTTTGTTTTTGTTTTTGTTTGAATAAAATGGATCCTAGCATTCACTGTATGGGAGAGAGACACACTCCGCTGTTGCATATGGACAAGTATGTCCTTAGGCTTTACTCATAATATTCATGGCGAAGTTTCTTCTTCGTTAAATTGTTATATGGTTGGAATTGGGAAATGCTACATGTGGTAATTGATAAAATGTCTTGGATAATTTGATACTTGGCAATTGTTGTGCTCATGTTTAAGCTCTTGCATCATATACTTTGCACCCATTAATGAAGAAACACCTAGAGCTTGCTAATTTGGTTTGCATATTTGGTTTCTCTAAAGTCTAGATAATTTCTAGTATTGAGTTTTGAACAACAAGGAAGACGGTGTAGAGTCTTATAATGTTTACAATATGTCTTTTATGTGAGTTTTGCTGCACCGTTCATCCTTGTGTTTGTTTCAAATAACCTTGCTAGCCTAAACCTTGTATCGAGAGGGAATACTTCTCATGCATCCAAAATCCTTGAGCCAACCACTATGCCATTTGTGTCCACCATACTTACCTACTATATGGTATTTCTTCGCCATTCCAAAGTAAATTGCTTGAGTGCTACCTTTAAAATTCCATCATTCGCCTTTACAATATATAGCTCATGGGACAAATAGCTTAAAAACTATTGTGGTATTGAATATGTACTTATGCACTTTATCTCTTATTAAGTTGCTTGTTGTGCGATAACCATGTTTCTGGGGACGCCATCAACTATTCTTTGTTGAATATCATGTGATTTGCTATGCATGTCCGCCTTGTCTTAAGTAAGAGAGATCTACCACCTTAATGGTTGGAGCATGCATATTGTTAGAGAAGAACATTGGGCCGCTAACTAAAGCCATGATTCATGGTGGAAGTTTCAGTTTTGGACATATATCCTCAATCTCATATGAGAATAATAATTGTTGCCACATGCTTATGCATTAAAGAGGAGTCCATTATCTGTTGTCCATGTTGTCCCGGTATGGATGTCTAAGTTGAGAGTAATCAAAAGCGAGAAATCCAAAATGCTTCTCCTTAGACCTTTGTACAGGCGGCATGGAGGTACCCCATTGTGACACTTGGTTAAAACATGTGTATTGCAATGATCCGGTAGTCCAAGCTAATTAGGACAAGGTGCGGGCACTATTAGTATACTATGCATGAGGCTTGCAACTTGTAAGATATAATTTACATAACTCATATGCTTTATTACTACCGTTGACAAAATTGTTTCATGTTTTCAAAATAAAAGCTCTAGCACAAATATAGCAATCGATGCTTTCCTCTTCGAAGGACCATTCTTTTACTTTTATGTTGAGTCAGTTCACCTATTTCTCTCCACCTCAAGAAGCAAACACTTGTGTGAACTGTGCATTGATTCCTACATACTTGCATATTGCACTTGTTATATTACTCTATGTTGACAATTATCCATGAGATATACATGTTATAAGTTGAAAGCAACCGCTGAAACTTAATCTTCCTTTGTGTTGCTTCAATACCTTTACTTTGATTTATTGCTTTATGAGTTAACTCTTATGCAAGACTTATTGATGCTTGTCTTGAAGTACTATTCATGAAAAGTCTTTGCTTTATGATTCACTTGTTTACTCATGTCATTACCATTGTTTTGATCGCTGCATTCATTACATATGTTTACAAATAGTATGATCAAGGTTATGATGGCATGTCACTTCATAAATTATCTTTGTTATCGTTTTACCTGCTGGGGACGAGCAGAACTAAGCTTGGGGATGCTGATACGTCTCCGACGTATCGATAATTTCTTATGTTCCATGCCACATTATTGATGATATCTACATGTTTTATGCACACTTTATGTCATATTCGTGCATTTTCTGGAACTAACCTATTAACAAGATGCCGAAGAGCCGATTGTTGTTTTCTCGCTGTTTTTGGTTTCAGAAATCATAGTAACGAAATATTCTCGGAATTGGACGAAATCAACGCCCGGGGTCCTATTTTTCCACGAAGCTTCCAGAAGACCGAAGGGGAGTCGAAGTGGGGCCACGAGGCGCCGCCACACTAGGGCGGCGCGGCCTAGGTCTTGGCCGCGCCAGCCTGGCGTGTGAGGCCCTCGTGTGGCCCCCCGCGTTGCCCTTCCGCCTACTTAAAGCCTCCGTCGCGAAACCCCTAGTACCGAGAGCCACGATACGGAAAACCTTACTGAGACGCCGCCGCCGCCAATCCCATCTCGGGGGATTCTGGAGATCTCCTCCGGCACCCTCGCCGGAGAGGGGATTCATCTCCCGGAGGACTCTTCACCGCCATGGTCGCCTCCGGAGTGATGAGTGAGTAGTTCACCCCTGGACTATGGGTCCATAGCAGTAGCTAGATGGTTGTCTTCTCCTCATTGTGCTTCATTGTTGGATCTTGTGAGCTGCCTAACATGATCAAGATCATCTATCTGTAATACTATATGTTGTGTTTGTCGGGATCCGATGGATAGAGAATACTATGCTATGTTAATTATCAAGTTATTACCTATGTGTTGTTTATGATCTTGCATGCTCTCCGTTATTAGTAGAGGCTCGGCCAAGTTTTTGCTCTTAACTCCAAGAGGGAGTATTTATGCTCGATAGTGGGTTCATGTCTCCGTGAATCCGGGGAGTGACAGAAACCTCTAAGGTTATGGATGTACTTGTTGCCACTAGGGATAAAACATTGATGCTATGTCTAAGGATGTAGTTATTGATTACATTACGCACCATACTTAATGCAATTGTCTCGTTGTTTTGCAACTTAATACCGGAAGGGGTTCGGACGATAACCTGAAGGTGGACTTTTTAGGCATAGATGCATGCTGGATAGCGGTCTATGTACTTTGTCGTAATGCCCAATTAAATCTCACTATATTTATCATGTCATGTATGTGCATTGTTATGCCCTCTCTATTTGTCAATTGCCCGACTGTAATTTGTTCACCCAACATGCTTTTATCTTATGGGAGAGACACCTCTAGTGAACTGTGGACCCCGCTCCTATTCTTTACATCGCATACAATCTCATCGCAATACTTGTTTTACTCGTTTTCTTGCAAACAATCATCTTCCACACAATACGGTTAATCCTTTGTTACGAGCAAGCCGGTGAGATTGACAACCTCACCGTTTCGTTGGGGCAAAGTACTTTGGTTGTGTTGTGCAGGTTCCACGTTGGCGCCGGAATCTCCGGTGTTGCGCCGCACTACATCCCGCCGCCATCAACCTTCAACGTGCTTCTTGACTCCTACTGGTTCGATTAAACCTTGGTTTCTTACTGAGGGAAACTTGCCGCTGTGCGCATCACACCTTCCTCTTGGGGTTCCCAACGGACGTGTCAACTACACGCATCAGGCGGCGCGGCCTGGGCCCTGGCCGCGTGGCCCTAGTGTGTGGGCCCCTCGTGACGCCCCTTTACCTGCCCTTCCGCCTACATATAGCCTTCGTCGCGAAACCCCCAGTACCGAGAGCCACGATACGGAAAACCTTACTGAGACGCCGCCGCCGCCAATCCCATCTCGGGGCATTCAGGAGATCGCCTCCGGCACCCTGCCGGAGAGGGGAATCATCTCCCGGAGGACTCTTCACCGCCATGGTCGCCTCCGGAGTGATGAGTGAGTAGTTCACCCCTGGACTATGGGTCCATAGCAGTAGCTAGATGGTCGTATTCTCCTCATGTGCTTCATTGTCGGATTTTGTGAGCTGCCTAACATGATCAAGATCATCTATCTGTAATGCTATATGTTGTGTTTGTCGGGATCCGATGGATAGAGAATACTATGTTATGTTGATTATCAATCTATTACCTATGTGTTGTTTATGATCTTGCATGCTCTCCGTTATTAGTAGAGGCTCGGCCAAGTTTTTACTCTTAACTCCAAGAGGGAGTATTTATGCTCGATAGTGGGTTCATGCCTCCATTAAATCCGGGACGATGACGGAAAGTTCTAAGGTTGTGGATGTGTCTGTTTCCACTAGGGATAAAACATTGATGCTATGTCCGAGGATGTAGTTATTGATTACATTACGCACCATACTTAATGCAATTGTCTCGTTGTTTGCAACTTAATACTGGAAGGGGTTCGGATGATAACCTCGAAGGTGAACTTTTTAGGCATAGATGCATGCTGGATAGCGGTCTATGTACTTTGTCGTAATGCCCAATTAAATCTCACTATACTCATCATATCATGTATGTGCATGGTCATGCCCTCTCTATTTGTCAATTGCCCGACCGTAATTTGTTCACCCAACATGCTGTTTATCTTATGGGAGAGACACCTCTAGTGAACTCGTGGACCCCGGTCCATTCTTTTACATTGAATACAATCTACTGCAATACTTGTTCTACTCGTTTTCCGCAAACAATCATCATCCACACTATACATCTAATCCTTTGTTACAGCAAGCCGGTGAGATTGACAACCTCACCGTTTCGTTGGGGCAAAGTAATTTGGTTGTGTTGTGCGGGTTCCACGTTGGCGCCGGAATCCCCGGTGTTGCGCCGCACTACATCCCGCCGCCATCAACCTTCGACGTGCTTCTTGGCTCCTCCCGGTTCGATAAACCTTGGTTTCTTTCTCGAGGGAAAACTTGCCGCTGTACGCATCACACCTTCCTCTTGGGGTTCCCAACGGACGCGTGCTCGTACGCGTATCAGAGTTGTTTGAAGCAAACACAAGTATGAACCGGTACAGACAAAACTTACATAAGAACATATTGCAAGCATTATAAGACTCTACACTCGTCTTCCTTGTTGTTCAAACACTTCACCGGAAAATATCTAGACTTTAGAGAGACCAATCATGCAAACCAAATTTCAACAAGCTCTATGGTAGTTCTTCATTAATAGGTGCAAAGTACATGATGCAAGAGCTTAAACATGATCTATTTGAGCACAACAATTGCCAAGTATCAAATTATTCTAGACAATATACCAATTACCACATGAAGCATTTTCTGTTTCCAACCAAATAACAATGAACGAAGCAGTTTCAACCTTCGCCATGAACATTAAAAGTATAGCTAAGAACACCAATGTTCATATGAAACAGCGGAGCGTGTCTCTCTCCCAAACAAAGAATGCTAGGATCCGATTTTATTCAAACAAAAACAAAAACATACAGACGCTCCAAGTAAAGCACATAAGATGTGACGGAATAAAAATATAGTTTCACTAGAGGTGACCCGATAAGTTGTCGATGAAGAAGGGGATGCCTTGGGTATCCCCAAGCTTAGATGCTTGAGTCTTCTTGAAATATGCAGGGATGAACCACGGGGGCATCCCCAAGCTTAGACTTTTCACTCTTCTTGATCATATTATATCATCCTCCTCTCTTGACCCTTGAAAACTTCCTCCACACCAAACTCAAAACAAACTCATTAGAGGGTTAGTGCATAATAAAAAATTCACATATTCAGAGGTGACATAATCATTCTTAACACTTCTAGACATTGCACAAAGCTACTGAAAGTTAATAGAACAAACAAATCCATTCAACATAGCAAAAGAGGCAATGCGAAATAAATGGCAGAATCTGTCAAAACAGAACAGTCCGTAAAGAAGAATTTTTCTGGGGCACTTAACTTGCTCAGATGAAAAAGCTCAAATTTAATGAAAGTTGCGTACGTATCTGAGGATCACGCACGTAAATTGGCAGATTTTTCTGAGTTACCTACAGACGGGGCTGCTCAATTTTGTGACAGTAAGAAATCTGTTTCTGCGCAGTAATCCAAATCTAGTATCAACCTTACTATCAAAGACTTTACTTGGCACAACAATGCAATAAAATAAAGATAAGGAGAGTTTGCTACAGTAGTAACAACTTCCAAGGCACAACAAAAATAAAAACATTGGTTATCTCACAAGAAGTGTTTTCTTTATAGCCATTAAGATGGGCTCAGTGATTTTAATGATGCACTCGCAAGAAATAAGAGTTGAAGCAAGGGAGAGCATCAAAAAGCAAGTTCAAAACTCATTTAAGTATAACCCACTTCCTATGAAAAGGAATCTTGTAAATAAACAAGTCATGTAAGCATAATGTGACAAGCATAGAAAGGCAACACAAGCGCAACTTCAAAATTCTCAACATAAAGAGGGGAAACTTAATATTATTAAGATGCATATAACCATGTTTCCCTCTCTCATAATAACTTTCAGTAGCATCATGAACAAACTCAACAATATAACTATCACATGAAACATTCTTATCATGAGCTACATGCATAAATTATTACTCTCCACATAAGCATAGTCATTACTATTAATTGTAGTGGGAGCAAATTCAATAAGATAGCTATCATTATTATTCTCGTCACCATAATCATCATATATAGGAGGCATATTGTAATCATAATTAATTTTCTCCTCAATAGTAGGTGGACTGAAAATATGATAGTCATCATTGTAATCATCATATATAGGAGGTAAAGTTTCATCAAAGTAAATTTTATCCTCCATGCTTGGGGGACTAAAAATATCATGCTCATCAAAACCAGCTTCCCCAAGCTTAGAATTTTCCATAGCATTAGCAACAATGGTGTTCAAAGCATTCATACTAATAACATTGCCATTAGCATGCATATAAAGTTCCATAGGTTTTTTAATTTTCTCTTCAAACACCTCATGTCCTAACTCAAGATAAATACTATAAAGATCTCTAATATTTTTGTTGTTTTCCATTAAGCCTAACTAGTGAAAATAAAAACAAGAAACAAAAAGATATAATTGCAGAATCTAAAGGAGATACCTTCGAGCACTCACACACCGGCAACAGTGCTAGGAAATAGCTTAGTAGTCGGAGGATGTGAATACCTTTTACCTTACCTCCCCGACAACGGCGCCAGAAAATAGCTTGATGTCTACGCACGCTTCTATTCCTGTAGACAGTGTTGGGCCTCCAAGAGCAGAGGTTTGTAGAACAGCAGCAAGTTTCCCTTAAGTGAATCACCCAAGGTTTATCGAACTCAGGGAGGCAGAGGACAAATATATCCCTCTCAAGCAACCCTGCAATTACGATACAAGAAGTCTCTTGTGTCCCCAACACACCTAATACACTTGTCAGATGTATAGGTGCACTAGTTTGGCGAAGAGATAGTAAAATGCAAGTGATATGGATGGATATGAGTGGTAATAGCAGTCTGAAATAAAGATGGCAGTGAGTAAACATGCAGTAGAATAGTAAATAAATGGTGATTCGATGCTTGGAAACAAGGCCTAGGGATCATACTTTCACTAGTGGACACTCTCAACAATGATCACATAAATAAATAAGTTCTTTTATCTTATGCTACTTTCAAAGACTCTATTGTTGGATAACAAACACCATTCATTGTGTAGGGCTACGAGAGCTCCCTCAAGCCGGAGTAAACAAGCTCCACAACGTCATAAAGGAATCACACAAGATGCAAACACTGTCACTGTCACACCATAGAGAGTAATTCCGGAGTTCATATAAAGTAACTCTAGAGTGCATAGTAATAGTTAACTTCACAATCTGCAAGAGATCACGATCATAACCTACGCCAAGTACTACATGATGCACACACTGTCCACATTACATCATGAAGGAGGAATAGACTACTTTAATAACATCACTAGAGTAGCACATAGATTAATAGTGATACAAAGCTCATGATATGGATCTCAATCATGTAAGGCAGCTCATGAGATCATTGTATTGAGGTACATGAGAGAGATTAACCACATAGCTACCGGTAAAGCCCTTAGCCTCGGGGGAGAACTACTCCCTCCTCATCATAGGAGACAGCAATGGCGATGAAGATGGCGGTGGTGTCGATGGAGATGCCTTCCGGGGGCACTTCCCCGTCCCGGCGGCGTGCCGGAACAGAGACTTCTGTCCCCCGAACTTGGCTTCGCGATGGCGGCGGCTGCGTAACTTTTCTCGTATCGTGGCTTATCTTTTTAGAGTTTTCGAGGCGGAGAGAATATATAGGCGGAAGGGCTGTGATAACCCACAAGTATAGGGGATCGCAACAGTCTTCGACGGAAGTAAAACCCAAATTTATTGATTCGACACAAGGGGAGGTAAAGAATACTTATAAGCCTTAACAACTAAGTTGTCAATTCAGATGCACCTGGAAAAGCACTAGTAACAGGGGTGATGTGAAAGTAGCAGTAATATGGGAGTAATAGTAACAGTAACACAGCAGCAGTAATAGTAACACAGAGGTAATGGCACCAGAAAATAGTTGATACTACTTCCAATGACATGTAGAACGAGTATATGATGATGAAAGATGGACCGGGGTTCCCAGCTATCTACACTAGTGGTAACTCTCCAATAACAAGTGTTGGGTGAACAAATTACAGTTGGGCAATTGATAGGATTGAAATAGCATTAAGACAGAACATCAAGATCATTAATCATGTAGGCATGTTTTCCATATATAGTCATACGTGCTCGCAATGAGAAACTTGTACAACATATTTTGTCCTACCAGCCGGTGGCAGCCGGGCCTCTAGGGAATCTACTGGAAATTAAGGCACTCCTTTTAATAGAGCACCGGAGCAAAGCATTAACACTCCGTGAAAACATGTGATCCTCATATCTAAGCCTTCCCCTCCAGTTGTCCCAATTTCTGTCACTTTGGGGCCTTTGGTTCCGGACATAGACATGTGCATACAACTTGTAGATACAATCTAAGCAATAAGTATAGAGCTTAAATCTAAGATCATAACACTCGGGCCCAAGTGACAAGCATTAAACACAACAAGATTGCAACAACAATAACTTCATAAACTTTGTAGATAGACAATCATAATGTAACAATCCATCGGATCCCAACAAACACAACACCGATTACATCAGATGAATCTCAATCATGTAAGGCAGCTCATGAGATCATTGTATTGAAGTAAATGGGGGAGAGAATACCAACTAGCTACAGCTAGAACCCGTAGTCCATGGGGGAACTACTCACGGAGCATGATGGAGGCGGTGGCGTTGATGGAGATGGCTTCCGGGGCACTTCCCCGTCCCGGCAGGTGCCGGAACAGAGACTTCGTCCCCCGAAACGGAGTTTCGCGATGGTGGCGGTGCCCCTGGAGTCTTTCTGGAGTTTCGTCGATTGGTATCGCGTTTTTAGGTCTCCAGGGCTTAAATAGGCGAAGAGTCGGAGTCGGAGGGGCCACAGGGCCTCCTCACACTAGGGCGGCGCGCCCCCCTCCTGGGCCGCGCCGACCACACGTGTGGGGCCCCTGAGGCTCCCCTCCGGTCCCCTTTGACTTTCCGGAAGGTTCGGGAAAAATAAGATGTTGGGTCTTCGTTTCGTCGAATTCGAGAATATTGCCCGAACAGCCTTTCGGAACCAAAAACAACGAAAACAACAGAACTGGCCCTTCGGCATCTCGTTAATAGGTTAGTTCCGTAAAATGCATAAAAACATTATAAAGTGCAAGCAAAACATGTAAGTATTGTCATAAAACAAGCATGGAACATCAGAAATTATAGGTACGTTGGAGACGTATCAGCATCCCCAAGCTTAGTTCCTGCTCGCCCTCGAGTAGGTAAACGATAAAAAGAGTAATTTCTGTAGTGACATGCTACTTACATAACCTTGATCATACTATTATAAAGCGTATGAGATGAATGCAGTGACTCAAGGCAATGATCTATAGTTGCCAACAAATAGATAACATACAGCAAAACTTTTCATGAATAGTACTTTCAATACAAGCATCAAAAGTCTCGCATAAGAGTTAACTCATAAGGCAATAAATTCAAAGTAAAGGCATTGAAGCAACACAGAGGAAGATTTAAGTTTCAGCAGTTGCTTTCAACTTTCAACATGCATATCTCATGGATAATTGTCAACACAAAGTAATATGATGAATGCAAATAAGCAAGTATGTAAGAATCAATGCACAGTTAACACAAGTGTTTGCTTCTAAGATGGAAGGAAATAGGTAAACTGACTCAACATAAAGTAAAAGAATGGCCCTTCGCAGAGGGAAGCAGGGATTAATTCATGTGCTAGAGCTTTTTAAGTTTTGAAATCATACGGAGAGCATAAAAGTAAAGTTTTGAGAGGTGTTTGTTGTTTTCAACGAATGATAGTGGGCACTCTAACTACCTCATCAACCAGACTTTCAAGAGCGGCTCCCATGAAGGACGTTATCTCTACCAGAAAGGTAGATCATCCCTCTTCTCTTTTGTTTACACATGTATTTTAGTTTTATTTATGGTTGACACTCCTCCCAACCTTTTGCTTTCACAAGCCATGGCTAACCGAATCCTCGGGTGCCTTCCAACATTCACATACCATGAAGGAGCGTCTATTAGCAAAATTAAGTTGCTTACTGATAGATCAGGGCAAAACATGTGAAGAGAATTATTAATGCAAGTTAATTAATTGGGGCTGGGAACCCCATTGCCAACTCTTTTTGCAAAATTATTGGATAAGCGGATGAAGCCACTAGTCCATTGTGAAAGTCTGTCAGGAGTAAATGACAAGATTGAAAGATAAACACCACATACTTCCTCATGAGCTATAAAACATCAACACAAATTGAGAAGCATTTTGAAGGTTTAAAGGTAGCACATGAAGTATTTACTTGGAATGGCAGGAAATACCACATAGTAGGTAGATATGGTGGACACAAATGGCATAGGTTTTGGCTCAAAGTTTTGGATGCACGAGAACCATTTCCTCTCAGTACAAGGCTTTGGGCTATCAAGGTTGTTTGAAGCAAACACAAGTATGAGCCGGTACAGCAAAACTTACATAAGAACATTTTGCAAGCATTATAAAACTCTACACTGTCTTCCTTGTTGCTCAAACACTTCTACTAGAAAATATCTAGACCTTAGAGAGACCAATCATGCAAACCAGTTTCAACAAGCTCTACGGTATTTCTCCACTAATAGGTTTAAACTACGTGATGCAAGAGCTTAATCATGATCTACTTGAGAGCTCAAAACAATTGCCAAGTATCAAATTATCCAAGACAATATGAGGCATTTTCTGTTTCCAACCAAATAGCAATAAATGCAATAGCTTCCAACTTTTATCATTGAACATTAAAAGTAAAACGAAGAACACAAGTGTTCATATGAAAAAGCGGAGCGTGTATCTCTCCCACACAAGGATTGCTAGGATCCGAATTTATTCAAACATAAACAAAAATAAAAACACACAGACGCTCCAAGTAAAGCACATAAGATGTGACCGAATAAAAATATAGTTTCAATAGAAGAAACCTGATAAGTTGATGAAGAAGGGGATGCCTTGGGCATCCCCAAGCATAGACGCTTCAGTCTTCTTGAAATATGCAGGGATGAACCACGGGGGCATCCCCAAGCTTAGACTTTTCACTCTTCTTGATCATATATCATCCTCCTCTCTTGACCCTTGAAAACTTCCTTCACACCAAACTTCTCATAAACTTCATTAGAGGGGTTAGTACTCAAAAAACTTTAATCCACCTTGGCCTGTAGTGACACATTGCAAGTACTCAATAAAACATTAGCTACAGCTCTCCACGTCTAGAAAACCTTGCTTAAAGTCCACAAGAGACAATGCAAAAAAACAGAGACAGAATCTATCAAAACAGAACCGCCAGTAAACACGAATTTTTAAGAGGTACTTCCGTTGCTCAAATCAGAAAACTCAAAACTAATGAAAGTTGCGTACATATCTGAGGATCACTCACGTAAATTGGCAGATTTTTCTGAGTTACCTACAGAGAATCATACCCAGATTCGTGATAGCAAGAAATCTGTTTCTGCGCAGTAATCCAAATCTAGCATCACCCTTCTATTAGAGACTTCACTTGGCACAACATTGCGATAAAATAAAGATAAGGAGAGGTTGCTACAGTAGTAACAACTTCCAAAATACAACAAAACAGTAGCAAAATAAACAAATGGGTTATCTCCCAAGAAGTGCTTTCTTTATAGCCATTAAGATGGGCTCAGCAGTTTTAATGTTGCACTCGCAAGAAATAACAGTTGAAGCAAAAGAGAGCATCAAGAAGCAAATTCGAAACACATTTAAGTCTAACCCACTTCCTATGCATAGGAATCTTGTACACAAATAAATTCATGAAGAACAAAGTGACAAGCATAAGAAGATAAAACAAGAGTAACTTCAAAATTTTCAGCATATAGAGAGGTGTTTTAGTACCATGCAAGTTTCTACAATAATATTTTCCTCTCTCATAATAATTTTCAGTAACTTCATGAACAAACTCAACAACATAACTATCACATACAGCATGTTTCTCATGATCCATAAACATATAATTTTTATCAAGCTAAAAAATAATAGGATTAAAACTTTCAAACCTACTTTTATCAATAATGTAACAAGATGATTGATCAATCTCAAAAGATATGGGACTCATAGATAAAGTCAGAAACTCTCCAATCCCATTTTCATTAGTAGTACAATTAAATTTATCAAGTAACATAGGACCATCATCTAGAGATTTATCATAAACATTTGCAAAGCAAAACTCTTTAGTACCATGCATTTCGACATCAGGAACAAACAAAGCATTATCATAAAATTTATCAAAGTAGCATGGATTATCATAGATAACAGGAGCATAATTATTCTCACAAGTTTTACTCATAGGGAATATTTCAAGAGAATCCACAGGAACATAACATTCATCCGCCTTTGGTAAGCATGGAGGACAATCAAATAGTGTAAGAGATAAAGAGTTACTCTCATTAGAAAGTTGGCATGGGTAGCTAATCCATTCTTCCTCCTTTTGTTCATCACTCTCCTCTTCTTTTTCATCCAATGAGCTTTCGAGTTCATCAATTTCCTCCTCTTTTTCATCCAATGAGCTTTCGGAGTTCATCAATTTTTTCTTCCACTGGTTCCTGCAAATTGTGAGTGCATTCTTGTGCATTAATGAGTCTCTCTTTATAATCAATGATATAGGGCTTATCACTGTAGCTTTCTATGCAAAAATTAAGGATAGAAGAGACATAATCTTTAAGGTCCTTACAAACAGCACAAGTTTCATAATTTCTAGCAATGAAGGATTCGATCTCAGATGCTCCCATAAACAAAACAAATTGTTCTACTTCTTCGAACCCAAAATGAATATAGCTATTCCAATTATAGTTCTTAATTAAAACTTCCTCACTAAAGCCACATTGAAATTTAAGATGTTTAGTATCCTGTTTAGAGCAACGAGTTTATATCATGGCGTTTAAGCAAGATTTTAGCAATTGTATTCAATTTTTCTATCACAGCACTCATAACTTTTCCCGTTCTTGATTCTCTATAATTATTATATAATTCTATAAGCTCCAAATAGGTTATAGGTTCTCCCATAATAGCAGTTTTTAATTTTTAGGTTTTTCAAATTTTTATGGATTTTTGGGTATATAGGGAAAATAAAACAAGACAAAAAGAAACTAAGCAAAATAATACTAGACAGAAATAAACTAAGCACAAATAAACTAGACAAAAGTAAACTAAGCAAAACAAAATAAAATAAAACAAAAAAGAGAGAGAGGTAGAGTGTACTCCCCAGGTGAACTTATGAGTAGAGCTATGCCTCCCCGGCAACGAGCGCTTAGAAAATAGTCTTGATAACCCACAAGTATAGGGGATCGCAACAGTCTTCGAGGGAAGTAAAACCCAAATTTATTGATTCGACACAAGGGGAGGTAAAGAATATTTATAAGCCTTAACAACTGAGTTGTCAATTCAGCTGCACCTGGAAAAGCACTAGTAACAGGGGTGATGTGAAAGTAGCAGTAATATGGGAGTAATAGTAACAGTAACACATCAGCAGTAATAGTAACACAGAGGTAATGGCACCAGAAAATAGTTGATACTACTTCCAATGACATGTAGAACGAGTATATGATGATGAAAGATGGACCGGGGTTCCCAGCTATCTACACTAGTGGTAACTCTCCAATAACAAGTGTTGGATGAACAAATTACAGTTGGGCAATTGATAGGATTGAAATAGCATTAAGACAGAACATCAAGATCATTAATCATGTAGGCATGTTTTCCATATATAGTCATACGTGCTCGCAATGAGAAACTTGTACAACATCTTTTGCCCTACCAGCCGGTGGCAGCCGGGCCTCTAGGGAATCTACTGGAAATTAAGGCACTCTTTTTAATAGAGCACCGGAGCAAAGCATTAACACTCCGTGAAAACATGTGATCCTCGTATCTAAGCCTTCCCCTCCAGTTGTCCCAATTTCTGTCACTTTGGGGCCTTTGGTTCCGGACGTAGACATGTGCATACAACTTGTAGATACAATCTAAGCAATAAGTATAGAGCTTAAATCTAAGATCATGCCACTCGGGCCCTAGTGACAAGCATTAAACACAACAAGATTGCAGCAACAATAACTTCATAAACTTTGTAGATAGACAATCATAATGTAACAATCCATCGGATCCCAACAAACACAACACAGATTACATCAGATGAATCTCAATCATGTAAGGCAGCTCATGAGATCATTGTATTGAAGTACATGGGGGAGAGAATACCAACTAGCTAAAGCTAGAACCCGTAGTCCATGGGGGAACTACTCACGGAGCATGATGGAGGCGGTGGCGTTGATGGAGATGGCTTCCGGGGCACTTCCCCGTCCCGGCAGGGTGCCGGAATAGAGACTTATGTCCCCCGAAACGGAGTTTCGCGATGGTGGCGGCGCCCACGGAGTCTTTCTGGAGTTTCGTCAATTGGTATCGCGTTTTTAGGTCTCCAGGGCTTAAATAGGCGAAGAGTCGGAGTCGGAGGGGCCACGGGGCATCCTCACACTAGGGCGGCGCGCCCCCCTCCTGGGCCGCGCCGACCACACGTGTGGGGCCCCCAGGGCTCCCCTCTGGTCCCCCTTTGACTTTCTGGAAGGTTCCGGGAAAAATAAGATGTTGGGTCTTCATTTCGTCGAATTCCGAGAATATTACCCGAACAGCCTTTCTGGAACCAAAAACAACAGAAAACAGCAAATGGCCCTTCGGCATCTCGTTAATAGGTTAGTTTCGGAAAATGCATAAAAACATTATAAAGTGCAAGCAAAACATGTAAGTATTGTCATAAAACAAGCATGAGACATCAGAAATTATAGGTACGTTGGAGACGTATCAGGCAGCCTCGGAGGGGCCAGGGGGTGGCCCCCCCATAGGCTGGCGCCCCCCCTTTGGCCGTGCCGCCTTGTGGGGTGGGGCCCCCAGGGCTCCCCTCTGGTCCCTCTCTGGCTCTCTGGAAGCTTCCGTGAAATATAAGATCGTGGGCATTAATTTCGTCCAATTCCGAGAATATTTCGTGTGTAAGATTTCTGAAACCAAAAACAGCAGAAAACAGGAACTGACACTTCGGCATCTTGTTAATAGGTTAGTTCCGGAAAATGCATCAAAACGATATAAAGTATGAATAAAACATGTAGGTATTGTCATAAAACTAGCATGGAACATAAGAAATTATAGATACGTTGGAGACCTATCAAGCGTCTATAAACGGATACGAGTATACAATCACCAAACAATTCTTAAGGCCTAGACTAAGCACACACATGGTTCACACAAGCTATTCTAGCATCACATCCTTATTAACATGGTGGTTGACTTTGTTTTCTTTTGAAGAAAAATAATTTCCTTTCATTAAAAATATTTATTAGAGATTCTATTTATTATCTTTGAGAAGTAATTTCCTCTCATTATATCTTGTTAAGATTTAATCTCCTCAAATAATAAAGTATGAACACATGTTGACCAAGGTCAACACTTCATAATTATCATTTGGGAAAAGGATTTAAATGATATACTCCATCTCATGCAATTTAAATACTACTATGGATCAATTTAATATCATTAAGTAATTAAATATGAGGTGCTATAGACTAAGGTTATTACCTCATAGTGGATTACTTAAGACAATGATTTAAATGAGAGAGTAACTCTCATACTATTTAAATAAATTAATTGAAATAATTTAAATGGACTAGAAATGGCCACATAGCCATTATTTGCTCTAGCCCATGATCATAGTTAACAACTATGCTATATTTTTACATAATCATGTAGAGTATTTGAAATGTGATTTACGAGAGTTGGAATCAACTCAAAATCATTTATGGTTGATTTTTAATAATTCCTTGAAGTTTGAAAAGGCCCTGCCTTGTTATTTTTACTACATTATTTCTACAACAAATCTGGGGTTGAGACTGGTGTGGTTGGATAGATAATTCCACAGGCTTTCCAACAATATCAAATTTATGAAATTTGGCTCAGTAGATTTGATTCTATTCAAATTTGAAAATGGTACCAGTATTGAATTTAACTAATTTGATTTTATTCGAATTCAAACGAGTGGGCCTGCGCGGGAAACGAAGCTGGGCCAAAGGGAGAAAAAGAATTGGCCAGCCCATCTGCGCGTCTCACGCGAGTGGGCTGCCTGACAGTTGGGCCTGCTGTCAGCGAGACTTAACACGCGAAACGGTAAGGGTGAATGTGGGACGTAGGATTAGAAGGGGATCCGATGGCTGTGGATCGTCTTCGTCTCCGACGAGATCCGGCATCTCTGGCGGCGAGGAAAGGGGGTCGGAGGGCCTACCGGTGCTCCGGCGATCGTCGGCGAGGTGCGCGGCAACGTGTCGTGGACGGCGAGCCTCCTGGTACTGGTGGTGTCGCTCGAGGTGGCTCCAATCAACGGCGAAGTGCTGCGGGTACTGGCGGTGCTCCGGCATCAAATTGAGGTGGCTCCGGCTACAATGTGGCGAGGGAAGTGGTCGAGGAGAAGCAGAGATGAGAGGAGAGCGAGATGGTGTGAAGAAATGAGGAGCGGGAGGCGTCTATTTATAGCGGCGCAAGGGTGTTGCGGGTGCCCGTGGAGGTCGTCCATGGCGTGGCGTTTCTGGTGCGCGAAGAGGCAAGGCAAGGACGGCGTGGGATAGCTGGCATCATGGCGAGGCTCGCGTGCTTGCTGGCGCGACGAAAGCGAGAAGGGACAGCTCGGGATGATGTCGTGTGTGCGGCGGTACTGGCGGCGAAATTTGGAAAGGGACGACAGCGACAGTGCCTCCGCGAGCAATTGAGCATGTCTACGAGCTAGCTGGAGGGGTGGTGATGCTCGGTGCAGAGGTAGAGAGATAGGGGAGGACGGAGGAGACGGGGCTTGGCCATGCTCTGGCGCGTCCAGGGCGTGGTGATCGCGCACGCTCTGGCAAGCCTGGGTGTACTGAGCGTGTGCGTGGCTGGCCAATGCCGGCCTCTCCTGTGCCAGGGCTTGGCATGGTCATGCTCAGGAGTGACAGGGGATGCTACTGGACAAGGTTAAAGTGAAAAGAGGGGGCATGGAAAAGAGAGGGCATGGAGGGTGGCATAGGGCACGGCATGACCATGTCCTGCTGCTCTCCTTTCTTTAATCATCAAAGGCTTGTGCATGGTTTGGTCCAGGAGTCATCAAAGTACAGTAATCATCAAGTGTTGTCTCTGGTTTAGGCCAAAAACTGTTGGGTAATAGCACGTGTGTGCAAAGTTGATTCCTGCCTGCCAAGTGTTCGATCAAATGGCCGCAAGAACATTTTATTTGAATTTTGCAAATCTTTTTGGTGGAGTTGATTCAATTAATATTTGGAACACAATGGTGGTGTTGGTGTGCAAAGTTGAGTTGGTTTGTGAAATTCCAAAATGTGTATGATCTTGTTTTTGTTTCAATGTTGCCACTTGTCATTCTTATATTAAGCAATTGAGACAGAGTCAACCATGTTGGTCAACACAAAAAGTGTTCACCTTGATGTGCTCTTGGATGAGGTGGAAAGAGTTGGGAGGGTTAGGTTTAAGGTTTGCTTAATACAAGGGCTCAAAGTGGGTAACATATTAATAGTGGCAGATTTGACCATTATCATATGTAACTTGAATTTGATTTTTTCCTTTTCTTTGATTTGTGTTTCTTTGATTCAAAAGTGTTTGTTATTGGTCTATTGATGTTTCCCAAGCATTGGCACAAGTCTTTATGGCCTTGGTTGAGGATTTGCAAAAATGGCCATTTGCTCTCATATGGCCTTTTCTTTTATTTCCTTTTCTCTTGTTTGATTTCTTTTGGACCTCAATTGGCAAGTGTTAGGGTTTTAGAGATATTAGTAGCACTCAAGCAAACAATCATGGCACAACTCAAACCAAACATGCATGATCACTATGCACACTATGCAACATATTAAAAGTTTTTGTTAGTTCCAAAATTTTGAATATTGGAAACTCCTTTTCTTATTGATTTGAAATTTGGGATGTTACACCAGCTGTAATTTTCTCCCCAGCATGTTATTTATCTTTATGGAGAGACACCTCTAGTGAATTGTGGACCCCGGTCCTTTCTTTTCCACTGCAGATACATGTTCTTGTTATTGCCAACTCCCACGGCAACAACTCTTTTACTGTTCTCTTTAATTTTACTGCAAACAAACATCTTTTTCCATACTATACATTTAATCCTTTGTGTTCAGCAAAATCGGTGAGATTGACAACCTCACTGTATGTTGGGGCAAAGTATTTTGGTTGTGTTGTGTGCAGGTTTCACGTTGTTGCTTGACGCCGGTAGTGCGCCCTGCCACAAGTCAGCTAGCAACACCTTAAGATGTCATGTGTTTCTCCTACTAGTCGATCAAACATTGGTTTCTTACTGAGGGAAAACTTGTTAATGTGCTCATCATACCTTTCTCTTGGGGTTCCCCAACGGTGTGCAATCTGCGCTCATCAACAAGCATTGTCATTTGTCCAATTTTTGGGGAACTTAGCGAGTATAAGCCCCTCGAAATTTGAGCCCAACTTTTATCATAAATTAATTAATATAATATAATATATTTATCACAAAATTTATATCCTTGAAAAATTCTTTCAAATATGAATCCAATATTATGATTTATGTAACATATAATTTGTATTTAATATATTAAATTCATAGTCAAATTTGGGCTCAAATTTTGATGGGGCTTTATAATTTATAAAAGTATGTTTTAAATTTATGTAAATTTGGATTTATGTAGACACTATATACTGTATAGATGCATGAAAGCTTAGAAAATTCTAAGAGATTTTTTTTCGACGGAAGGAGTACTATTTTACAAGAACTTATGAATATGTTTTTTCTTGCTACCCTTATAAATATCGGCTGTGCTAATTCTTAGTACACTAAGAACTCAGCTAGAGCCCAAAAGAATCATAAACTGTTAAATTTTGGTGTGCTTCCGCGATCCGTGTTTTGTGTGGGTTTGTTTCTTTTTCAGAGTACATAGTAGTCCCACTAGTGAGAAACATTATCAATTCATGTTAAATTCGAGATTAGTGCACATTGTAGAAAATTATAATCTACAGTGCTCTCTCCGTCTCAGTTTACTAGTCTTTCTCGTATCCCTAGGTCACCAATTTAACATATATAATTTAAATTATATAATGTAAAAATTATATCATTAAAAAATAAAACATCTAAATTATATCATTAATAATTTTTATAATATATAATTAATACTAACTTAATCAAATTTACGATAAGGTGTACGCGTACGTATAATAAACTGTGAGAAAGAGAGTAGAGAAGTTGATTTTTGCTAGCAATTCGTAAAGTGGTAGCAGTAGTTTCCAGGATATTGAGTATAGATGTGTGCTATATCAACTCTCGGAATATAGGTCGAACGAGTACCTAGATATGTACGACAATGGAGTCACTCGTCGTGTCAAACCTCGCCGGCGTTCGCTGACGGCGCGTCCTCCTTGCCGGAACCGGGAACATCATCACCAAGGGCGCCCACACCAGCACGGACCCGCGCCTTGTCCGCCTCGGCCTTCCAGTCCATGCGCGCGATCACCACGACCAGCACCGTCAGACTCGCCGCCGTGCCGACGATGAACCCTGCCAAGAGCCCCTCGATCCCCCGCCGGGCCCTGAACCCGAGGGCCACCGCGACCGGCAGCGCAACGAGATAAAACCCTCCCAGCACGGCGTACATCCCCACGGCCGGCCTCGCCGTGCCCCGCACGATGCCGCCGCACACGTTCAGCGGGAAGTTCAACACTTCCAGCGCCGCCATCACCGTCATCGCCTTCGCCACGCCGTCCCGCACCCCCGCGCCCCGCGTGTACAGCCGCGCCCACTGCCGGCGTGACGCGAGCATGAGCGCACCTCCGCCGACGCCGGCGAGGATACCGCCCATGATGGAGATGGTGGTGGCGCGGCGCGCGGCGGCTGCATCGCCCGCGCCGAGGGAGTTGGAGACGCGCACGGCGGCGCTCACGGAGAGGAGACCATGCCAGCGTAGAGGAGGTAGTCGAAGTTGAGCGTCACCGCGATCACCGCCACCGCGCGCCGGGCGTCTGGCAGGCGGCCCGTTAGCAGGATCAAGATCTCAAGGCACCACCACTCCAGGCACGTGTTCAGGCAGCAGGGTACGGCCAGTCGGAGCAGACGCACCCATTCCTCCTTCCTCGCCATGTCGGGCCACCACCGCAGCGCCTCCGCATTGCCATTGTCCTTCTTCGCGAGGAGGAGGACGTAGACGGCCAGCCCGACAGCGGTGGTGAGGTCGCTGAGCCAGACTGCGGCAGCAACGCCCTCGACGCCCCTGGTCCGTGACAGCCACACGATGAGCGGGACGTGGACGGCAAGCCCCACGGCGGAGGAGAAGAACGCCGGGAGCGTCACCTCCTGCGAGCTCAGGTACGCCTTGAGCGGGGCGCGGAAAGAGACGACGGCAAGGTCCGGGAGGAGGCACACGACGTACCTCCTCGCCACCGCGGATATGTCAGGCTGCTGGCCGAAGACGTGGTGGAGCACGGCATCGACGCGGAGCCAGAGGAGCGCGATGGGCACGGAGGCCGCGAGGAGCATGGCAATGGTCATGACCAGCGTCCTGCGGAGCAGCGCCGCGTTCCCGGCGCCGTGTGCCTGGCCGCAGATGGGGTCCATGGCCCCACAGAGGCCCATGAGCACGGCGATCCCCGTGGCGCTGGCGAAGCTGAAACCCAGCGTGCCGGCGGCCAGCTCCAGGTCACCAAGCCGGCCGAGGAAGGCGGTGGTGATGGCCTGCTTGACGAACCCCGTCAGGTTCATGCCGATCAGCGGAAGCACGATGCCCCTCTGCGCACGCGCCTCGCCGGCCACCGCGCGCGCCGCCGCCTGCGCCCACCCCGGTTCCTTCTTCATGGTCGTGAATCCAACTTGATCATGCTCTTGGTCTTGCAGCTGCTGGTGATGAGGTGGTAACGCTGGATCCATGGCGAAATGATCAGAGTTTGTCTTGTCCAGCATGTACGTGCATATACTTTTCGATTCAGAAATTAGTATACCACCACTATACGTTTTTTTGTATTCATAACAAATATGGTTAGTGCTGACGGCTTCCTCCTGCTTCACTGCTGGTACCATTGCAAGTGCTCGCTGAAAGCAAAAATCAGCAATGGTGACATAAACTCGCAAGCCACGTGAATTTTAGCCTCGAGACGTTAAAGATTGTGTCTCATGCACAGGCTCACCATCACACCCCCACTATCAACCGAATTATTGGCCAAAGCCTTTGTTTCCTCTTTATGTCAAATTTAAGTGCATTGCTTTTAGGATGCTATACAACTACGTCTTTTTTTTTGGGAAACACGGTACGGCACATATGCTCACGTACACGTACATACATTCACCCATATGATGCATGCACAACCTATTTCTATGGACACCTCCAAGCTTAAGTTCAAGAAATTGTTCGATAGATCTTAAGATTGACGAAGTCACCATAGGTGCTCATCGCTGTCGACGGAACTTCGACTTCCACTGAAAGAAAATTCCATCTTTTATATGATACCAAAGTATCAAAACTGGGTTTGGGTGCCACTACCTTCCTTATCATCCAACTAGAGGTTGATTTCTACTACTAAGCTTCTCTAGCTTTCCCGGTGGGAACTCTCTCTTTCGCTACCCTATCCATGCTTTTGTTGTTTGATTAGCCCACTGAAAATCAGTGCATGGAGTAGACTGAAATGGAAGGAGCAATTTTGATCGATATTCACCATCATTGCGGCTGCGGTTAAAATGATGAGCTGGTTGCAGTGCATGAGCTTCTCTCGTTCACATAATCTAGTATGTAACTACATACAAAATGAAGCTTTGTATAAAACGGGCTCTGAAGTATCTATAAATTGATAATGGAGTACATTTAGATTGATAAAAAGAAGTATGTATATGTGTGTAGTGATATCTAAGGAATGAGAGTACATAACCATTTTTCTATTTCACCATGTTTTGGGGAGTGACTGACCGACTTGCTAATCACGTGCATGATGTATAAGTGGATATCCAATAGTTTATACTGTTGGAGAACAACGACAAGAGGTACCTTGCTTGGGGTGATGCCTCTGAATTCTTCACCAGAGTTGTGTGTACATGATCCTTTCTCCTCGTGGTGTTGGCGATGACGATGGCGCACTTATGGGTGTGGGTGGGGGCATCCTGGTGACGGAGAAGAAATGGCCTTCCCCAGGCCTCGATGCATCAGATGAAAACAATGAGCCATGGGGGGGGGGTGGAGGATCGATGTGGAGGTGTTTGCGCAATTGGACTAGAGAACTAATGACATGTTGTAGTACCGTGAAAACTGTCTATGTAAGGGTATATTACCCCTATGTCTGTGCTTTTCGTAATGAATGACATTTCCTATATATAAAGTGATGTTTTCATTGAGTTTTTGATGATTGAATATTTTATATGTATGGCTTCAAGACCATGTGTTAGATTCAAGTATGGATGCCATGAAAATAAAAATATATCTTGAGTATTGGCATCAAGATCATCGATTTGAAGAGAAAAATAACCCATGTGAGATTTAAGCCTATTGGAAGCATGTCTTGACTAAGAGGATCGAGTGAGTTCTCATGAGTATCTTCAAGATATTAACATAATGAAGAAAGAAGAAATGAAGTGTAACTTTAAGATGAGATGGAGTTCTTGTGTGGAACTCAAATAACCATGCTTTCACTTATGCATTAATTAAGCCATTGTTGGGGGATGACCCCGGTATGCCAAAGGCATGCCAAACCGGATGGTTTGAGCCATCAAGATACCGGTTTAATGTTTATACCGGAGCACGAAGTTAAGAGTTTGGCTAAGTAAAGCTAAGCCGGTATCCCCGGGAGGGGTATACCGGAACCGGATAAGGAAGACACCGGGCTACCGGCAAGAAGTGCACTGTAGCACGTCGGCAAGACTGGTCAAAGATTCTCTCCAGAGCTAGAGGACAAGGATGAGCTAAGCAAAGTAGCTTTAAACGAAGCCGTGACGATAAAAAAGAGGATGACGCTGAAAGAAGCCGGAGGACGTCAGCCTCCCTGATTAAAGAAGATGATTAAAGTAACTTTGTAAAGTAGTTTGTCTAGTCAAAGATGCCATTAGGGTTTCTTCCTCTCTAAGCCACCCTCTCCCCTATATAAGGAGAGGGGGCACACCCCGTACGCGGGTAACAAATAGGTGAGACCTTGTATTGAGAAACCTGTAACTTGTTGAGATCAATGAAGAGAAAGATCTAGAGCAGAGTTCTTCCTTGTGTGTTTCTTCTTCTACCTTTGCCTTTGGCTAAGTTCTTGAGGAAACCATCCGGAAGTTCATCCAATCTAATCAAAAACCCTCCCTGAATCCTCTAGCGCCCATTTGGCCCCAACTTAAGCCATCCTATGGCATATGTCTGTTCACCACGACAACAGTTGGCGCCCACCGTGGGGCATGAAGTGGCGCTTGCTGGAGTTCATATTCGGGCGGGCATCCTCGACGTCGCCCGCCAGCGGACCGTGTCTGCGCTCGTGCAGCGCATCTACTCCATGGACTTCATCAACGACAACGCGGGCTGCTTCGCCAACGGTGGCATCTTCCCCAAGAACGGCCGCATCATCGAGTTCGGCAGCCACCGCGTCTACTTCGGCACTGTCCCTGTGCGCCAGCGCCTCTCGCCGGTGCTGGTGGCGCCGGATCCGCCAAGGTGGCTATGTGCTGGCCGCGCCGCCGGTAGCGTGGAGGTCATGATGGCTGGCGCGGTTGACGCTGGCAAGGAGGCTGTGGAAGAAGGTGCCGGTCGCGCGGCATCGACCCGTGCGGCCAAGCCACCGCTGGAGCGCGACGCTGATTGTGATGGGGTGGTGACGCTGGATCCATGGCGAAATGATCAGTTCGTGAGCAAGAACAAAATGTGGGAAGAAGAGGAAAGAGCAAAATGAAGGTGCAACGCCCAGATAACTGATGCAGTTAGCGTGACGTTCATTCTACGTGTTTATCAGGCGTGCATGACATACATGGTGAGCAGAGTTTGTCTTGTCCAGCATGTGCATAGACTTTTTGATTCAAAAATTAATACACCAGCAATACACGTATATTGCTAGCGGGGAGCGGACTACACGTATATTTGATTCACAACAAATATGGTTAGTGCTAATGGATACCATGATTCACAACAAATATGGTTAGTGCTAATGGATACCATGATTCACAACATATATGGTACCATTGCTAGCGGGGAGCGGACTACTCCATCACTGAATCCTGCACTATCCATTTTGATGGTGAAGCAGGAGCACCAGAATTGTACCCTTATGGCCCTATCTGTTTTTGGTACCATTGCAATTGCTTTGCTGCAAGCAACAATCAGCAATAGTGATATATCGAAACTTGCAAGCCACAAGAATTTGAGCCTCTGTTTAATTTCTGCAGACCATTGTGTCCAATGGATGATAAGCAAAGACAAATGGGCTCGCCATCACACCCCAACTATCGACCGACTTATTGGCCAAAGCGACCTGTTTCCTCTTTATGGCAAATTTAACTGCATTGCTTTCAAGATATACTACGCTTCTCTAACTTTCAGGGTGGGATCTCTCTCTTTCGCTAGCCTATCCATGCTTTTGTTGATTGATTAGGCCACTGAAAATGAGTGCATGGAGTAGACCCAATGTACACCATCATTGCAGTTGCAGTTAAAAAGATGAGCTGCTTGCAGTGCATGAGTTTCACTCGTTCAGTACTCCCTCTTTCCTAAAATATAGTTTTTTGTCAAAATCAAACTTTTAAAGTTTGACAAACTAGATATAAAAAGATGTTAACACTCATAATCTCAAAATAATATTGCTAGAGTGATTGTGAAATATATTTTCATATTGTGTGCATTTGGTATTCTAGATGTTCATGTTTTTATCTATATAGTTAATCAAACTTCAAATAGTTTGACATTGACTAAAAACTATATGCATTCTATTTTGGGAAGGAGTGAGTATATAACTACATAAAATAAAATCTAATTTTGTATAAAACACACTCTAAAGTATCTATAAATTAGAGGGTTTTTTACTTCCTGGTACTCCACAGAGCACGGTGGGATCGGAGTGTTGGATGTAGATGAGATGCAGCTAGGATAGCAGCCCATATAGCCTATACAATATCTGAAATCTCAAAGAGGATCACAAATAATATCACAAGCTAGATAGAAGTAAAAGAAGGTGCATCAAAGTTCTAACTTTGCATCTTTGGGGGTTTAACATGAGCTAGTGTATCCATCACATAATTATGAACAAAACTTATCTAATCAAGCATATCAAAAAATCGGGATACATGGTTGCACGACTACTTTATGAGATAGAGATCACTGCAAGAATCTACACATGCAAAAAATAATCCCCCTACCTTGAAACTTTGCAAGAACCAAACCAAGAAGATTATCAAAAGAAAATAGAAACTGCAGTTATCAAAAGAAATTGTGAGAAGGGGTTACCTCCCCGGCTTGATTAAAGCGGGGTGATCTTATTGCCATTTAGGCTCACAAAAGTAAGTGGCAACTGTTTTATTTAGTTTTTGTTCATTACAGTCTATAAAAAGGAGTTGTTGATAGAAAAATCGGCTGCCCATTACAGGGTTTTGTGTGTAGCTACTCACTTACTCTCAGCCACTTCACTTGGTTTATCTTTCAAGGAAACCATTTTTTTGATCTCTATTCTAACCGTGTGCTTCATATTCACAACTTGTGTATTTGCTTCCTAAATAAATAATAAGAAAGGTGTTGCTATTAGAGTTTTTCGCAGAAAGGTAATTGGTCAATGTTGCTAGCAAAATAATTAATCACTCCACCTCATTATCCATATTTTAAAAATTCCTGAATGGATATAATTTCTATGGCGACTTTAGCTTTGTTGGAGATGCTAATTTTTTTAATTTCTTGTTTAGCTATATTTATGATATTAGAATAATGAGTGTTCTTTACCTGTTGGAGTTCTATGATCCAGGTAGCAAAACATTGATAATATGGTAGGTTGAAAAGTTATCATGCATTCTTATATTGTGAAACAATGCTGAGTAACATATCTGATTTTTAGAGTTTGGTTGAAATATTGTTTACATATGTGTTTTTACCCAATGCTTATGTTAAATTTGCAACGATTATTACTTGATATAATATTATTATTTTTATCTCCAGTGGTTCAATATTTTGCTAATCGAGAGGTCTCGTGATATCCATATGCACATAGCTCCCAGGTTCATTATTTCCAACCGAGAAGCTAACGACGGAGAGTTAAGACGACCTAAAGAAAGGGAAACCTTGAGAGCACCTTAATTAGTAATGATAAACATTTTTAACTTTCATCACAATGCCAATATGGAGCCCTATGTACTCCATCAGGTGTGATATTTCCTCAAACATGGCAGGTAAGTTCCATGAACTACATGCATTTCTTGACGAGACATGATATTGTGTGGATCAGACCATTCAATGTTACTGGTAATTTAGGATCCATGATATTTTAAAGTCCATTTCTTTATACAATAAATTTGTTACTCTCTTGAGCACACCTTATCCTACCTACTCAGATGTGTATTATGGAAATGATTAGAAAAGATTTTGAAACAAATACATACTGTATATATATATCCTGCAACATTGCTCCCAGCTTAGTGTAACTAACATTGTTGAGGTGAACTGAAGAGATGCTTCCATTTTAAAAGTTTATAAAATGTTATTTACCAATTTGAAAGAAGTAGCAAGGTGTGTCAGACTGAATGAACTCTTTTTGGGTCGAGTAGAATGTAGAATTTCCCTTTTAACAAGATTCATGTTTTTATGCAATGTTAGGATTCCTACCTCACATGGTGATTAGTTTTAGAAGTCTATCCCATCCAGTGTGAAGCATTCAATCTAATGTCATATGCAGTTTTAAAACATGCCTAACTGCTAGGCAAGTTAGTTCCGACCTTATTTATGTTAAAACATATAGAAATCTTGTTCAACATATTCTCAAATAAATCCATATTTTCCCCTCAACATCGACGGGCGCAACAACACGCTCTTTCATGTTCAAGTTCTCTTTATAACGACAAGAAATGAAATATTCGTTCTCGAAGACGCACGTGCTCCCCTCCAATTCTTCAACCGGAGTCGCCAACAACATGCAATGGCAAGCGTGCTGAGCTCAACACGTCATGCGTTGCCGAATTAATTATGTCACATCCCAAAATTTTCCAAATTTTGGAATGTGGAAATAAATAGAATTTAGAAGCTTGTTGGTTTGACTTGATTGAAATTTCATGAGAAATTAAAACTTTTGAGTATTATTTAAAAATATTTTCCCAAAAGGGACTTTTATTGAAACATTTTGATTAAAAATATTCCAAAACAAACCATTTTAGTTTTATGGTTTTGAAACCATAAAAGGTTTTATTTGGCTAAAATCCCCAAACCTTACTTTGGAATATTAATGCCCAAGTAGCCATATAGGTCAAAATGCATAAAAAATATTATTTTATTTTTACTATGGAAAAATAAATAGGTTACTTGATGTTCTAAAACATTATTTTGAGTTTTACAAATCTTTAGAAATGCGTTCGAATCCATTTGGAGGCCTAATACAAAAGTTATGAAAAAAATAAAAAAAAGTCAAATAATAAAAAAATGAACCAGACCAACTGGGCCAACCGGACAGGCCTAGGCAGCCAAGACCAGCCCAACATGGCCTCCCTTCCTTTCTATTTTTGATTTTGTCTTTCCTTCTATTTTTCTTCGGCCGCATTTCCTCCTAGCCCATTTGGCCGATCCGACCCAACCGAAGGCATCGTCTACCTCCTCCCAGAGCAGGTACACAGGATGCACGTTACAGTCATCCCCTTTCTCTCCCATCAGTCGCATGAGCGTTTCTTCTCAAATTTAATACGAAAGTTAATCTAAATTAGATGGACACCTTATTCAAAGAATTACTTCTCCATTTTATTGTCTTAATCTCCCAAACCCCAAACCGTCCAGGTGCACCAAATGCCAACAGGTGGCATACTCCTACTTTTTTTTAGAACTTGTGGCATACCCCTACTGATATCCCTGCTTAGACCATACTAATGCGAAACAGAGATGTCGACCTTGTGTCCCTTTCAATCCTCCCTCACTTTTATTCTCAAACTTTTCAGCCGCGTGTCTCGGAAGAGCCGAGACACGAGGACACCGACCTCACCAGCGAACTCCCCGCGACGAGCTTGTGCCCGTAGACATCTTCCCCGAACATGGAGATCGCTGGAGTGACGCCAAGGCCAAGCCCGATCGCCGCCATCGTGTCCTTCTTCGACGTCGACACGGTCTTGCCACTGTAAGCCGCCGCCGCCTCAGTTCGTGGGTATTCATTAGACCACTTTACTGAAGCATGCGAATCGCGGGAACCAATCGATTTATCAGCACGTATAACCTAGCTAGATCATCACAAACTTATAAATTTCACATCTTTAAATCTATAGCTCCCTTTTAGATGATTATTCTTGCGATTTGATTTGTAATTTAATTCTCTACAACTTTTGTATAGAAAGATTTTCCATCCGAGCAATTTTCTCTGACGACTCTTCGGACAAAATTATTAAAAGACCACGAAATGTTTAATCTTTTAAAAAATATAAAAAAATAAGTAAACCCCCAAAATTAGAAAATAATATACCCTAGATTCATAAAAATGTGTAGAACACAATGGAACAATAAAATTTGAGTTTTGAACTATTTTTGAATATTTAAATTTAAAGATGAGGATTTGAGTATTTCCATCATAGATGTTTTTCCTAATTATTTTGGACATGATTCCCTTTTTGCACAAGTAAAGCACATAAAAATAACTTAGATGTATTCATTAAGTTACATGATCATAATTCTCCAAATCATTTTAACATAGCCCATGTTATTCAAATAACAAATGAGTTAATTTTTGAGTAATTTAACATATTATCAATTCCTCAACCTAAGCCTATGTATGTTCTTGTGCTACTTTGATAAGTATTGTCACACTATGTCAAGTTGCATTTTGAATTACACTTGTGATTCTTGTGAGAATTTCTTAACACAAGCATAGTTCCAATTATCCCTTCCGGTGTAGCAATAACCCTTGACCATATACCCTTGTCAATCTTTTTCTTCTAAGCATTTGACTTGGATAATCTTTTGCTTTCTAAGTATTTGACTTAGTAAATTGATCTATACCAAATGTATCCAGAGAGATATATTTTTCTTTCCAAGTATTTGACCCATCCATTCCATCTCCCAAAGTCATATCTTGCAAGCCATGCCTCATGTCATATCTTCCTTATCTAAGGATTAAAATAAAAATAAATAACAACTTGTTGTTTGCCTTGCTTGATTTTGTTGTTGTTGAAATGTGTGTTTACATTGTGCTATCTTTTATCTTATAGTTTATATGGAGAGCCATATATTTTTTTTGAAAGAAAAGGGAACACTCTTCCACTACCAAAATGGCAAGTGACACATCATAAAAGTCCTAGTTTTTATCTATGCATGTAGTCCTTTGTAGTATGCATGTGTAGGATTATATGGTTTGTTATTCACTCCTAGTAGAATAGGTACTTGTTCTTACCTTGTATCCTTTGTCGCCATTAAAATTAGTAGGATGTTTGGCTATGGTATGAAAATGATTTTTGTTGTGAGATAAGGAAAAAACAACCAAGTTTAATGAACTACCTGAGTGCAAATGGGATTTGTTGTGGTTTATGTTGAGTGGTTACACCGGGGTCATGTCTATGAACCGCCGTGTGTATCGCACTTGTGGACGACCACCCAGAAACAAAGAGATTGGAGACTATCCTTGTCGATTAGCTTCTTGTACATGCACATGTCATATGGGCTCTGTCTTGACTAAGTAGGTTGTGAGAACCTGACCCTACGTGACATGATGATGTAGGAGAATGTAGGTTGAAGTGGGTCCGTTGACAAGGGATTAACTTGTCAATGCCTACAGATTGTAGACTTGGGTTTCGTAGAAAGTAGAGGGCAAGTAGATCTCGAAGGTTTAGCCGAAAAAGGTGCTCGACTATGAAAAACTAGGGTTATGTTGACAATGGATTCAATCCCTTATTTCACCCTCGGCTCCCCTTTATATAGGAGGTGGAGACGAGGCTTTTCGTTTCATACAAGTTGCAAACTCCGGGAGACTCTCGAAGTCCTTCCTGTAAAATTACATGACTCTTTATTCCTAATCTAGCTCTATCTTCCATATTAACATTTACTGGGCTTCCGGGCCTTGAAAGTTTCGGGTCGTATGCCTCCAAATATCCTCGGGGTACCTTATTCGGCAGGCCCATTGGGGATGCCTATGCCAGCAGCCCCCGAGATTTTGTTTGAATCACAGAATCAAGCAAAATCTCCAATGTACAATCAGATCATATCTTTTCATACTGATGAGTCGAATATTTCTGTTTAACACCTATTTTGTACAGGGATGCTGGTAAATGTGGCTGGTTCATCTGACGGATCAGGTACCAGTTAACTGCTCTTGTGGCAAACTCGCATAAACCTAGTTCAAGCTCAAGTCCCTGGACTTGAACTCGGGATACTGGCGTAATTCGACACGCGCCGCTTAAGGACTTATCGTGAACCGAATTCCAGCTACATTTTATCGAGTACCTAACGCGTCCGCTAGGATTTTTCTTCGTGACTGTTGACACGGATAAAGTAGTAGAGCGCATTCGGGTGCGATACCACACCACACAGGACAGATCCCGGGACTTACCTTCGTAAAATATTACGGTATTCAGAGATTTTACCGCGGCGGACGCGCTCTGAGAATATATTGTCGAGTACCTTTGTCGACTGCTAGAATGGTGTATTTACTCGAGTCATATGATGACATAATATCTTGGTCTCCCGATGGGAGTACATAACGAGTTATGTATAACTCGAAGATGTGCGATGAAAATTCTTTCGATTGTAGCTGTATATTGTCTTGATACTCCAATCTTTTTTCTTTCTCATATTTCATCGGGTGCGCGACTAGCGCTCCCGATGGGAGTAGTCTCCGAGGCTACAGCCAAGTGTTTGCACTTGGTTGTAGGATCAACTTCTGCTATCCACTCACTCTGTCTATATATATATATATATCGACGCGGATTTTATACCTAGGGTGGTACCTACGCATAGGGTTAGTACCGTTGGATTTTGCCTGATATTAACGTCTTGATAGACGGCCGCTTCACGGTGCGTGAGCCTCCACCACACATTGACAGTACTTTCAAACCTGCGGTCGGTGTCGATCCCTGACATTCAGTCATCAGCAGCGAAGCAAAACAGGAACAACTGTGAACAGATGGTTTAGGATAACATATACGGCTAATGCTCAGTCTCCAGCAGAGGTTTGATTCAACCATGATTAACGATGCACAGAATTATTATTATTTGAATAAACACATGAATCTGGATTGGAAATACACACTGCACACAAAACAAATCAAATCAATATCACACTGGATCTGGATCAGGGAACACCATGTACAAAAAAATCGAAATGGAATATGGATTGGGAACATAGAAAAATCGAGATCAGAAAAAAATGGTGATGCAAATCGAGATCCACAAAAAAAAAACATTCTACGGCCTCGCGCGTGCCTGCGCCGAAGTTTCTTCTTCCTCCCCTGCGCTTCCTGCTGGATCTTCCTTACGCCCAGGACAGCGGCATCCTCTTCTCGTCCCTGACCCGGCCTGAGACATGGACGACAGATATTCACGCTAATCACGAAATAACCAAACACTAATCCCTAACATGGAGGAGCTTAGTACAATAATAGAAACGCAATCAAAATAGCTAGGACTTATCGATTACAGAGAGAAAAGGGGTAGTTTCTGGTGAGAAAATGACACAGAGAGAGATCAAGAAAAATGTAGTACGGAGCAGCTTGGTCTAGAACCTGCGTGCGGCTGCTACTGGCCAAGCTTCCCCCGTGATTCTGCTAGCGGCATCACATCTCGCGTAGCCAACACCATGGCCACAGATTAAAAATCGACATGAACCCGATTCCCTCAAAGGCTCAAACCGTGAACCATCCAGATCGGAAAAAAAAGTGAAACAAAATAGATTAAAAGAACGACAGGACTGGTTCCCTCAAAGGCTCAAATCGTGAACAAAATCAGACCAGAAAGAAAAAAGTAAAGCAAACCAGATTGAAAAAATAACAACGGTCCAACCCCAACCCCCACCATCGTCTTCACCTCAGGCTGGTGGTGCTGCTCCAAACCGTCGGCGGTTAATTAGGATCGCGAGCGACCCGGCCGGCGGCGTGGCTTTGCGGATGATGTGGCGTCATGCGGTCTGCCGCAGGAGAGTAGGCAGGGAGGGGCAAGGGGTGGGCGGCCGGGGAGAAAAACGACCGCACCATGATGGATCAGGATCTGGAACTTGTTAAATCTTGATTCCAAAAGAAAAAAAAATCAACAGACTCAGGGGAAAGAAGTAAGAACGGATCTGGCTTCTGCTAACTGTTTCCGCTGGCTTCCTATCTGAAAAAGCAAACATCAAAGACGTGGGCGAGCGACTCGCCTCCATCTCCACGTGTGCCCGGCTTTCCGTTCGTCGTGCAGAAGCACATCACAGCGCTCGCGACTCGCCTCCATCTCGCGGTTGGGTGGGGGAATTGGGTGAGGCGGCCGTGCGAGCTGGGTTCGGTGTTGGCTTATGGGGATCCGGCCGGGATGCGGTGGCCGACGACCGGGCGCGGGCGCTTGGTGGAGCCGTGGAGATTGGGAATCGCTGTGAGGTGATGGTGGGATTAGGTGGTGGCGTGTGGAAGTACGGGAGAGGGGCCTCTTAGTGGGAGTCGTGTGGTGCAGGGACGAAGGTGCTAGGCGCGCCGTGGAGGGGGACGCCGGCGTCCGGCGGGGTCGGCCAGTGGTGGGGATGGGTGCGCCCGTGTGGGGAGAGGAGAGAGAAACGTGTGAGGGTGGTGAGAGACTGTGAGCCGTGCAGGGTAGATGGAGATGGGAAAGTAGGGTCGACAGGCGGAGGAAAAAGAAAATAAAGGTGGGTCGGTGGTCTAACGGCGTTAGTTTAGATCTAGGGCCAGAAATGACTTACATATGATCTAATGGCTGGATGGGGGTGCATAGCTACCACCCATGGTAGCCCACTATTTTCCACTATTTTCCATATATATATATATATATATATATATATATATATATATATGTATGTATTTTTTCAAACTTGTTGTTCCATCTCTTTCTTTATTCCATCGGGTGCGCGACCAGCGCTCCCGATGGGAGTAGTCCCCGAGGCTACAACCAAGTGCCAGCACTTGGTTGTAGGCTCAGTTTTTGCTATTTTGATCAACTCTGTATTTTTTTTTCACCTTATTCTCTTATCAGAAGTATATATAATGCTTCTGATAAGAGTACCCCCCGAGCATATGGACGGATGCTTGCATTTGATCATAGGCTCCCGAAGTTTCTCTGTTGGAGGACTCAAAGATTTGTTGTCGCTATCTTTTAATGAAAATACTCGAAGATTTCTCGAATGACGTCGCTGCTGACGATAGCCACGATACCCATCTTGGAAAGCCACGACTCCTGTCAACTCACTGTGTTGTGGGTCCAAAGTTCTGCGCCATCGACACGTCTTGCAAGTGGGGGACACACGTCCTCCGTAACTTCAGGCACGCGCGGAGTAACTTCCGTCCAGTAACTTTCCAATGATAAGACTTTTTTACCCTTTGGACACGCGTAGGGCTTGGAACGCTTGCGCTTCATCCAATGGCTTGGCGGATCAGCTTCCCTCTAAAAATTTACCGTGTCTTCCTCATTCGTCCCCTTCGCTGCGCCGTACATATGCTCCTTCTCTCTCTCTCTCTGCCATTGCCATCCCTTAGAGCTCCTCGCGCACTTGCTCTTTTGCTGCTGCTGCTTACTTCTCGCAACCTGCCGCATGCCTCCACGCACCAAGCGATGCACATCTCGCGCCCCTGACGCCGGTGAACCCATGGAGCAGGCCAAGATCTATGGGTGGGAGCGCTCGAAGTTGACTGCCCATGACCACAAGATGCTGAAGAAGCTGGGTCTATTCGACAAAGAAGCCGTGCGCTTTCCTGGTGATGAGAGCACTCCGCATCCCCCTATCAACTTCTGGGTAACATTTGTTGATTTCCTCATCCGTGGCCTTTCTTCACGGTTTGCTTTTCATCTACAGGATTTAGCTGCACCAGCTGACCCCCCAACTCCATTCTTCACATTTCCATCTTTATCACTCTCTACGAGTGTTTTCGGGCATCCACCCTCACTAGGGCCTTTGGAAACGTATTTTCTATCTCCGGTGCAACAACTCAAAAAGTGTCAACACCCGGTTTTTTAATTCCAGATGCCTATTATGCCATACATCGCAATCCCGGGAAGATTGTTTTTGCGAGACATAATAGTCGATACCACAGAAAATTATTCATTACAAACCATAATCGTCTTACAACAAGGGATCTCATGATCCAATTTAAAACAACAGTTGATCTACAGATCAAATACAAAATACATAGCGGAAGAACCGTACTAGCGGTCCATCTGTTCCACAGGCTACGCTTGATGTTGGGAGGTGGTCCTAGTTATCATAGACGTCATGCTGTCCATCTTCCTGGTACTGGTGCTCCTCTTCATAGTCTGGCCATTTGAATAGCTAGGGAAAAAGCCATGAGTACTTTATAAAGTACTCGCAAACTAACACTTATAGAAGTACTAGTAGCTCTAATAAGGGTTCTAAGCTTCTAGGTTTATTTGCACAAAGCTAGTTTTATTTCATAAACACTTAGTAGTTAAAGACTCTTTATTTGCCTAAAATTACTCAAGTGGGAACATCAGTGTCATTCCCACAACTCTGTTGTGATCAAGTCAAATTCATTTTTCAAGTCACCAGTCATTTTTAGAAAACATCTAACAACGGAACAGTATGGCCATCCAACCGTCCATGACCGCGGACGCAGCTATTCGAATAGTTTAACACTCTGCAGAGGTTGTACACTTGTGCCACAACTTTTGATTGGATCTGTCAAGGATAGCCCTGAATAATCATACTCAGTATGCGGATCATCAACCATTAACCTTTCACTTACCTACCCTAGTATAGGCACCTCCCCTATGAGCTTGGCCTCCCAGTGATGGCGATCTGCCATCCTGGGAACTGCACAGGGCTTGGGTAGGACATTTATCTCTATTTCACGTCATTTCACTTTTCACGGAGGCCGCCTTGGCATAACCCATATGAAGCTTGTTCAGAGGGAACCCATACTAAAGTACATAAATTTCCAGTTAAGCCCTACCCATTATCAGGTATTGTGGGGGTACTTTAAAGTTGGAAATGGTATCGCATCCGAACCCAACCATCAGTTTTTGTTAAATTCACTTTGTTATTCAAAGGTCATATTCACCTTCAAAACTTTCAGTAGAATGACTCATCATTATAAGGTTTTCAAAGTCATTTGATTCACAAGTTCCCATCTAGAGTGGTCAAGTTTAGTTTTTAGCACTAGCAACTAGTCATGAGGGGTGCTAACTACATTTTAGCTATCTAGGCTAAGTTTGGTGCTCTTGTAGTAATCTAAACTAAGACAAAGGTCAACTATAAAAGTACTTTGATAAAAGTAAAAGCTTGCAACCATAAAAACTTGGGATTGGTAAAGTTCCTTAAATAAATACATGGCACTGATATAGCTTGCTCATGGTAATATCTTGCATTGGTAATAGCTTGCCTTGAATGGTACAGTTGTCAAAGTGTTCCTCTTCTTCTTCGTAGAAGACCTCTTCCTCCTCGTAGCCTTTGGTACTAGCGTCTATAAACGGATACGAGGATACAATCACAAAAAAATACTTGAGTAGACTAAGTAACCATAATGGTTCACACAAGATGACCTATTATCATCACAAACATCCATACTAGGGTTTCCATTTATTTTATTTTTGGAGAAGTAATTTCCACTCATTGAAAATTACTAAGATTTAATATCCTCAAATAATAAAATATGGGATCATGTTGACCAATGTCATCACCTCATATTTATTGACTTGGGAAAATGATTTAAATGAGATGCTACCTCTCATAGATTTTAAATACTATTTTGAATAATTTAAATGGACTAGAAATGACTACATAGCCATTATTTGAATCTAGCCCATTATCAGAGGAAACAACCATGTCATATTTTTACATATTCAGATAGAGGATTTGAAATGTGAATTTTGAGAGGTGGAATCATCTCAAAATAATTTATGGTTGATTTTTAATAAATGTTTGAAATCTGAAAACCTACTGCCTTGTTATTTTTCCTGCAAGTGTTCTTCAAAGATTCATAGGTTGAGATGATACGTCTCAAACGTATCTATAATTTCTTATGTTCCATGCTACTTTTATGATGATACTCACATGTTTTATACACATTATATGTCATTATGATGCATTTTCCGGCACTAACCTATTGACGAGATGCCGAAGAGCCGATTGTTGTTTTCTGCTGTTTTTGGTTTCAGAAATCCTACAAAGGAAATATTCTCGGAATTGGACGAAATCAACGCCCAGGGTCTTATTTTTGCACGAAGATTTCAGAAGTCCGAAAGGGAAACAAAGTGGGGCGACGAGGCGCCGACACAACAGGGCGGCGCGGCCCAGGTCTTGGCCGCGCGGCCCTGGCGTGTGGGGCCCTCGCGTCGCCCCTAAACCTACCCTTCCGCCTACTTAAAGCCTTCGTCGCGAATACCCCGATGCCGAGAGCCACGATACGGAAAACCTTCCAGAGACGCCGCCGCCGCCAATCCCATCTCGGGGGATTCAGGAGATCGCCTCCGGCACCCTACCGGAGAGGGGAATCATCTCCCGGAGGTCTCTTCATCACCATGATCGCCTCCGGATCGATGTGTGAGTAGTTCACCCCTGGACTATGGGTCCATAGCAGTAGCTAGATGGTTGTCTTCTCCTCATTGTGCTATCATGTTAGATCTTGTGAGCTGCCTATCATGATCAAGATCATCTATTTGTAATGCTACATGTTGTGTTTGTTGGGATCCAATGAATATTGAATACTATGTCCAGTTGATTATCAATCTATCATATATGTTGTTTATGTTCTTGCATGCTCTCCGTTGCTAGTAGAGGCTCTGGCCAAGTTGATACTTGTGACTCCAAGAGGGAGTATTTATGCTCGATAGTGGGTTCATGCCTCCATTAAATGCGGGATAGTGACAGAAAGTTCTAAGGTTGTGGATGTGCTTGTTGCCACTAGGGATAAAACATCGATGCTTTGTCTAAGGATATTTGTGTTGATTACATTACGCACCATACTTAATGCAATTGTCTCGTTGTTTGCAACTTAATACTTGGAAGGGGTTCGGATGATAACTCTGAAGGTGGACTTTTTAGGCATAGATGCATGTCGGATAGCGGTCTATGTACTTTGTCGTAATGCCCCGATTAAATCTCATAGTACTCATCATGATATATGTATGTGCATTGTTATGCCTTCTTTATTTGTCAATTGCCCAAGCTGTAATTTGTTCACCCAACATGCCATTTATCTTATCGGAGAGACACCACTAGTGAACTGTGGACCCCGGTCCATTCTTTACATCCGAAATACAATCTATCGCAAACTCGTTCTTTCATTGTTCTTCGCAAACAATCATCATCCAAACTATACATCTAAACCTTTGTTTACAAGCAAGCCGGTGAGATTGACAACCTCATCATTACGTTGGGGCAAAGTACTTTGATTGTGTTGTGCGGGTTCCACGTTGGCGCCGGAATCCCCGGTGTTGCGCCGCACTACACTCCGTCACCAACGACCTTCACGTGATCCTTGACTCCTACTGGTTCGATAAACCTTGGTTTCTTGCGAGGAAACTTGCTGCTATATGCATCACACCTTCCACTTGGGGTTCCCAACGGGCGTGTGCTTTGCGCGTATCAAGCTAAATTTTTGGTGCCGTTGCCGGGGAGATCAAGACACGCTGCAAGGGGAGTCTCCCACATCCAATCTCTTTACTTTGTTTTTGTCTTGCTTTGTTTTATTTTATTTACTGCTTTGTTTGCTCTTATATCAAAAATACAAAAAAATTAGTTGCTAGTTTTACTTTATTTACTGTCTTGTTCTCCATATTAAAAACACAAAAAAATTAGTTACTTGCATTTAGTTTATTTAGTTTGCTTTATTTACTACTGCTAAAATGGGTACTGTTGAGAGTACTAAGCTGTGTGATTTCACTAGCACAAATAATAATGATTTCTTATGCACACCTATTGCTCCACCTGCTACTACAGCAGAATTCTTTGAAATTAAACCTGCTTTACTAAATCTTGTTATGAGAGAGCAATTTTCTGGTGTTAGTTCTGATGATGCTGCTGCCCATCTAACTAATTTTGTTAAACTTTGTGAAATGCACAAGTATAAGGATGTAGATGGTGACATTATAAAATTAAAATTGTTTCCTTTCTCCTTAAGAGGAAGAGCTAAAGATTGGTTGCTATCTCTGCCTAGAAATAGTATTGATTCATGGACTAAATGTAAGGATGCTTTTATTGGTAGATATTATCCTCCCGCTAAAACTATATCTTTGAGAAGTGGCATAATGAATTTTAAGCAATTAGATAATGAACATGTTGCTCAAGCATGGTAGAGAATGAAATCTTTGGTGAAGAATTGTCCTACCCTTGGACTGACTACTTGGATGATCATCCAAACCTTCTATGCAGGATTGAATTTTTCTTCGCGGAACCTATTGGATTCAGCTGCTGGAGGTACCTTTATGTCCATCACTTTGGGGGCGGCAACAAAGCTCCTTGATAATATGATGATAAATTACTCTGAATGGCACACGGAAAGAGCTCCACAAGGTAAGAAGGTAAATTCTGTTGAAGAAACCTCCTCCTTGAGTGATAAGATTGATGCTATTATGTCTATGCTTGTGAATGGTAGATCTAACGTTGATCCTAATAATGTTCCTTTAGCTTCATTGGTTGCCCAAGAAGAACATGTTGATGTGAACTTCATTAAAAATAATAATTTCAACAACAATGCTTATAGGAATAATTCTGGTAACAACTATAGGCCATATCCTTCCGCTAATGGTAATAGTTATGGTAATTCTTATGGGAATTCTTACAACAATAATAGGAATGTACCCCCTGGTCTTGAAGCCATGCTTAAAGAATTTATTAGTACACAAACTGCTTTTAACAAATACGTTGAGGAAAAGCTTGATAAAATTGATATTCTTGCTTCTAAGGTTGATAGACTTGCCTCTGATGTTGATCTTTTAAAATTGAAAGTTATGCCTAATAAGGATAATGATAATAAAATTGTTACTACAGCAAACGCCATCCAAGTTCGAATTAATTAGAATATTAGATTGATGGCTGAATTGCATGCTAGGTGGGAAAGAGAAGAAAAAGAAAAACTAGCTAAAGAGAATAATGTAGCTAAAGTTTGGACTATTACCACCACTAGTAATGATAATGCTTCACATGTTGCTACACCCCCTACTATCAATGGTAAAATAATTGGTTTTGGCAATGTTTCTACTCCTAGTGCAAAGCGTGCAAAATTGCCTGAAACTGCTAAAACTCATTGAAACTGTTTGTGATAAAACTGCTGAAATTTTTCAAAATATTGGGGACAATGATCCCATTGCTGTAGATCATAATGGTTTAGATTTTGATGATTGTCACATCTCTGAAATTATAAAGTTCTTACAAAAACTTGCTAAAAGTCCCAATGCTAGTGCTATAAATTTGGCCTTTACAAAACATATTACAAATGCTCTCATAAAAGCTAGAGAAGAGAAACTAAAACTTGAAACTTCTATTCCTAGGAAGTTAGAAGATGGTTGGGAGCCCATCATTAAGATGAGGGTCAATGATTTTGATTGTAATGCTTTATGTGATCTTGGTGCAAGTATTTCTGTTATGCCTAAGAAAATCTATGATATGCTTGACTTGCCACCATTGAAAAATTGTTATTTGGATGTCAATCTTGCTGATAATGCTATAAAAAAACCTTTGGGGAGGATTGATAATGTTCGCATTATGGTTAACAATAACCTTGTCCCCGTTGATTTTGTTGTCTTGGATATTGAATGCAATGCATCTTGTCCCATTATATTGGGAAGACCTTTTCTTCGAACTGTTGGTGCTACCATTGATATGAAGGAAGGTAATATTAAATATCAATTTCCTCTCAAGAAAGGTATGGAACATTTCCCTAGAAAGAGAATGAAGTTACCTTATGATTCTATTATTAGAAAAAATTATGATGTTGATGCTTCGTCTCTTGATAACATTTGATACACACTTTCTGCACCTAGCTGAAAGGCGTTAAAGAAAAGCGCTTATGGGAGACAACCCATTATTTTACTTCTGCACTTTTATTTTATATTTGAGTCTTGGAAGTTTTTACTACTGTAGCAACCTCTCCTTATTTTTATTTTATTTCATTGTTGTGCCAAGTAAAGTCTTTGATAGTAAAGTCAATACTAGATTTGGATTACTGCGCAGGAACAGATTTCTTGCTGTCACGAAATTGAGCCGCCCCTGCTGTAGAAAAATTAGAAAAATCTGCCAATTTACGTGCGTGATCCTCAGATATGTATGCAACTTTCATTATATTTGGGCATTTTCATCTGAGCAAGTTAAGTGCCCCCGAAAAATTCGTCTTTACGGACTGTTCTGTTTTGACAGATTCTGCCTTTTATTTCGCATTGCCTGTTTTGCTATGTTTGATGGATTTCTTTGTTCCATTAACTTTCAGTAGCTTTGTGCAATGTCCAGAAGTGTTAAGAATGATTATGTCACCTCTGAATATATGAATTTTCAATTATGCACTAACCCTCTAATGAGATTGTTTTGAGTTTGGTGTGGAGGAAGTTTTCAAGGGTCAAGAGAGGAGGATGATACAATATGATCAAGAAGAGTGAAAAGTCTAAGCTTGGGGATGCCCCCGTGGTTCATCCCTGCATATTTTAAGAAGACTCAAGCATCTAAGCTTGGGGATGCCCAAGGCATCCCTTCATCATCGACAACTTATCAGGTCACCTCTAGTGAAACTATATTTTTATTCCGTCACATCTTATGTGCTTTACTTGGAGCGTCTGTTTGTTTTTATTTTTGTTTTTGTTTGAATAAAATCGGATCCTAGCATTCTTTGTTTGGGAGAGAGACACGCTCCGTCTGTTTCGTATGAACACATATGTTCTTAGCTTTATTCTTAATGTTCATGGCGAAGGTTGAACTACTTCGTTCATTGTTATATGGTTGGAAACGGAAAATGCCGCATGTGGTAAATGGTATAATGTCTTGAATAATTTTATACTTGGCAATTGTTGTGCTCATATAGATCATGTTTAAGCTCTTGCATCATGTACTTTGCACCCATTAATGAAGAACTACATAGAGCTTGTTAAAATTTGGTTTGCATGATTAGTTTCTCTAGAGTCTAGATATTTTCTGGTTTAGGTGTTTGAACAACAAGGAGACGATATAAAGTCTTATAATGCTTACAATATGTTCATATGTGAGCTTTGCTGCACCGTTTTATACTTGATTTTGCTTCAAACAACGTTGCTAGCCTAGCCTTGTATTGAGAGGAATTCTTCTCGTGCATCCAAATCCTTGAGCCAAAAACTATGCCATTTGTGTCCACCATACCTACATACTACATGGTATTTCTCTGCCATTCCAAAGTACATTACTTGAGTGCTACCTTTAAAAATTCTATCCTTTGTCTTTGCAATATATAGCTCATGGGAAAATAGCCTTAAAAACTATTGTGGTGAAGAATATGTAGCTTATGTATCTTATTTCTTAATAAGTTGCTTGTTGAGCGGTAACCATGTTTCTGGGACGCCATCAACTTTTACCTTTGTTGAATAACATGTGAGTTGCTATGCATGTTCGTCTTGTTCTGAAGTAAGGGCGATTTTCATGATCAAATGGTTTGAGTATGCATATTGTTAGAGAAGAACATTGGGCCGCTAACTAAAGCCATGATTCATGGTGGAAGTTTCAGTTTGGACAATTAATCCTCAATCTCTTATGAGAATATTATCTGTTGTTGAATGCTTATGCATTAAAGAGGAGTCCATTATCTGTTGTCTATGTTGTCTCGGTATGGATGTCTAAGTTGAGAATAATCAAAAGCGAGAAATCCAATGCGAACTTTCTCCTTAGACCTTTGTACAGGCGGCATAGAGGTACCCCTTTGTGACACTTGGTTGAAACATATGCTATGCAATGATAATCCATGTTAATCCAAGCTAATTAGGACAAGGTGCGAGCACTATTGGTATACTATGCATGAGGCTTGCAACTTATAGGATATATTATACATAACACATGTGATTAATTACTACCGTTGACAAAATTGTTTCTTATTTTCAAAATGAAAAGCTCTAGCACAAATATAGTAATCCATGCTTCCCTCTGCGAAGGGCCAGTCTTCTACTTTATTGTTGAGTCAGTTTACCTATTCTTTCTATCTTAGAAGCAAACACTTGTATCAACTGTGTGCATTGATTCCTACATGTTTACCTATTGCACTTGTTATATTACTTTGTGTTGACAATTATCCATGAGATAAACATGTTGAAGTTGAAAGAAACCGCTGAAACTTATATCTTCCTTTGTGTTGCTTCAATGCCTTCACTTTGAATCTATTGCTTTATGAGTAACTCTTATGCAAGTCTTATTGATGCTTGTCTTGAAAGTATTATTCATGAAAAGTCTTTGCTATATGATTCATTTGTTTACTCATTATCTTCACCATTGCTTCGAATCGCTGCATTCATCTCATATGCTTTACAATAGTATTGATCAAGATTATGATAGCATGTCACTTCAGAAATTATCCTTGTTATCGTTTACCTACTCGAGGGCGAGTAGGAACTAAGCTTGGGGATGCTTGATACGTCTCAAACGTATCTATAATTTCTTATGTTCCATGCTACTTTTATGATGATACTCACATGTTTTATACACATTATATGTCATTATTATGCATTTTACGGCACTAACCTATTGACGAGATGCCGAAGAGCCAGTTGCTACTTTCTGCTGTTTTTGGTTTCAGAAATCCTACAAAGGAAATATTCTCGAAATTGGACGAAATCAACGCCCAGGGTCTTATTTTTGCACGAAGATTCCAGAAGTCCGAAAGGGAAACGAAGTGGGGCGACGAGGCGTGATGACCCACAAGTATAGGGGATCGCAACAGTCTTCGAGGGAAGTATTACCCAATTTATTGATTCGACACAAGGGGAGACAAAGAATACTAACTGGTGAGGTTGTCAATCTCCACTGGCTTGTTATAAACAAAGGATTAAATGTATAGTGTGGAAGATGATGATTGTTTGCGAAGAACGATTAAAGAACAAGTTTGCGAGTAGATTGTATTTGAGATGTAAAGAATGGACCGGGGTCCACGGTTCACTAGTGGTGTCTCTCCCATAAGATAAATAGCATGTTGGGTGAACAAATTACGGTTGGGCAATTGACAAATAAAGAGGGCATAACAATGCACATACATATATCATGATAGACTACTATGAGATTTAATCGGGGCATTACGACAAAGTACATAGACCGCTATCCGACATGCATCTATGCCTAAAAAGTCCACCTTCGGGTTATCATCGAACCCTCCGGTATTAAGTTGCAAACAACGAGACAATTGCATTAAGTATGGTGCGTAATGTAATCAGCACAAATATCCTTAGACAAAGCATTGATGTTTTATCCTAGTGGCAACAGCACATCCACAACCTTAGAACTTTATGTCCTTATCCCCAGTTCAATGGAGGCATGAACCCACTATCGAGCATAAATACTCCCTCTTGGAGTCACAAAGTATCAACTTGGCCGGAGCCTCTACTAGCAACGGAGAGCATGCAAGAACATAAACAACACTATATGATAGATTGATAATCAACTTGACATAGTATTCAATATTCATCGGATCCCAACAAACACAACATGTAGCATTACAAATAGATGATCTTGATCATGATAGGCAGCTCACAAGATCTAACATGATAGCACAATGAGGAGAAGACAACCATCTAGCTCTGCTATGGACCCATAGTCCGGGGGTGAACTACTCACATCGATCCGGAGGCGATCATGGCGATGAAGAGTACCTCACGGAGATGATCCCCTCTCCGGCGGGGTGTGGGGCGATCTCTGA